>NC_088929.1:43282500-43377500 GCF_038396675.1 Hydra vulgaris
ACAAGGCAGTAAGACATGAAGCAGGTTGTACTGGGTTACAGGTTACCAGTAGCAGGATAACCTGACTTGAGCTATGTATAACAATAGAACAATAGAACAACAGAAAATAAAATTATTCTAAAAAAAACATTATGGTTATAAAAGTAAAAGTGCATTCAGCTATTAAATTAAAGCTTATAAACATCATCTTAAGAATAAACTAATTTGCCTGTAAAGTTAAAATATACTATTTCTCAAAAAATTTTAAGTAATGCACAAAGTTTAGTTTTTATTTATTACATAATTATTATCATAACGCAGGATAAAAATACGAATATTATAATGATGTATAATATATTAAATTACACATCCTAAAACATATAGAGCATATAAAGTATTTTCCTACTTGTTGCCAACACGGTGTGCATTGTATTTAAGTGATTATGCGTACTTTGTACTTACAAGTAATTATTTTAATAATTATGAATGAACTGATCTTTTTAGCCATAATTGTATGTTTAGCAAACATTAGTTAACACAACTATGCAATTCATCCATTGCCATATAAGTTACACAAACGGTAATGGGGAAGCGCGCGCTATACCAAACTTAGATTTCTCTATTGGCATCAGAAACGCAGGTTGTATGCTTAATTTTGCCTAGCTCAGTTAATTTTTTCAAGCTCAGCCCCATTTATTAAAGGAATTAAAGTTTTGAATAACTATGAGTTCAACGTTTAAGATAATTTATGTTCTGTATTTAAATTTAAAGAAAAATAATCTTTAAGTGTATTTATAAATCTTTATAATTTGTAAAATAAAAATATTTATGATCTTCGTGTTGGTAAAAATATCTTAAGGCATTTTGCCAAACTAAAATAAAACGGTTTTTTATTTCTTACCATGGTAAACAGATTTTTTTAAATTTTCTTAATTTAGTGAATAGGCTATTCTTTCTTTAAACACAAAATAAAAGAAACTAATTCTTCAATACACAAACTTGTATTTCTTTTTTTGAGTATTTTAACTATTTAAATTTATTTGTTTAATATATAGAAAATAAAAAATGTATACACAATCTTTGTCTTATAATTAGATCAAAGTTGTGCAGAAATAAATTTAACTGTATCTCAAGTGTTGCTACAAGATTCAAACAGAACGATTCCAGAGATCAACAACATTGATGCTTATTTAATACAACAAGTAATTTTTTTTGTTTATTGATGAATAATTAAAATAATACTTAAAAAAATAAAACTGTTTTCATTAGGTACACCAAAAAAATTTCAAAAGAGGTTTAGGGAAGACTGGGGCTAGTTGCAACAAAATTTAAAAGAATGCATTAACCTCAAACAACTTTGATCTTTCTTTAAATTTTTTATCCGGGTTATAAAATAAATCTTAATGACGTATTAAACCAACATTGATAAATTTAATATAAAACTTAGTTGTTCCGCGATAGTGGAACAAAAATGAAAAAAAAATGTTGCAACTTACCTCGCACCGGGGCAAGTCCGAGTCGAAAGAAAAATTTCAAGTTAATCTATAACTTCTATGTGGTAACAAAAATTTTATAATTACATTAAAGGAAGGCTGTATTTTCATTGAGCTGTAATAGTTTAATTATGCGAGACTTCACATACACCTGACTTGTTTAGTAATCTGATAATTATATTCAAAGACTTCGAAGACTGAAATTGACTCTCAGAAATGACTGAAGAAATTGAATAAAAAAGATTATTATTTAAACTAATTTGTTATTTTAACTCTAAGTGTTAACTCTTTAGTGTTAACTCTTTAAGTGTTAAGTCTCTAAGTCTCTAACTCTAAGTGTTAAGTCTCTAAGTTTTAAGTCTTAAGTGTTTCTGAAAAAAAATATTCTTATAGATAATAAATAATTATTTTAACAAATATAAAAAAGCAATCAGATTTTATTTAAAAAAAAAATTAAAATGTAAATAAAATAAATCAAATGCTGAATAAAATTTCATGAAGACTAACAAAAATCTAACTTAGATAACAACAAAAAAATAATTTTTTAGCAATAAACTTTCATTTAAAAACACTCAATTATTAAGGAAACTAAAGAATCAACTACATTTCAATTCAACAACTAGACTTCTTAAATGTTTTTAGTTTTTTTTTGCTGATGTAGAAGTAATTAGCAGATTTTCGCTTTCTAGAGCCAATTTTTTCCTTAAAAAAATATTTCTAGAAAGTCCATTACTTTAGAAATAACTAGATGAATGCGTAAAACTATTAAATTTTGCAGTTATTTTATGATTCAACAAGCAATTTACCAGTGAAAAGCAAATACATTCAGCAGACAATATGATTCAGGTCCAACTGCTATAAAACCACTAAAGTTAACTTCATTGAAGTTAACTTCAAAGAGAGTCTTCTTCTTAGACAATACGGAGACACTGATTTAAAAGATGATGAACATCAACTCAACCACATCTCCAGCGGCTGAACTCAGAGTTTTGATGATGATAATAAGATCTTCTGAATTTAAACAAAAACAACTTTAATTTAAGGTGTAGGTATTTATTCATTAGACTTACTTATATATTTAATTGTCTCAGCCATATACCAAAATTTTACTACATCTATTCATTTACTATGATATTTTCACTCCTTGAGCTGAAATATGAAAGTTGATAATTTCCTGGTCCAAGTAAGTCATAAAAGTAGAAAATTGATATTCATTAAAGCAATGAAATTATATTTTTCAAAAATTTTGAAAACAAAAATTAGAACTTATATCAAAAAATTAAAGTTATCAATAGCCTTGAAAGTTTTTTATTTATTACAATAAGTTTTTTATAGCTGACGTGTTATAATTATAGTTATATAATGTAAATAAATTAGGAATAATATATAAAAACCATTTTTTATAACGCATTGTTGCAACTTACCCCTGTTGCAACTAGCCCTAGTTTTTCCTACCCAACCAATATAAACATGCTTATTTTCATAAAAATTGGTTATTACATATTATTTTTATTGTTTTTAATTGGATGACATAAAAATGAAATTTACAACTTTCAATTAACCTTATTTTAGAACTAGTGTGTGCAAGTGTTTCTAGACTATTTTTTAAAAATAACATAAGTAAATAAAAACATCTGTGAAAAAGTATTGCATTTTGGGAAACATTAAAATTTATTTTTAAATTGGCGTTAAATTTCAAGAGTTTACAAGAAAATTTCAATGAGAATTTTCTCGTTATATCTCTGTTCACACGTTTTGTTAAAATATGCAAGATTATCTTCTTTAATTTCAAACGCAAAATTATTGAGCTATTTGTTGTCATACAAAAACTTCTTTACTCAATTTAATTAAATAATATTCAAGTAATTACTCCATTTCAATAAAAATACAGTGAAAGCTCCCATTTCTTATAAGAAACTTATCAGTAAGTTTTTAAAGTTTTAAATAAGTTCTTCTTCTTTTAACGTCGTAGTGCTACTTCGAGATCTCCAAAACTTAAAACTGCTTTGTTTAATTGCAATATTAGATTTGTTTTGCAAAACATGCTTCAGCCATTTAAAAGCTAGAAGTATATTTTGTATTGTCTAGTTCAATTAGCACCTCTAGTTCTGGTTCCAGCTGCAAATCAATGTAAAAACAAAATGTAGTGAAAAAATCATCAATTATTGATTTCTACAAACAGTATTCAAGTACAAATAATATTTATTAATGGTTATAATAGTTTTTAATTTATTCATATTTAATAAAGTGTGTGTGAGTTTATGTGTGTGTGTGTGTGTGTGTGTGTGTGTGTGTGTGTGTGTGTGTGTGTGTGTGTGTGTGTGCGTTTATGCTTGTGTCTGTGTGCCCGCGCACGTATTACATTATATAAAAATGTTAAATAAGTATTAAATGTAGTATACTAAATCTGTACTTAATTGTTATCTATATTTAGTTTTTGTTTTTAATTTTGTTTTGTTGAAGTGGCTTTTTTTCATCTTGCCTTGTTCATCACCTCACCCTGCATTTCTTTAGGGTAAAAAATTATTCAACTAACTTTAGTAACACTAAACTTAATACAAAACTAAATTTTGTTCTGCCTAAAAAATGCTCAAATTTTAGTGCAATTATTTTTTATGGCTTTTTGGTTGAGTTGAATAAAATTTTGAGTTTTGGTTACAACACTATCAATATTATGCCACTTGTTTTCTACTTGTCCAGTCATTGTTTAAAATATGTTATGAATTAAAAGATAACATTGTAATATGTGTGCATATTGACAAAAATTATTTTATTCAGTTTTATATAACGGAGGTGTGGCCAAACACTCTTTATTACTCTCAAAACTAATAAATAAGAAAGTTTATAAATTGTTTTCAAATCCTTTAAACCAAATCTTGCAAATAAAAGCTAAAAAAAGAAGTTGAGATTTGCTTTTCAAAAATGAATACAAAAAATAAATGAAAATCTTGATTGTAAATTAGTTTGATTAATTTTATTGAAATATTGTAAAATTATACTAAATTAAAGCTTTTGCTAAAATAAACTGCATCATTGGTGTATGCATGCATCAATGATGTACACGTACATCGTATGAGTATATCACATACGATGTATGTGTACATTTTTTTTAATAGTATTATTTTACTGTTTCTTGTGTTGGAAATATCACCAATTGTCGTAAAGTTGTATGAAAATACACTTGAACCGTAGTTTTCTTTAAAGAAAACCACGGTATTGTGTATTTTCAAACAGTTGTTCTAGGTATTTTTAAAATTCTGTTTTCTTTAAAATCTTAAAAGTTAAAATAATATACTTTTGCTAACCACATTCAAAGAACTTGCCTGCACCTTTATCCAACACAAACTTTAAAAAAAAATTAAACCTAATAAGCATGTAAGCCAAAAAAAATTTTTTATATTGTTCAGACTCTGAGCTATAACAAAAAGATGCCGTAAAACTTTATTTAATTTTGAAATTTTTTTAAGTTTTGAAACTTTTATGTTTTAGTCTAAACTTTTACTCCAACAAAATTACGCTATGACACCATGTTGATCGCAACAACTATAATAACTCGCAGGAAAAATTGATTATTTTGCTGATCATCACGTGCTAACAATATAAAAACTCAATTGAATGATTTCTATATACACGATTTCTAGGATTTACAAAAAATTGCTGCTGGCAGTTAGTTTAAACATCAATCCGTCATCAAACTTATTAGGATGAAATTAAGAAATGATCTTTAGCGGGACATTTACTACAAAAACATCCATTAGAAATGTTGTGTCTGAATGTCGGCTATCCATCACCTGGCATTATATGGTATCCCTAATAGCTTTATATAAAATTCAGCACACATAGAAAAATCAAAACTTTGACAAGAAGTATCATGAGCAAATTACGTTTAAACTGGAGTATGCTATTCAATATACTCAGCAAAAAAACTGACGAGCTGAACATGATAGATATAGTCAATGACTTTTGAAGCCAAAGTGTAGGCCGAAAATTGTTTCTAAACAATTTCAAAAATAAATCTTGAGTTTGATATAAAGTTTTATATAAGTCTCATACCATATAAAACTTGTTTTCAAAATCAAACTTTGCTATCCATTTCTTATTTTCTTTACCTTACCAAATCACGTACGTGTATGAAAATATTCTACTTCGTACCATAAAAAACATTATAAAATAATAAACTGCTGCAAGAATCTTAAGTGAAATTAGGACAAAAATCTTAAGTGAAACGAGAAATTACGTAAACATTTAGTGAAACGAGAAATTACGTAAACATTAAGGAATTGGTACTACTACTCCGTTGTAACGTAAATAAACTAACTTATATAAAATGCTTTAAATACTATTCAATTTATGTTACCGTATTTATCATATTTAAGCAGTGCAGATTTTGATAGTCTTGTATGAGACTACGTAAAAAAAACAACCCCTTATTATCCAATTCTGACCAGTACTTCAAGATATATAGTCATTTATTTGTTCATGATCAAACCTTGTTATTTAATGTTCATCAGAAACATAGCTGATTTTTATTCAGTCCGGAAATCAATAATGCTAGTTTAGAAAACTTTAAGTATGTTTTATTAGTTAATTTTCCTTTAATGTTTGAAGTTTTATTTTATACTCTTGTTTACTAAATTTTGGGCAGTTTTGCAATATAGTTTAGACCGCTGAAAAATAATGAATTTTATCTGGCTCAATTTAATTGATTACTTGCCAATGTAATTAATATTTTCTTGATGCACTAAACAGTT
Source organism: Hydra vulgaris (assembly GCF_038396675.1). Taxonomy (NCBI): domain Eukaryota; kingdom Metazoa; phylum Cnidaria; class Hydrozoa; order Anthoathecata; family Hydridae; genus Hydra; species Hydra vulgaris. Next base: position 43,288,724 of record NC_088929.1, read on the forward strand.
CTTTACATAAAATGACTTAATTACTTCATTACAGTTAATGTTATATTATAGTTAAAAAATAATGCTTTGAAAAATACTCTACAGTATTTTTATAAAGTAATTTTATTGGTTTTATTAAAAGATTTTCATAAAAACTAAAAAAAGAAGAAGCCAAAAGAGATTTTGAACACTCGTAAAAGTATTTATCTGTAAGGTTATTAATAAAGCTGGATCATAATATAGATCATTTGATTTGCTGACTTTTTTTAAAGCACCTTTTTATCTTGGGAGGACAAATTTTAAGATCAATTTCTTCAGCTAACTTTACTTAGTTTCTAGTGGATTTTTTTTATATCCAAAACAGGTTAAAAATACAGAATAAAAATTCTTATCAAGTAATACCGTATAATTAAACACAGATGATCTCGAAAAATTTACTAAGTAATTCAAAAGGATGATCGTTGCACTAATTATGCATATCACAATATATCAAATCACACATATTACCAAAAGTATAAAAAAAAGCGATTTTATAACAAACATTAAGTTTTAACAAAGAATACACAGAAAAGGAAATATAGAATATATAAAAAAAACTTTTATTTTGTTTAAACTTTATCTTTACGGTTGTTATACTTTTTTTTTAATTCTATTTGCATAAATAGTTTGCACTTAATTATTTTTTCAATTTAACTTTAAACTTTTATACATTGTTTTCATAGCTACAAAATGGTTTTCCAATTGCTTTTTTTTCAAGAGTCGTTACTTTTCAAGTTATTAAGTTATCTAACAGGTTAGTCGTAATTATTAAATTATTTTTTTTTCTCAGCTTCTTTATATAGGCCAAACATCTTGCAACAGAGCAACGTGGAGGAGCATTTAACCGGAATTTTAACGAGTGTCGTTGTTGCGTACATTACCAGCCATATATGGAACAATGCTAGTATTGAGCCTCGTCTCTCTTGGTTTTGTAGCCGCTAATCATTGTGCAAACTAAAGGAAACTAAATTTATAAAAGTTTGATAAAATAGCTTAAGGTTTTATATCGATGATTTTTAAAATTGTTTCAATTTTATTGAAAAACTTTTTAGCTTTTAAAAGATAAAACCATACAGTAGTAAATTTTATAACTCTACAAAACTGAAAGAAAGTTTCTTTTTTTTAAAGTCAAATATTTTTTGATAAAAACTAAAAATTTTTTAGGAATCTTCACATTAACTTTAGAGATTTAAAAAAATTAGTGCCAAATACTTAAGTTTTAATAAAAATAAAAACACTATGGGCCCAATAAAAACACTATGGGCTAAGCTGTTTTTATTAGTTTTCCTTGTGTAATTGTAATTGTGTAAAACTTTCGGTTCACAGGTACCCTGAAGGTAATCTAAGACCTTATATCTTATCCTATAAAAGTTTTTTTTTGATTTTAAAAGCAGCCCATTTGCACATTTCAAAACTATCAAAACTTAAATCATTTGATTTTGTAGCTTTTTGAAAAAAATGCAATGCTTGTTATATTATATATATATATATATATATATTATATATATATATATATATATATATATATATATATATATATATATATATATATATATATATATATATATATATAAATTATAGTTGTCTTGTGTTGTTCGAATGATTGCTCAATCCAATACCCTAAACTTTCATTCAACTTATTTAAAAACAATATTTTCATAAGTACAGGTAATATGTTTAACATTAATTTAAAAAAAATACAAACATTTTTCTTTCTATAGCAACGAACTGTTCTCAATGCTGCTCCGCTATATGAGCTTTAAGGGTAATGTTTGAGCCAAGATCTCTGAAACTTTGTATAAATATTTTAATGAATCATAGTAGTTTTGGTTCAATGTTTCAAACACACATTGTTAAAGTTTCTCAAATCTTTCATACAGTTAGCTTTAAAATTATTGTGTTTGTCCAGATAAATATGCATTTCATTCTAACTTTATAAGACAATCCATTGAGAGGTATTGTAGACCGATAACTATTTACAAACAGAAATACCTAGTCAGTGTTCTCAAACAATTTTTCAAACAAATTCTTTGAAAATCTACATTCCTAATAATCTGAATATTTTTCTCTTTTCTTTTCACTTAAAGGCAGATCTGACTTCAAAGTAATTGATAAAGTAACTTTCCGATAACCCTGGTCTCCATTTACTCCAACCTTAACATCTACATTCTCTGATTTAAAAGATCAATGTTGTAAAACTGTTGCCGCTAATCATTGACATTATTGCATATAACTGTAATAATTCTTAAAACATACTAAACAATGTTTAGTCATTAAATGGTGTTTTATTTTTTATTATCAACTTTTAACATTATTTAAAATATAATATCGAAATAAATTACTATTATAAATGATTATCTCCAATATCTTTGCAAGTGCTCAGCGTTAAAAATTTTATTTTTCAGATTCACAAAAAAGTCAATAAAATCACCAACTTTGTTGGTGATTTTATTGACTTTTTTGTGAATAAAAGCTCTTCGTATCTACTTTCTCTAAACTCAAAAGATTTTTTCTAAACATAGAAAAAACATTTGAGATAGAAGATGGTTGTCAACAGAGTAGTTTTCCCAAAAGTACTACTTAATAAGAATTTTAAAATTTTCCCTAGCTCTGGACTTGCTTTATTTTCCCTAGCTCTGGACTTGCTTTATTTTCCCTAGCTCTGGACTTGCTTTATTTTCCCTAGCTCTGGACTTGCTTTATTTTCCCTAGCTCTGGACTTGCTTTATTTTCCCTAGCTCTGGACTTGCTTTATTTTCCCTAGCTCTGGACTTGCTTTATTTTCCCTAGCTCTGGACTTGCTTTATTTTCCCTAGCTCTGGACTTGCTTTATTTTCCCTAGCTCTGGACTTGCTTTATTTTCCCTAGCTCTGGACTTTATTGCATTTGAATTGAATACAACTACTTGTTACAAATAAAATTCGTTGAGTGTTCAGTCCTAAATGCAACATTATACCAATATAATTTATTATTTTTTAATATAATATTATAAGGTAATAAATGATTAACTTATAAATAATAACATTATTATCATTATTAAATAAAATAATTATACTCTTAAATAATAATATGATATAATTATATTAATAAAAATAAAATTATTATAAATAAAATATATTATTAAATTATTTAATAATATTGTTATACTATTTATTTTATTTATTCTTGTTTTTTTATATTAGTGTAATTATATTCATTATTTATATTAGTGTAATTATATTGTATTATTTATATTAGTATAAATAATAGTATTTTACTGGAAAGACAATTGAAGGTATGCTTAACTTTATCTATTATATAATTATAATATGTAATATAATATACAGTATTATATAACTTTATTTATGATATATATATATATATTTTTTTTTACTGGAAAATGATGTTTTTTCATTTTTTTCAGGCATCGAAACTCATTATAAAAGTTTCGTTTAAAAGTTGTTAAAACAATTATTTTAATGACATCTTTTTTGTTTTTATGAAATCTTGTTTATAATATTATAAAATTATTATAAATAAAATATACTATTAAATTATTTAATAATATTGTTATACTATTTATTTTATTTATTCTTGTTTTTTTATATTAGTGTAATTATATTGTATTATTTATATTAGTGTAATTATATTGTATTATTATTTGATAATAATTTAAGGATAAAAACACTGTATTTTACTCAAAATCATGACGAGTTTTTAAAATAATTTGTAAATTATGTTTGAAAAAAGGAATCAATTTAAATTAAATTGGTTCCTTTTTTCAAACATAAAATACAAATCATTCTATAAACTTGTTGTGATTTTGAGTAAAGTTTTTTGTTTTTAACTTAGAACTAACATTTTCTAACTAGTTCTGACAGAACTAGAACAAAAGATAAAAAAATAAGAAGATAAAAACACTGTTATTTTATCGTTATGTTTACTGTTATTATATTTAGGCTTTTTAAGCAATGTCTTATAGCCAGTCAGAAACCACTAAATATTACTATCACCTATAGCGTTGTTGCAATTTCAGAAAATAAACAGATATAATGGCTGACGAAAAAATATTATTTGAGTACGGAAACATCGTTATTTATAAAACTGCTAAGCAAGTTTTCTCAAAAAGCTACCAATAAATGGTTCAGATTTTTACAATTATAGAATGCCCATGTAAACAATTTTCAAATTCAAAAAAAAATTTCATGGGATATAATATAAGGCCTTAGGTGATCTTAAGGATACCCGTGAGTCGCAACCTAATTAAATTGTTTTGCTATTATATCATTGATCGAGATCTTTGTTTAAGTAAAACCAGATTTTTATATTAAAACTCGCTGTCTTATTTAAAAAACATTTGACATGCTGTTGTTTAATTAAAAGCAATCTTAAGCTTGTTAATGCTTTAAAAATTGAATACCTTTTCAATATTTAACTCTATTTAAACGATTCACAAATATAAATCTTTCATTGAATTAATTCTACCTTTGAGACGTTGAATAGAATGGTATGGTTCAAGGTGCTTAAATTTTATTTTTATGAATTTATTTAATTGTTTTTGAAACTATTTTTTATGTTTTAACTTCTTTATTTTAGGTTTCTAAGGTGCTCCAAAAAGATCTAATGGTCTTATCATAAAGACCCAAAAAAATTTTAAACTAGGTTTACAATTTTTTTTACTAAAATACCAATTGATTTGACGCAACAACTGAAATTGAAAAAGCCGTCTTTGGGTTTAAGTTACCTCTATGGCCTCGTCTTTATCTAGTTTATTGTACTATAATAACAAAACTTAATAAATCAAAGTGTAATAATAATTATATAGAAAATCGATAACTTTCGATTTTCAGACTAAAGTTATGTTAGTAAAAGTAAATATTATTTCATTTATCCAGCAGAATATATTTTGTATATATAAAATAAGGGTTCGACATTTCCTACTTTTTGCGACTTGTGCTGTCGTTAAAATTTGATTTGTGTTGAAATTTTGACACTAATTAGCTTTTTTAACTGAACTTAACAACTACAATTGACGCCTTTAATCTAGTCTAGATACAGAAAGTTTTTTCAAGGTAGCTCACTTTAAAAGAAAAATTGGATCAAAATACATTCCGCTAATAAAATTATTTTTATAAACATTAGTATAAATACTATAGAAATGAAAAACAATATTTGAAATAAATATGCCTCATTTCTCCTAGTTTTTGTGTAGTTTGTACAAAAATTTTTGATGTCGTTAGTAAATAGGTTTAAAACATTTCCTTAATTGTGCCAATATAATGGGAATAAATCCGTTTAAATGATTTAAAAAATTATTTCCTACACTTTTTTTTTAAGAAATTTGAGAATTTGAGAAACGTTTGCAAATGTTAAATCATTATTAGTTGGGCCTTACGACGTAAAATATGCAACTCAAAAGAAAAGTATGAAGCCACTTTTTTTTTTATACCTGTTTTAAATAATTGAAACAAAAAATAAAATAAGAACATTTTGCTTTAAGACTAGAGAACACTAGAGTATTTGGTTATTCGATTACTCTGGTATTCAATCCAGTGGGAACAGAACAATTATTGGACCCTTTAAGGGTGTCCTACTGACTTATGATGTCATTAAGACGTTTTGTAAATATCTTATTAGCATCGGTACCTGCTACTATACTAAATATAATAAATGATGCTAAATATAATAAATGATATTAAATGGGATTTAAATGATACTAAATGGGATATTAAATGGAATTTATTACCCAGTTACTTATTGACAATTTGATGCTGTATGTTATTTTTTATTTCTCTATTATAGATAAATATTTTTCGCCTAAAAGTGCTGATCTTACCAAGTTAAACAATAATTTAAAACCCATAAACATCCTGAATATATTTTAAACCCCTCGAATCAACAATTCAACAATTGAGTTGATGATGAACTTTTAAAAAATTAGTAATCTTACGAGAGTCTAAAAGCAGCAAAAAAAACATTGTTTTAATTTTTTTTTCATGTTTTTGCATGATAAAACATTTTATACTAATTTAATTACTTATTTTCTCCATTACATAAAAGTTTATACAAATAAAATAGTTTAATGGTTACTTTTTGTAGAAACAATAATATTGGCATCTTGGTAAACATTAAATATCAAGTCCAAAGTAATAACCGATTAGAAAGTTGTAAAGAAATTGCTGGCTTAACATTTGGAAACAATATTATTGTGGAATCATTAAAGTTTTGTGGTAACATTCTTTCTTTTTAAGTTAGTTTCTATTAAGCCTTAAACGCAAACTTGACAATATATGTTAAAATTTGATAAGGTATGGCAAATAAGAATTGTGAGCAAATAAATCACAGTTTTTAGTAATTTTAGTTAAATAGTTTTTAAGCATTGAGGCAGAGAAAATTAAATGGAAAACTCAGTTATGAACACAAAATGACATATGCAACCGGCTTTTATAAATTAAATTTTATTCATTTATATATATATATATATATATATATATATATATATATATATATATATATATATATATATATATTTATTTATTCACTTAGATTGCTGTGTAAATGAGGTATTTTCACTAGAAAGTTATTTCGAAAAATATACACCACTAGTAACTTTAGCGAATACCGTTTCTCTGATACCCTGTGAATCTGACCCAGATATTTTTATTCAAAGAAAATGTTTACAAGATAAAACTAATAACCTGCCACAATGGGATTACTTTAATGATTCATCTTGCCCATCAAAATTAGATATCACAAAACAGCTTTTGTTCCTGAAGCAGGTATCCTATTGATTTCTTTATTTATTTAGGCTTTTTGTTTTAAGATATTTTGTTTTACTGCAGCTTTTATTAAATAAACTTTTTTGTTGAAGCAATGAGAAAAGTAAAGTATAGTTTATTATGATACAACAAGGAGTTATAATAGAGCAAGTGGAGGGAGATCAAAGCCCAAAATTGTTAAAAACCGTGGTGCAGCCTTAGTAGTATAATTATTCCAGCGATAAGTCAAAATGGTGCCTTTGCGTTTAAAAAAGAAAATTTTTTAAATGTAGTGTGTAAACTTTGTAAGCTGTAATCGAAGTGGATTACTCTCTTAAAAGTTAACTTGATAGGTTTTTAACAACTGTTCTAACTATCAAGAAGTAACCACAATAAAAACCACGATTACGTAAAGTAATCGCTTTTTAATTACCCTAATACTAGGTATAAGTATCAACATTTTAGACAATCTCTACTACTTGTTTGAACTTTATCTTTTGCTTTACCTCTAGTAATAGATTTGGTACGTTCTTAAATAACGTTTCTTTGGCAAGAAACTCATTATATCCAGGATTTTATTTTGTGCTGAAGTGTTTTTCCTGGATTTAAAAACAAACTGCTATATTTAGATGAAGGGATACAAAATATCTTTTTGTAAATCTAGCAAAAATATTACCAATTCTTATCAAGACAATCATTAATTCAATTCTAATCTAAAATTTTTTTATAGTTTGTCAAAACGAAACATAAAAAAGTAATAAAAATCTAATTTAAAAGTTTTACGAACTCTTCTAAACCTTTATCTTTTATTTGCAATGTATTTTATTTGAAAATATAAAAATATGACAAATAAAAAATAGAAGACTTGTTGTCCTGGTATCGTGAGCAAAATAATGTACAATGGAATTACTTATGGAGTGAGATAAATCATTAATATATGTCAAAAACTGTAAAAACCTAAAAACAAAACCATATGGAACACAACATTTGAAAACTGCATTCGTGGACTCAATACAAATGAATAATACGTTTAAACAAAAAAAAATTATGTTTAAACGGATTAAAGTCCGTTGATATTATAATATCAACGGACTTTAATTCGTAATAACTTCTTAACTTAATAAAAATCATTAAATAGTAAGACGATCCTATTTTGCTAAAAAATAAAGGAGTTACTACCCGGAAAACATTATTTTAGTGGATTTTGCAGTCGACCTATATGGTGCCAGTGAAAAAACTTTAAAATGGATATTTTCATATTCAACAAATAGAAGGCAGCCAGTTGTTATAGGAAGTTCTGCATCAGGAGAAAGAGTAGTAAATTTGGGTATTGGTAAAAGAACATGTATTGGTCCATTGCTTTTTAAAGTTTATATTTATGGCCTACTGGTAGTACTGTAGAATTTGGCCAAAAAATAGTAAAATCCAGAAAAAATATTTATAGAGACATTATATATCATTAGAAAGATAATTTTATCAGCTTTCTAATGGTGTATCTTGTCACTTTTTTGGAGTTGAGCGAAAAAAATGACGGATCAAAATTAGAATGTAGGTTTTTTCATTTTTTTAAAAAAATTTAATAAATATGAAACAGTGTTTTTAAATATCATAGTTTCATTATTAAAAAAAAGTGTAATTTAATTGCCATGATGTTATTGAATGACTGAACAAAAGGAATTAAATATTTCTAAAAGCATAAGTACTCATTTTATTATAAAAATGAATTTCTCTTTGAAACCGTAGCTATTAGGAATACAATATAAAAAAAACTTATATTTAAATACTTTAGTTGATAAGCTTAAACTGAACAAAAGAACAAAGGCAAACACTTATATCCATTTATCCTGTGGGAGTTTTAAAAAAAATCGCTCTCGAAAAAGATCAATGAAAATCAAGACAGAACGTATTGCTAGAGCCAAAATGGAACTATTTGATTTTAAAAAACAATGTTTTTATTGTGGCGGTGATTGTATCTAAGACAGAAAAAAAAAAAAAATTGCAATAAATTTGAAGAAGTACGTACAAAAAATTAGTCATACATTCTTTCACCATTGAAATATGCCGCAATAAAGAAGACCATCTAGCTAAAACTATAGAAGGACGTTTAATCAGTGTGAATGATCTAGTAGCAGCAGAAGGCAGATATCACGTATCATGTAGAGCCAGCTTCGAGAACCCTTTACCAAAATATTCAACATCTGGACGTCCTACTTGCAGTAACAAAATGACACCATTCAATACTATATATGAATTGTTAGAAAGAGACATAGAGTTGTACGCGTTGTCAGAATTTCATTCAGAAATGATGTCAATCAATGATGGCGTTTATTCAATAAAAATGACCAAAATCAAATTAAAGGAAATGTACGGTGAGTCTTTACGCTTTGTCAAAAGAGAAGGCAGAAGCATTATAATTCTATTCAGCAGTGTTAAAGACATCTTATGTGAAAAATGGTACCAAGAAAAAAACACAAATTTAAACGAGGAGAGAGAGGTCGTGTTGTTTTAACAGCTGCAAAACTTTTAAAAATTGTCATAAATAATCATGACCACAATTCCAACGCATATCGTTCCAAAGAGGACATCCTAAACATTAAAGGAGCCTATGTACCTCAATTATTAAAAAAATTTATTAATGAACTAGTTCAAGCACCTTTAAAACATAATACGTTAAGTACGTTAGCAATGTCAATACGTTAAATACGTTAGCAATGTCAAAAGTGTGGTTTCTGGCAAACGTGCTGCCCGTTCCCGAATGGGCAATAGAACGTCTGCATAGAACCATTTTCGAAAATCTGTGGCAAAAGACCAATTTCAATCCGGTCAAAAGAGAGACACTTTTTTTACCCGTCAAAAGCGGGGGTCTCGGAATTTTATCACCGAAGGAGCAAAGCCTTGCACTTCGCCTCAAAACACTCTTTCAACTGAAAGAATGCAAAGAAGACAAAGCTCACGACTATTACTACTTTTCAAAGTATTGGTTGGCGAGTTCACTTATAAAATTTACGAACCAAAACCAAAGCTGGAACTTTTTAAAGCAGAACAATTTTTCAAAACACTGGGACAACAAAACGTCTCAGTACTACAAAACAACAATAGAAATATTAGGCAAAAACGGGTCCCTTTATTACGTCCCCCTAAAAACAACCAAAAACTTTTACTTAGAAGTGGCAAAAAACAAAAAGACAGTGGTCCCAGCAGAACTTTTCTGGAACGGTTCAATGAAAACAACAATGCCGTGGACCCAAATTTGGAAAAAAAACTTCACCTCCCACGCATGCGGACCAACTCAAAACATCCTCTTTCGTTTCTTACACAACAGTTTACCTTCTGCAGCCTTACTAGCCAAAAGCACAAGGCAGCAGATCGTCAAAAACAACAAATGCAAAACTTATGGTAAAATCGAGGACAACATGCACATCCTTGCCTACTGTCCTCCTTCTGTAGAAATTTGGGAGTATTTTAAACACGTACATAACTCCTTGACATCCCGAAACAATTTTTCTCTGATAAATTCGATTTTCTTGATTGAAACAGCGAATTTATCGGAGAAAAATCCTACTTCGCAGTTGCTGTTGACACTCACTCAAACCATCATGAGTGCAATATGGAACAGTAGATGCCACCACATGTTCAGGAATAAAAAAGTTGACCCAATGGCAGTGATCAGGGTAATCATCAGGAACATCAGGAATATTATTACCTTAAAATATAATTATCATGTCCGTAGAAACACCGCGGACATTTTCTGTGAGTATTTTTGTATAAAAAATGTTTTCTGTCAAGTAGAGAATGGAAATCTAAAACTAAACATATGAGCTAAAATAAAACTACGGCTCCTTGCATGTTTAGTAAAGATTTCTTCCCTCTTGCAATTTTTCCTATGTTATACAACAAAATTATTATTATATATGATTAGCAAATCACTGCCAGCCCTTATTTTATAAACTATAATTTTAACACATAAGTGTTTTTCTATAATGTTCGTCACGTAATTTTTGTGTAAAAGTCCTGTAATTCTTTATAATTTCTTTTGATCTAAACCCTTTTACCTTATAAATCTTTTGATCTAAACCCTTTTACCTTATAAATCTTCTTTCAACCTACTTTAGAATTTCTCCTTTTTTTGTAACCTAATCTAAACTCTCGATTTCTTTCCGCACAACAGCAAAAAATAAAAATCAAAAAATATAAAACCAAAAACAAAAAAAATATATATATAAAATCAAAAAACACAAAAAAATAAAAAAATAAAAAATATAAAAATATATATTATAAAATAAATACAAAATAGAAAATGTACATATATACTAACACGTGTGAAATCTATACATTGTAAAAGTTTAAAAAACCTGAGTTAATGTAAATTATAAAGAATAATTGTAAATAATTATTATTTTGTAATAAAAAAAAAGAAAAAAAAAAAAACCTTTAAAACAGGTTTCAATATCACAAGCTTTATTTTCTGGAACACGTCCCAGGTCTATAATACCATTGCAGTTTGGACTTAGCGTTGCTGTCGATAACCGTCTTTCATCAAATTGGCTAAACATACTGCTATCAAAATTAGGATTTGGTGTTAGTTATGACAAGGTAAGTTTTATTTCATTAAAGTGCTGATATGTAAAGTATTTACTTGTATAATAATAAAGATGCGTATTATTTACTTTTATCAGAATCCCCAGAATCCGAACAATACCAATGTTTATGTAATTTTAATAAGATCATCCGTTACAAACAGATTATTGTAAAGCATGATACTATCGACGAGATCATCTCCGGAGAGGGAACCTCCTTTCTTTAATTTGTTGCTGACAACACAGATCATGACATTGCTACTGTTGATGGAAAAAATACGCACCATGGATTTGGGTCAATTGCAATTGCAAATGGAAAATTCACAGATGTTGCGTTCAAAAGAAATAAACTTCCGAGAGATAAAAAGGAACTATGGTCAAATATCAAGTCAAACGATGGGCTAATGACTAGGCAGAACTACATACCTGACTTACCTTTATTAACAAAAACAATATTTAAACCATCCATTCAGGTTTGTCATGCATACTACAGTTTAAAAGAAATATTTACCTTTACAAAGTTTGAAAACTAATTGTTTTATTTAATTTTTTTTAATTTTTTAACTATATAAAAAAATTCAATCTTGTTTTATTGATCTTCTATGGAACATCGGCTTCCTTTTCAAAAATCCATGTCCAAGTTGGTCTGGCTACATGAGTTCTGCAACAAATAATATTGTAAAACAGAATTCTAACATTGCTATTCTACCTGTCATTGATTTACACGACACTGATTTGAGAGCCCTATATTCACTACTTTGCTTCATCATTGATCACTCGAAAAAAGTGAATGTTACAATGCCATTCATAACATTTAATCAGCAGCTTTACATAAAAGCATACGAAATAGTCTCTACAAAAAACTTAGATATATTTGTTTGTCTTGGAGATTTCCATCAACTTATGAGTTTTCTAGGTTCAATTGGATGTATGATGGAAGGAAGTTGATTGAGATGCGCTCTCGAAGCAGTCTTTGCTCCTTTAACAGTAGGAAACATGCAGTTAGGAAAAGCCTTTTCAAGCGCTATACGAGGACATTTTTTATGTGCATCAGCAATAAATTCACTGATATTAAAGAATTTTTGGGATGATTTGAATGATAGTGAGCAGAAATTTTTTTTAGAAATGTATGATTCAGAAGACTCTTGTGTTCTAGAAAGTAAAAATCTGGCGGTTAGATTGCTAAACTGGTATACAGAGAAAAAAGACAATTTTTCATTAAATTCACGAACATCATCTTTATGGTTACATTATGTATAATACGTAACTGTGGTCTAAGAGTTTATTAAAGCAGAGAGAACAAGTAACTGGTCATTACATATTTCTGCAACAAAGTGCATGCTCAATCTTTTTGCTGCAACAGGCCACAATAGCTATGCAAAATTGTGCAGGCTTTACTTTCAGACCATTGATGTATTACAAACAGAACACCCTCTAATTTACGCATAATACATGGCAGGTAATCACACTGTTAGAAAAATCGAAAAAAAATGGCCAGGGTTATGGACTGATCTAGCAGTTGAACAGACTCTGATGAAGTCATTGAAAAGTAGAGGTGGAGTTATTGGTAAAGGCTTAATTAAAAGTGTGTTGAAGATTTGGACGAAAACGTTGCATTGATGCGCAGAAGTAAGTAATGCGATGAGCACTCTAACATTTCCGTATAAATCTGCTGACTAACATAAAGAAATGTAGCCTGGAAGAATGAAACGTGATAGTGACTATCATGGTTTAAATAAATACAATCATGGTTTTTTGCTCATAACCCATTCATGGTTGGAGATCAACTTTTTAGTTTGGATTCGGGTTTGGTTGATAAACAGAAACAAATTACCAGTGATCAATCAGAAGAGATAGGAGCATCAATACATAAAGAGTTAAATGGTAAAATCTACACAAATTACTCTTTCAAACAAAAAAATCAAGCAACAACACTCCAGAGCTTATACTCCTGCGTGTCTATTTAAGACGAAATTGTTACAATTGACCCATTAACACTTTTTCTAAGAATGGTTGTTGTTGTTAAAAGAAAGCCAGAGAATGAAGTGGAGAGTTACTTTCAATATGAGTTATCACCGTATCCATCATCTTTATTTAAAGGAGGTATCATGAGATCAGAAAAAAGTCAACATTGAAAACATTCATACTCAATAATGTATCACCAGTAAAAGAACCTGTATCAATCAAGATTACTCATGGGGGCGCATTATTGTGGTGCTGCAATTGTAAAAAAAATGAGTTATTTAGTAACATTTTTCTGAAATACATTGATTTTTCTCAACACTTACAACTTGACACAATCATTTTTGATGGTTATCAGTCGTCCACTAAAATAGTATCCACCAAAAGCGATCTGGTAAGATATCACAAACAGTTGAAATCAATGACCTCAATCCATGCCGAGCAGAAAGAAGTATGTTCCTAAGTAACTACAAAAACAAAAATGATTTTGTCAGGCTTTTAGCATTGAAGTTACAAAACAATGATTTTAAAGTTATTTGTTGTCCCAGTGATGCAGACACAAGTATTGTTAAGCTAGCGCCTGAGATTGACAACATTGAGTCAGTCACAATTTATTCGGATGACACTGATATTTTATGTCTATTGGTACATTATGTACATAATGGAGCACAACCTCAAGGTATGTTTTAAAAACGTTGACACAAAATAAGGCTACAGATCAAAGATTATGTTATATAACTCAGAATGTTGTAAAGACAAGTGATGATACTCTTTTAAATTATATATTATTTGCACACGCATTCACAGGGTGTGACACAACATCAGTAATCCATAACTTCGGCAAAACCACAATTTTTACGAAGTTGAAAAATTCAAGCGAATTGAAATCTACTGCAGATTTATCCTATAAGGAAAGTATTTCCACTGATGATATTGGTAAGGGAACTATTTGGTTTTTGAGCTGCTTCATTCACCTTGTTTCAATCTACAACAGATCAGGATACATAAATATAATGAAATGGTGGCATCTGATCGTGCAAGTATCGATCCTGCTCTATTACCACCATCAACAAGAGCTGCATATTATCATGGACTCAGAGTTTATCACCAAATTAAAGTATGGAGAAATTTGAGTGACGTTGATTGAGATCCATTGAGTTGAGGATTGGTAATACAAAATCAAAAGCACGCACCAGTTATAACAGATGTAAAAGCAGGTCCTCAAGATATTTTAAACATTATTAGATGTGGCTGCAAAGTTCCATATGAAAATAAATGTACTTGTTGAAAGCTGGATTAAATTGTACATCATCTTGTAAAGATGATGTACAATTTAATCCAGATTTTTGACAAGTACATTTATTTCCACATGTAACATGCACTAACGGTAATATAAACATTCCAGTAGAAGACATTGAAGAGGAAGAAAGACATTTTCTTGATGCTTTTGAGATATGAAAGATTATTTTTATATTTAAAATATATTTGTATATAATTTAAAAAAAAACATATGATGACGGATTATTTTGTATTTTCTTATAAATATTGGGTCATTTAAACGAGGATCGCCGTGAATGAGGGGGGGGGGGGGACCGGTAGAGCGTCCTGGGAAAATTTTTTTTCCAAATTTTAAAACTTAGGTATAAAATGTAATATAAATTATAAGTATATATAGAAGAAATATTTTTAAAAATTGCTCAGGTTAGCAAAAATCCACTATTCACATTTTCATCTGCCATTTTTTTTGCTCAACTCAAAAAAAAAAGACAAGATACACCATTAAAAAGCTGTTAAAATTATCTTTTAATGGTATATAATATGTCTTTATAAAAATTTTTTCCATGTTTAACATAAATTCTACAGTACTACTCGGTGCAACAGAATTATCCCCTGTCTTTGTTGCTGACAGCAGAACGATGAATGCAAAGCCTTACTTTATTAAACACTGGAAGTATGTAGCAGAAAATTAGAAAAAACTAGTAACTGGTTTTTAGCAAATTGACTATCACTTCTTCCTGAAAAAAAAAAATAATGAAGTTTAGTAGCGTAAAAAATATAGGAGTGAAGTTACAAGGGCTCAAGGTTACTCAATATGGAGAAAATTATAGAAAAAAAGCGTTAGCATTCTTGGTTTTCTCTAGGACGACAAAATGAAATAGTACAAACATCAAAAAAAAAAAAGTCAAGACCTCTATCTACGTAGAAAGTTTAATAAACCATTGCCTTCTAAATGTAAAGCTGTTTAACTTTTTTGAGATTTAACAGAAGAATTGTTTTTCCTAATTTTAAGAGTTAGCATTTTGGCAATTCAAGGCAGTAACAAAATTGAAATTGAAGCTATCGATTGAAAGATGCGGATTTGCTTTTAAGCGCAAAAAAAAATGCAGAGTTAAACGAAAAAAACTTTTTGTGCTCGAAATGTCTCAATATTGGTTGTGCTGAATGTCGATTGTAAACTTTTATTTGATTTTTTCAAAACAGTATATTCGCTCTAAAAATTAGGGAATAAGGAAGACACCTTTCATTAGGTATTATTCTCTTTCAGTTTTCAAGTATTTTAAATTTTTTATTTACCTTTTTATTGTAAATTTATATAATACTGAAGAAATTATTAATATATTAATACATTTTTGGTTCATTGGAGTTTTGCTCATCGGTTACTTAATAGACCAATAATGGCAGCCACTACAAATGACAAGCCGATAATTTTTTGAAATGTTAACAGTAACACTAATACATTCCGTAAAAATAACTATTACTATTTACAGAAGCACCTGGTAAAATATCTATGGTTTCACTGTTGCGGAAAGGCTACATGATATTATATTAAGTTTGCGTAAAGGAATGCAAAAGCAGTGATAGAAGCACGCAACATTTAAATTTGACTTATAAACGCCAAAAAATAAGTGTAAAACAGCACATATATAATAAACAGCACACATATATAATAAACAGCACACATATATAATAAACAGCACATATATAATAAACGTATCTTTGGTTTACGTATGGTATGTTTTAGTTTTAGAAAAACACATGTCTATCCAGATTATATTTCCGAAAGCAAAACTAGATAAGCCGACTCTGTATGAACATTATGTTGGATAACAATTATTCCACGACAAGATTTCCGACATTGTTTGCTTAAAATCCGGACAATTCAATGATTCTTTTTTATATCTTTTCTGATATTCATATTTCAGCTTCTTTTTCAATTTTTTAACGTGTAACGCTCTGTTCATATTTTCATGTTTCATATTTTTAAATGCTTAATTAAATTTAAAGTGTTTTTAAAATAAACTAAAATACCAGCTCTAATTAAAGTTAATGGTAGTATATTTAAAAAAATACCAGTTCTAGTTTTAGCCAAGGGTTGGTTCGGAAAACAATCTTGTTGGTACTTTTTGTTGTTGTTGTTGTTGTTGTTGTTGTTGTTGTTGTTGTAGTTATTAAGGTGCTCCTTGAAGTCCTTATGATCTTATTATCGAGCATTGCGTCAATGAAACCTTATGGTTCTGAGCCAGAATTTTAACCACTGCACCATGGCTGCTCAAACTTATGTTTAATAGCGACAGTGGCTTCTACTTTTCTGCTTCCTTGCCACAAAGAACTTGGTATGTGTGGGCTAGTTATTTTGTGATTGTATGAAGGAGAAAAGGAAATTTTGAAAAACTGCCAGAAAGGCTTATGAGGAACAACACTATTTTGAAGTCTCCAATGATTTTCCATTTATAATCATAATATTTTATGGCTTTCAGAAAAGTCTAAACGCTGACAAAGTCCTTTTTGGGACGCACAAAATGCGCTATTGGAATAGAAAATTTACATGTGATGCCAACAGCATTGAAAAAACCAGCCATATTGTTGCAAAAACTTTGTTTTTCTTTCTGACTGAAGAAGTTGAAAATATTTAGTGACGCTTTCTCTGAGCTGTGATTTGCACGTTTATATCCAACAAACTCCACTGTTTGAGCCTCAATATTAAAAGCTTAGCATTTAACTTGGTAAGACAAAGGTCTCTTATTACATTGTTTACGTCTTTCTGGTTAGAAAAGTTTGTCCTAATTATCTCAGCTATGCCTTCAAAACTATAAATTGCACTTCTAATATTTTTCTCTTTGTCAAAATGTTTTCCCTTGAAGATAGCTGATTCCATGCAGAGGAAGTGGAAACAAGCAATTCGTAAGATGTAAAATTATTTGGGAATCGACAAATGAATTTCTAAATAAACATTCATCAACAATGCAAAAGTTTTGAAAGCTTTTTTAAAAGTTATCAAAGTTTTTTGAAAGAGTTAGAATATACTGGAAAATATTTTAATCGTTCCATTCAAATTGAGCATTTCAGGAACATTTTAGAGGAACATTCATTAGTCATCAGGAAACAAACAGGGCCGGGGCTAGGGTATTTGACGTCCTAGGCAAAAACAATTCAAATAATACACCGCGCCCATATATTACTACTCCACAAATTTTTATAGTGTAATTTAAAAACAAAATATTTTAATTTGAAGGGGCGAAAACATAAATATCAGTTTTATGTAAATTGGCATAAACATTATAAAATGGTAAACATAATAAGTATTTTATATTTATTTTTGAAGATTTAAGGTTTTAGCCACTCACCTTTTATTTACAAGATTATAAATATTTGAGGCGGGAAAAAGCGGGACTTAATGTATATGAAAGAATATACTGCGGAGAAAATAGAATTATCCTTACCTTTATTTTTCGTTTTAATTTAACAAAAATGGCAGTAAAAACATTATTAAATCTATTTTTTTTTTATTATCTTATACAACAACTAAAAAGTTTATAAATTGGTATGTTTAACTAATTACAAATGGGAAAACAATTAAAAGTACTCAATTTGTGGAGAAAATAGAATTAGCCTCATTTACGTTATATACAAAAAAATTCAGGAGATATTTTGTTTTTTGCTCATTTAATATTTAGTATTACTTCCTGATTTTTTAATGACTTCAAATAATGCGACTTGACAAATACTAGTCACAAGATTTTGAATAGTTTCTATAGGTATTTCATTCCAAGCTTGTCTGATACGAGTTTTCAGCTCCAAGGTGGATTCAAATTACTTACCATTTTCATAAACTTTTCTAGAAGGTATTACCCACAGATTTTCAATTAGGTTAAGATCTGGACTACACGCGGGCCATTCCATTACGTGAATATTTTTTTCTCTAAACCAAGTTTTGAATTATGGATAACAGAATTATCTTGTTGAAAAATGAAATTTTCACCCATCAATTCCTCACCACGTTCAAGCAAACTTATTTTTCAAAGTCAATGTAGTCCTGTGAATTGATATTTGTTGAAATCCATGCCAGTGGGAGTTTTTCAGCAAATTAAAAAGCCCCCTAAACCATAGCAGTTTCACCACCAAAGATACAATTTATCCAAGTTTCTTTCTCTTTTCGAAGATTGTGCCAGTAATGTTGATTGCTATCAGGACCATCTAGATTGAACTTTTTTTCATCACTAAACAGAATTTGATGCCACTCTTCCTGCCAAAACATGTGTTCTTTTACAAATTGTAGTCTAACTTCTCAATAACAAGCAGTAAGTTTTGGTTTTGGTTTACACTTTTTCCAAACTGTGTTTGGATCTTTATGTAAGACTTGTCTCACACGTAATACAGGTAATTGTAAATCAGCACGAATTTGAGATGCAGTCATGTGCTGAGCAGCAGCACGACAATAACTCATTTAGTACGATTATCAATTTTACGTTTGCCACCACTTCCCTTATAAGTTCCATAATTAACGCCAATCTTGAAGTAATTATTAACCACTTTAAGAGATCTTTTAATTTACTTTGTAATTTCCCAATTAGATAAGCCTGTATCTTTGAATGCTTTAATTACTGCTAATTCTTCATTCGTTAAACGCTTACCACGTTCCATTTCCAATTATGGTGTTAAAAACAAAATATTAAAACTTTATGAGCACTGATTTCACAGTCTTTGTTTAATTTACAAATAATAATAAAAAGTCACAAATGCGTATTACCAGATCAAAATATACAAGTAAACTGAAAATAATTATTGATGAGGCGAATTTTATTTGTTACCGCAAAATAAAGTATTATACACTTTATGGTTTTATCAAATGTACTACAATTTAGTTATGCTAAATTATAATCTTAAATGTTGTTGTTTGCAACATTAATTATATGTGTGTGGATACAAACGATGCACTCCACAAACTTGCTTATAGATTTACAAAACATTGGATCAGTACATGGTGAGGCTAATTCTATTTTCTCCACTGTAGGTAACAATTAAAAGAATTAATCAAAACTATTTTTAATATTTAATCACACCAAAATAATAATAATTATGCTAGCTTATTACAAGAAATAATAATGAGTAATATTCTAGAATTTAGAGTAAAAATTGAAAACTTGGAATATAATAAAGTTAAAGAGAATAAAAAAACCTGTTTCTAATTTGACGGTTAAATTATCAAAGAATTTGAATTTCAGAAACTAGAAAAATCATTTAGAAAATATGCATTAGTAAAAATAAAAGCATATTTAAATAAGTAATAATAAAGGACGCAAAAAATAATTAAAATTTAATTTTTCTCCCCTTTTTTTGTTGCAAATGTTTTTACATTTTCTTTCAAATTTAATATTAATGATTCTTTGTGTTCTATCAAAATTATTGATAATCCCACCAGTCTTTCTAGTAACATTGTCAACCTGAAATAATTTTTAATTATTTTCAATTTTGAAAAACTTCGCTCGCCACTTGCAACAGACACTAGAAGTATTAATAGTATTCTTAAAGAAATACATATATTTGGTAGACAGTCAAGTAAACGTTTGTTCAACGATAAAAGTTAGTACTTCATGTGGTGTGTTGCGGAAATCTTCCAAAAAGTACTTTAATTTTATTACAAAGATCTGCTGCACTGATATCTTTTTGAGAACCATGAGTAAAAGCTGCTTCTAGATTTTTAAAATTTTTCTAAGTACTAGCTAAAGATTTTAAACTTATAGAATAAATATTGAAAAATTGAATCTTGCCACCTTGTGTTTCATAATCAAACTGTCGCTTTTTACTCCTTCTCCTGACTTGTTCTTCTTCAAAATTTGTTACTATTTCCACTTCTTTTGCAGTCTCAGCAGCATCACAACGGTTCTTTGAAAGTCTTCATCATTTCTCATGTTTACAAATTTGTTTTTATTAATATTTAACTGATGTGTTTCAAATCAACATTCAAATCAACATTCTTATTTTGTATTATTTCATTAGAAATATTAACTTCAAAAAGAATGTCGTATCATGAAATAAGGGCTACATTGAACTTGAATTTTCAAATAGAATCTGCAACCCCATTAGCCTCATTTCGGGAGGAATTTCCTACTGATGTTGTTTGTAATCTTGGATCCTCAAATATTTGCATTGAAGCATCGTAAATTTTTCCGAGATTGTATCGTAATGGTTTTTTTTAAGCATTAATGCAGCTTTTTATCTTGTATCACTTAATGACTTGACAGTAAAATTTGGAAAATAGCTGCAAAAAACTTGCCAACGAGAAGGTGATCCCGAATAATAATTATAAATCTGTTGAACGACACTGAAAAAACTTACTGTATCTAAGCTACACTTGCATGCATCATTCACTACTAAATTTAGTGGATGTGTGCTGCTTGGATTAAAAAACGCCCAAGGATTTATTTGCAAAATTTTTCTTTGTACCACATTCTCCTAACCCTTCATGTTGCTTCCGTTATCGTATTCTTGTGTACGGAGATTTTCAATTCGTAAATTAAAATTTTCCAATTGCTCAATTAATGTTTTTGCCAAAAAGGCACCTGTAGAATTCTCCACAGGTATGAATCCTAAGAAATGTTCTTTAATTTTAACTAAATCCCCATCGTATGATGTTGGTGATTCTGAATCAACAAAAAAAATTGTTATTGTCATTTGTTCTGTATGGCTATTATCTGGGGTGCAGTCTAATATATAGAAAAATATTTAGCAAATTTTACTTTAGTCAAGATATTATCTTGTATAGCATTTGCTAATATTTGTATTAATTCATTTTGAATTTCTTTTCCAAGATAATGAGCAGTTATAATTACTAGATTTTTAATTTTCCGTACATGTTCATTCATTAATGGGTCAAATAAAACAAGATACTCAACAAATTTAAAAAATTACCATTGGCGTTATTGTAAAGCTTTTCATTTGTTCCACGAAATGCCAGTACTCTGACTAAGGCAATTAATCTTTCTAAAATTTGTCGCCAATATTGTTTTTTTCTTGCATTTTTTGTTGGTTAATATGATCAATGATTTTTTCTGTAAATAAAGGTATATCAAGTACTTTCCACTTTTTAAACTGAACGAAATGCGAGTTACTTTTTTCATGAGAAGAAAAAACTGCTCCAATATTTTTCCAATCATTTAAACCTGAACCTTCTAATACCGGCAAACTACTTTTGCTTTTACCAAATAATTTAAAACTTTAAACAAAAAATTACATTTTTTTAAACTGAATATATAAGCCAAGTACGAGAGATTTCTTCTCCATTTGGTAATGTCCGCTTGTAATAGAGTGATAAAAATTTTCTTTTTTGTTTATCTCGATCTTATGGAAAGTTAGATTTTTCAGTTTGTTGCGGTCTATTTTGTATAACAAATTGACGAAAGTTGTCACTAAAATGAGTAGGCTAATTTGCAGGGGTCACTCTAGTCTACAGATGATAACAAGTTAAATCGAAACATTAATAGCAGGGTTGCTTCAGGTAGATAAATTTGGTTTTCATTGATATTTACAAGTTCATTTTGTTGACTTAAAATATTATTAATATTATTAATAGTTTCATCGTCAACTATCAACAAATTGGTTTTCATTGATATTTACAATTTCATTTTGTTGACTTAAAATATTATTAATATTATTAATAGTTTCATCGTCAACTATCACTTTAGATTTTTTACTCACACCGCTATCGCCTTTAGTAGCAGAATCAGAACCTGTAGAATGTGTTTCTGCACGAAAATATTTCATAATTGCTCCTCTTTGACTTTGACTTTCTTTATTTTTCTTTACTGATGGTCTCTTTTTCTCAGACATTTTTAAAAAACGTAAGAAATGTGTAATATTTACTTATTACTTGCTAGCGTAAAATAGTAGAATTGAATTCTTCAATTCTACTATACAAGAATAATAATTTTTTAAATCAATGAGAATATTGTCAGTTATTATAAATACTTATTATAAATAAAATATAATAGTCTAAGCACTAAAGAGTTAAATTAATAATTATTCAAAGAATCAGAGACAGTCAGAAGACGTGTCTAGTACTCTGTTAACCAAACGCAAGATAGTACTCTGTTAACCAAACGCAAATGAATGCGATGTGACTGATTGAATATGACGGCGATCGAGGGAATATGAGGAATAGCGAACAGATACTATAAATTTTGTTTGTTGTTCATAATTTAAAAAGAAAACATTCGCTTTATTTGGAAAACGCAACTCAAGTTGTTTATTATCACTCATTTTATTAATATAAACACAGACGAGAGAAAAGATGATTTATCTCATCTAGGCTATCTCTTTTATTTATGTGATAATTACTTTTAACTCTTCTAACCATGATGTACTAATTTGGGTATAAATTAATTTCTTCTTACCAAGCAGCATTTTTTATATTTTGATGACAATTAATTTCAGCTTGCCTTGCTCTAATCATTTCAATAAATTATCAATTATTTTTAAGTTGATAGTATTTCTTCTAATACCTTATTTAAACCTAATACCGACCATCCAAAAAAAAGAGAAAAGAAATTAAATAAAAATATCAAAATATTAATAGTCTAAAGTGGTAAACATATCTACAAAGTGGTAAACATATCTACAAAGTGGTAAACATATTTACAAAAGATAAATTATAATGTTCAAGTAAAAATCAACAAAAACCTGCAATTTTAATAACAAAGATATTATTTGGTAATAAAAACAAAAACCCAATGTTGAATCTTACTTGTTTTCTCATCTATAAAACACTTTTATTTAACTATTTAAAAGAAAAAAAAAACAAAAAAAAATCAAAATGCCTTATGTTAAGCAATTTATTAAAAAAAAATTAAATGCAATTACTTTAGAATATATATGATACATTTGATATATAAACCTCTACAAAATATATATGATATATAAACCTCTACATTTGACTAATTAGCTTAACCACTGGTTTACCATTGAGGTCAAAAATTAATGAACAAAAGTTAAAACAATTTATTACCATTATTATTCAAAATAAAAACCTCTAACAATTTAATTTAGGATTTGTTATTATCCATATTTTTTTGGCAATGTCAGTTAGTATATTTTTATCTAAAGTAATAAAAAAGATGAAACCATTTAAGAACAAATTCAAAAATCTAAATATATATTCAGATACCTTAAAAAGAAGCATAACACAACATTCTTTTACTTTCTACTGCTTTTTTCTATTTTCTATACCTTATCTTTTTTTTATCTAAAAGAAAATATACATATAGATACAGAGAAATATAAATTACACTAAAATAAACGCAAATTTATGTATATACACTTACATGTCCACAAATAGCAGTCTTATTTTATTTAAAAAGGAGACAGGCTATAAAAATTAGAAAAATACAAACAATCAACAACAAACATTTATTTATATTTTTAAAGTAAAACTAAACAATGAACAACATTAATTCCTCTTGAGACTAAAAGTTTATCAGCTCTAATTTGCTTGCAGACCTTGCTCGAAAGACCGCCTGGAATACTGCTGCTTTACTGGTTGTGATACTAGATCTGGCAATGGATTTTCAAATGCTTCGTTTTTTTTTTTCAATTTTGATATGTCAATATTTGATTTATATAAATAATTTTGCTTATTTTAATGCACTGCATTTGATCAAAAAAGTATTTTATATAAACAAAAAAATTATATAATTTTTTTTAACTTTAACAATTCATAATATAGATTTAATACCTTTTTCCATGTATCTTAAACGCAACAATTTATGTCGAAGCCCTGTACACAATGGGACTTAGTGTGGCTAAAAATCAAAAATACTTTCACTTCAATTCGGATGAAATAAGGCAAACTAAAAGCTTACATTTTATAAGAAAATCCCAAAATATTAGTTTGTGATTTTACGTTCCACTGTACATTGATTGTTCGGTAGTCCCTAAAATACAGAGATTTTTTAAAATTGAATATCACGCCCGCGGATAGACTTTTTCTTATGTAGAATTGAATTCTGAGTCGAATGGCGACACGGGAATGTCGCCCGACCAATACCTACTGAGTTATTAAACAAAAACCCGATCAAAATGCATAAAAACCGTTTTTACAACATTAGCAATGCATTTTCACACCCGCAGAGTAAGCTAAATCGATTCAAAATTAAATTTTCTATTAGAAAAGATTTATTTTACGACTACTGCATTAAATCGTAATAAATTTCAGTTACAATCTAAAGGGCGTAAAGTAATGTTGGGTTTACCCCGCATTTATATCGAAATGAAACAAGGAAACGTTCTATATCTTCGCAGATAGACTTTTTCTTATGTAGATTTGAATTCTGAGTCGAATGGTGACACGCGCAATGTTGCCCGACTAATACCTGCTGAGTTATTAAACAAAAACCCGATCAAAATGCATAAAAACCGTTTTTACAACAGCAACAATGCATTTTCACACCTGCGGAATATTAGATAGATATAGATAAATATATAATCTTTTTCGTCAATATAAAATTTTTTTATATAATCGTTAACGTAACAAATTGAGTGGAGCAAGCAGAAGACGATTTTTTTATCATCTTTCCCGGTAATTTTAATTTATTTTACATTAAATATCAATTAAATATAAGATAAACACAAGTTATAAGATATTTAAATATATATAAATATAAAACTCTTATGATTAAAATAGCCAAATAAATATATCTTTATTAATATAAATACAATTAAATGCATTTTTATAAATATAACCATAAGCATTTTTAGCTATTGTGGAAATAAATAAAAAGTTTCAAGACGTGTAAGGGTTTTTTAAAAATAAGAGATTTATTCAATAATGTTGAGGTCAAGTAACTGTTGTTTAACAACGCATTTAAAATGTTGAAAAGACTTTATCGTTTTAATCTCATTTGTGAGAAATGAGTTAAAATTCTCAAAATCTAGGAGAGGACCACAATTGTGGTCCTCTTCTTGATATTGTGAATTTCGATTGTCACAAAGACATTTATAGAATATAGTAGTACTGCTTAGAATATTTTGTTTCGTATTTATGATCAATAAGTTGGAAGTAATTATGGAATATTTTTAGGACCAAATTATTTTTTAATTTAAACATAAACTGAAGGATGCTATAGATGTTTTGTTCATAAGTATTAAGAACTCTCAGTTCTTTCATTATTTGTTTAGCACTAGCATATCCATTTGTGAATATGCGGCATGCTTGCTTTTGTTTTTTATAGACTAAGGCTAGTTTTGATTGGTAAGTACTTGCCAAGGCAACATTGCAGTAGCTAATGTAGCTATGAACAAATTCAAAGTATAAACTTTTTAGACATACTTTGTTTAAAATATACTTAGTTTTATGCATAATTCCAATGCTTTTAGATATTCTATATTCTAACAACTTGATATGCTCTTTCCAGCTAATATGTTCATCTAGAATGACTCCTAGAAACTTCACAGAAAATGCTCTTTTTAATTTTGTTTTGTTTTGTCATCTAAAATATCCGGGAGTTTTAAAGATAACGTGTCTGACTTTGATGGTTTTGTGAAAAGAATGTATTTGCTTTTTTCAATGTTCAAGGAAAGTTTGTTGGCCTTCAACCAATTGCTTAGGTCTTCAAGCTCCTAATTTACTGTGTTAAAAATAGTTTTAATATTTTAGTGGATGTAGAAAGCTTGGGTGTCATCAGCAAAATGAATAAATTTCAGTATACGAGAAGATAAAAATATATCGTTAATATAGACAAGAAAAAGCAAAGGACTTAGAATAGATCCCTGGGGAACGCTACAAGTAATGGTTTCAATGGAAGTGTAAGTGTTATTGTAATATAAAGCTTGTTTCCGATTGTTTAGATTGCAACTAAACCATTTTAGATTTTTATTTTTATACCATAATTACTAAGTTTGTATAGGAGGATTTCGTGATCCACTGTATCGAACGCCTTTGACAAATCGATAAATACTCCAAGTGTATATTGATTTTTGTCAAACCCATTTAAAATTTCGTTAACTAACTTTATTACTGCATGTTCAGTTGAATGATCTTTTTTAAATCCGTATTGGTTATTGAAAAGGATATTGTGATTTTGGAGGTACGAAAAAAATCTACTTTACATTATGCTATCTAGTACTTTCGAGAAGCATGAAAGTATGGAGATAGGCCTATAGTTTGATAAAGTAGAGTTATCTTCGCTTTTATATATTGGAACTACGCGTGCTAATCTTAAGTGTTCAGGAAAAACTCCGCTTTTTAATGAGAGAATAAAGATGTACAATAGGGGATATTCAATAACATCATAAATTTCTTTAACCACTTGAGAGCTAATGTCATCAAGGCCCGGACTCTTTTTTGATTGTATTGTTTTAAATGCGTTTCGAAGCTCATCAGAAGATAAGTCTATTACAAACTTCTTTTAAATATGATTTAAATATTTTTTTACTTTGAGTTATTTTATTAGCTAGTCCCAGTGGGCACAGTACGTTTTTAAAACGTTCTTTGGACGTTTTTATTAGGTTTAAACCTTATAAAAACGTCTAAAAAACGTTTTAAAAACGTACCGTGCCCACTGGGGTGTGTTTCTGATGTTTGTAAAACACTTGTTAAAGCTTTCAGCATTCTTTTCATTAATAAACAATGTTTTTGTTATCAGTATTTGAATGGTTGGCAGGATATTACCTGGATCAATCTTTTTCTTTTCTATTACTGCTTTTATAACATCCCAAGTTTTTTTATTATTACCAATCTTATTTTGTAAAAGATTTGAATAATAATTTTCTTTTACCTTGTTTCTTAAGTTTCTCAAATAGGTTTTTATAACTTTTATACGAATGTGTTAAATTGAATTTAAATTCGAAATTAAAGCGCAAAGCTATCAAGCAAAAACCCAAATAAAATGCAATTAAACCGTTTTTACAACAATGACAAAGAACCCGCTGAGTACACTGATTCAAAATTATTTTCTAAGATAAGTGCCATTACGCAGAATGTCTGCGTAGTTGTTATACGGAAACCCTAACAAAAATCAATAAAACAATTTAACAAAAATTTAAATAAGTATAATATTCGTAACAAAACTGTTTTTATAATAAGTTTGTTTTTAATGTAAGAATGTTTTTTTATGTAAGAAACAACTATAACTTAGAATTTCTATTAGCGTCATAGTTTTTATGAACTTTCTATTTGCGTCATAGTTAGTTTTTATGTATACTACGCCTTTAAACACAATGAACATTTAAAGTAAGTTTTGCTACTGTTTTTTTCGCAGCCATCGTGATACCATTTTCTGCATAGTACACATAATAAATGTTGGAGCGAAGGATTATTGTCTCCTTTGCATGAATATTTAGCACATATTGTCCAATATTTGTTTTGTTGGTGTATATTTGACATCACCATGTCAAATATACCTATACTCTTTGTTATACAAATGCTTACTTTTAACTTGTTTTGAGTTTTTACAATAAGATTTAATATTTGCTTCTCTAGTACTTTTTTTCGATCAAACGTAATTGAGATCTCTCTAAGACTGTAGATATACCTTATAAACTTTCTTGCTTCTGCTATAGGCACATATTCTTTTTGACTTTTTATTATTTGATAAGCCCACAATATAACATAAACACCGCAATCAAAACTATTATTTTGTTGTTCGCAATCTAAACTGTAATAGAATTTAAATTTACTCATGTCTAATTTTGATTGAGCAAGGGTTGATGAAATTTGAGTTATTTTCATTAATTCTACAAAGTGCTCTCGTCTATTATTGTTTAGTCGTAGTGAATCAAAAATGCAGATATAAATGTTGTTTAATGAAATCACTCCTAATATCCAATGATTGCCTCTTTCTATATCTGTATTTATATTCACCAAAATAAAGTCTTTGTTAAATACGTCATGTTGGTGCATAAATTTTGAAAGTTGTGCAATGTTTCCATTTACTAAATATCGATAATTAAAATTATTTTTAATTATCGATATTATTTTTACATTTAACTCTTCAGCAGAGGGAACCAGTTGTGGCAAATTACTAAAATCTTCTATAAAAGTTGTAACTGTTTTTTCTTCTAGGCTTCTAATGTTTTTATCATCTATGCTACTCAAATTCTCGGTAGAAACTTCCATGCTTGTATTGTTTTTGAATTTATCTAAAGTTGCCAACAAAGTAAAAGTATTTTCCGCCGTGTTTAACTTTATTTTGTTTGGTGTCGAATGTTTTGGAGGCAAATGTTTAGATACTTCTAAGGAATTGTCAGCAGCTATAATACTTAGTTCTCTGTCTTTTGGTCTCGGTTTTTTCTGCCACTTCTAGTTTCATGGTTATTGCTTTTTCTTAATTAGCTTAAGCGGTATGTTGGCTTTGATATATCTGGGGGTGCGTTTGGTAATGATTTTACTGATATTATATGATAACAGTTTTTTCTAGCAGGGCATGTACAAGTATATTCTTTAGTATTACCGTTATAGTTTACAAGATGGTTTTTGCCATCATTCGCGCTTTTTACTGTATAACAATCATTTTTCGGTTCATACGCAGCTAAATCTTTTTTTAAAACTATTGATGCCAACGTGTTAGCAGATTGTCTGAATGATTTACTAATGCCAATCTGAATCGGTTTCATTTGATTTTTACTTATACCTTCTAAGATATCATCTAATGGAGTAAATTCTAAATCACTTATTTCTAATAACTTTTGGTGAGATTTTGGTCAACCATTTTGAAGTTTCCTAGATTTTTGTAGCCACGATTAAATTCGTTAAGAAAATAAATTTGAAATTTATATAACGATAATACCATAGAATCTAATGGAAGCTTTTTATATTTTTGATGGTCTTTAATCATTCTATTCAAACGTTCTGCAATATTATTTGTGGATTTACATCATTGAAAGCTGAAAATCTGTGATATATTGATTTATTGCAATGCATTTTAATGTCATTTTTCAAATGTTTGTCAAAATTTTTAAGAAAAATTGCTGACCATTTCAGTTTCAATCTTTCATATTCGTGGTCAAAATTGTTACTTTCGCATAGTTCCTCAACATTTGTTATGTACACTTTGTAACCATCTTTATAACCTTTTACTGTGCTGATATACCTTTTTACGTCTTGAAGAACATTATTTCTGCAAAATATAATGTTCGATGAAATACTTGAGTTTCTCATTATTGAATTTACAATTGATTTTTCGCGATCTATTAAAAGTGGAATGTTCTTTCCAAATTTATCTAGTAACAAAAGACGATATATAAAATTTGACCAAACCATGTCGTGTGTTATTTCGTGCTTTCTATCGTGTATTACAAACATCACAATGTTGGTTCTTTTACAAAATCAGTGTTTCTCATAACTAAAATTGAAGGATAAAAGTCCCCTAAATTAAAAGTTGTATCATAAGATAACAATTGTTTTAATGACGGATTGGCACTGCTTTCTTTTATCAGTTTATTAGCGAGCTCCAAAGCTTTTGGATGAGCCATAATTAACATCAAGTCACGATGAATAGCAAAGTGATTGATGAAATCATATAAATCTTGATTGGCTAGCTCTTGGACTTCGTAAATTTTATCATTTGTAATTCCCCGTTTTTTAACTTCGTTGTATTTGATATTTTCGGTTTGCTTAGTGTTGCGTGGTGAAACCGATGCTTCAGCATCAATAAAAGAATAGGGAGTATTTTTTAGGATATAGTCTTTTTTTGATAGAGTTAAAAAATTTTCATATAATTTTTGTGGTTCAATACCCAAAGCATTTGCCTTCATAAGATTTTTTAGAGTTGTTGTTGAACGGATAAACGGTCTGTCTCAATTGCTATTTCCGTGTGGAATTGAAACTGAAGCGCGATGATCTCCAAAATAGTGAATTATCACAAAAGGCATGTTGCTTACAAAAACTTGTTTTTGAAATTCGTTGTTGTATTCATTTGTTTTGCCAATTTGATTTTTATAATAAGCTTTTGTTATACCTAGCTGTTGGTTTTCATTCTCCCAGTTTTATTTAATAATTTTAAAAATTTATTTTATTTCATTCTCCCAGTGTTTTGAAATCGATTATGATCGCATAAAATAATCATCATCAAGTTCACTTTTCTGTTTATAGATGTAAATTTCTCCTGCGTGAGGTTTGATTGGCACTGATTCACTGATATCGCAATTTAAACTGTCAGTTCTTATTTTATCAAATATTTGCATAACAAACTGAAAACTAAGTGGCTGATTTATTTTATCGTATACAAAATTTGTTACTTTCTCAGTACGAACGAGGTTTACACCTTTTTTAAATTAAAAACTCAACCAAAAATCCTCAGATATAAAATGGTTAAAAATGATATTTTCAGAAAAAACCTAAATTTTTTTTAAGCAGATCTATTCAAATACGTTCAAGACTGTATTAGCGCCAAATTTAAGCGCACTAATTTAAACCGTTTTCTGTTTTGTTACGTTTAGTTTTTGAAGATAATGACTTTGGAAAAAACATCTCAATTAATAACTTTTTATGAATGAAACGCTTTATTATGTTCAAAAAAAGGACATTGCAGCGCTTCTATTTAACAAGTTAACTTTATAAACAATTTTTTAGATTATTTAGATAAACAGAGAACTGGATACAAATATTTCGTTTAACCTATCCTTCATATGTAGTAGTAATAAAATATTATTTATTGTTAACCAAATTATATCTACGCTTTCCCATATTTTTCTAAAGTATATACAAAAGGTGATCAGTGTCCTTCTATTTTTGTAGGAGAGCGCCATGAAAATATAAATTTTAATTACATTTGGCGCGAACTCTCCTTCTTAAATAGAGGGACATTGGTCAGCTTAAGATATCGTCAGCCGAGAATATATATATATATATATATATATATATATATATATATATATATATATATATATATATATATATATATATATATATATATATATATATATATATATATATATATATATATATATATATATATATATATATATATATATATATACATGTATATATTAATTTTTTTTTTTTTTTTTTTCATTTGCATAATTGAATTTTTATTTTATTTTATGCATTTTTATCGGAATTCAAACTCAGAATTCAAATCTACATAAGAAAATGTCTATCCGCGAAGATATAGAACGCTTTCTTGTTTCATTTCGATACAATGCGGGGAAAACCCAACATTACTTTACGCCCTTTAGATTATAACTGAAATTTATTACGATTTAATGCAGTAGTCGTAAAATAAACCTTTTCTAATAGAAAATTTAATTTTGAATCGATTTAGCTTACTCTGCGGGTGTAAAAATGCATTGCTGATGTTGTAAAAACGGTTTTTATGCATTTTGATCGGGTTTTTGTTCAACAACTCAGCTGGTATTGGTCGGGCGACATTCCGCATGTCGCCATTCGACTCAGAATTCAATTCTACACATATATATAAATATATATATATATATATATATATATATATATATATATATATATATATATATATATATATATACATATATATATATATATATATATATATATATATATATATATATATATATATATATACTATATATATATATATATATATATATATATATATATATATATATATATATATATATATATATATATATATATATATATATATATATATATATATATTTGGTCTAGGAATTAATTCGTGCGGTTTGACAAGGGATTACGAAACTAGGTTATTGTCACAGCGTTTCGTTTAGCCACGCGTGCAGGCAAAGATCACTGTTATTGCGCATCATTTTCATTAAAAACCATTTGATTTAAGCGTAAACAACACTATTTTTAATTTAACTGATAATGTCGATTTTTGTTCCTGATTAAGTGTTTTTGCGGGGGATTCTTCTTCATTACTTTAACATGAAGAAAAGTGCTACCGAAAGTCATCGTGTTTTGGTTGAAGTTTATGGTGACCATGTTCTAGCTGAGCGAACGTGTCAAAAGTGGTTTGCACGGTTTAAAAGTGGTGATTTTTGTTTGGAAGACCAAGAGCGACCAGGACAGCCGAAAAAATTTGAAGATGCAAAATTGGCAGCATTGCTCGATCAGGATTCTTGTCAAACGCAAGAGGACCTTGCAAAATTGTTAGGAGTTGAACAATCAACAATTTCCAGACGCCTCAAAGCCATGGATATGATTCAAAAAATGTCTCATTGGGTTTTACATGAATTAAAAGACAGAGACAGGAAAGAAGAAAGACCATTTGTGAATTGCTTGGAAAGATGGGCAAAAGTAGTGACTGGCGATGGACACTATTTTCATTAATGTATTCATCCATTTAGTTTTTGAAATAAACCTTCAATTTTCAATATATATATATATATATATATATATATATATATATATATATATATATATATATATATATATATATATATATATATATATATATATATATATATATATATATATATATATATATATATATATATATATATATATATATATATATATATATATATATATATATATATATATATATATATATATATATGTATATATATATATACATACATATATATATATATATATATTCAATATATATATATATATATATATATATATATGTATGTATATATATATATATATATATATATATACATACGTAGACATATATTTATACATATATATATATGTATATATATATGACAACTATTTAATTAGTTGTGTGTTCTCTCTTCCTACCAAATGATCTTGCTTATAATACACAAGTTCATCTTTGCACCATGAAACCTGACGCAGATTAATTAATTTTTTCATTTTTGGTCTGTAAATTTTCGAAGCAAACTTTGTATCATTTCGGCATAAGACAAAATTTTTTTTGCCACCACTAATTTAATACTCGACGCAGTTTCAGGTATAAAAAACTTTTAAATAATCGATATTGACTTTATTTTATTATTTTATGTAGTTACCTGCAGGATGACGTTCTTTTTAAAACAATGTTATCTGCTTGTTGCCTGTTGTCTTTTTAATGCAATGTTGACTGCTTTGTATAATGCTACTTCATGTTTACTTTTACTCTCTAATACCACCATTTCAATAGAAATTTGCCATTTTTAAAGAATTACTCTTGTTTTATGTTTTTCAATGTAATGTTGATCAACATAAGTTTTACCTGTTAGAGTCAAACCATAACCCCCAACTACAGAAACATCGCATTGATTAAATCTACAATCACTAACTGATTACAGCTGATAAAATTGTTGACCTTTCGTTTTCGTTTCAACTTGCATTTTTATTTTTATTTATTTTGGTACATAAAAACCTAAATCCACACTTTATTAATGATGTTTCTGATTCTCAGTGATGTTTTAAAACAGTTCCAATACCATCTTTGCTTTAGCCTTTTTTAAGGATTTTATTGACACTGAAAATTTCCAGATCAGCAGAATTGGTGTTTAGTAATAGAATTAAAAGAGAATTTTAATTCTACTATTAAACAAGCGGAAGTAAACATACAAAATACCGTTTTAGTTTCTACTTATCAACTTATGCAAAATCTTACAGTTATTTTTAGTTATTCTTAGGTGCAGAGTAAAAAGTTTTATTCGTATTTTTAAAAAATTTTATTATTATTAAACTAGTTTATTATTTAAAATTTAGAAAGTTTTAAGATTACTTTAAAGTGATGCAACTTAAAAACCCCTTTTCCTCACAAAAATTTTAGCTAACTAAAATACCGTTTACATGTTCAGATAGAGGAAGATTTACCCTTCATAAATCTGTTTTCACATTATGATGTTTCTTAATACTTTTTGTTCAAATGAAGTTTAAATAAAAGTAATTTACTTAAGATAGTTTTTGAAATAATACTAATTTTATGTTGGGGTAATGTCAAAACACCTTTAGAATTGTTGGCTCAACAGTGCCCTGTTTTTCATTTGTAATGCTTGGGTTACCCTATGCAGTACGGATGAAAGATAAAAGTCAAAATTAATGGAACTTTTGTTTTATTTAGACAATCAAGATGATACATGCAAGATCTTCACAAATATTCCAATACTTTTATTGGCTATTAGGTTAGATATTAAGTCAGATATTAGATTAGGGAAAAGGTTAGGTGAAAGAAAGAGGTAGCTGATTCTAGCTTGTAGTTCGTTTACCACACATAAAAAATTTATATGCATTATGTGTTTGGATTATACATTTATTTCGTTAAACTATGTTAAAACTTTGTTTAATAAAAGTACAATACTTTATTTATTGAAAACTGTAACTAATTAAATCAGTAAATAAAATATTATATTGTTTGTTATGTTTTTAAAGTATTATTATAATTGACTACATATTATGCTCAAATAAATGTTTGATGGATTTTTATAAGAGGTGAGAAACAGTAAACCTTTTTCTGTGGTTCTTAATTTTATCTTTGATTTTAAATTTTTATTGATTACTAGATTAATGTGACAGCATTGAATATTAAGAAGATTTTACATAAATTAAATGAAATTCTTCAATCGTTTCAACTTGAAAACATTTATCAAATTGATTTGGTTATGCAAATCATTAGCAACATCATTAAAATTAATTCATTTTCAGAAGTGGTATGTATGTGTAAGCACTTTTAGGATTTACAATAATATTTATTGTAAGAAAGACATTTTATTTTATTTTGTATTATATAATTTTAAGTTTCTGTTTCTAGGTGACAAGTGGTATTTTGTTGTCGGTAGATATAGTCTTATGTTCTAATAAAACTTTGCTTCAGAATGCAAACAAAAAACTTGATTTATTTACAACTTTTTTATCTCATTTGGATACATTGGCAAAATACCAGACTAAAAATATAACAATATCAATGAGCACTTTAGCAATGGCGTTCTACTCTATAAGAGGAAATCAAAGTTCAATATATATTTATTCGGAGTTAAATGAAAACAATATAAGTGTCAATATATTAGCTAATAGTATCAGAGAAGATAAAAAAATCAATGCATACATTGTATTACCATCGCAGTTGTTTCATGGTCAAAATGAAACCCAAATATATTCTTATGCATTTTCAAAAAAAACATTGTTCATGAACACAGCAGATATTATAGACAGTATTATTTTGTCTGCAACTATTAATGGTATCAAAGTTAGAAACGCATACAACCCTATATCAATTATGTTTAAGCAAAATAGTAGTGCTTTTGGGAAAAGATCTTGCCAATATTATGACATTAAAGGTTTAATTGTTTTTATGAAGTATATACATACATACATACATACATACATACATACATACATACATACATACATACATACATACATACATACATACATACATACATACATACATACATACATACATACATACATACATACATACATACATACATACATACATACATACATACATACATACATACATACATACATACATACATACATACATACATACATACATACATACATACATACATACATACATACATACATACATACATACATACATACATACATACATACATACATACATACATACATACATACATACATACATACATACATACATACATACATACATACATACATACATACATACATACATACATACATACATACATACATACATACATACATACATACATACATACATACATACATACATACATACATACATACATACATACATACATACATACATACATACATACATACATACATACATACATACATACATACATACATACATACATACATACATACATACATACATACATACATACATACATACATACATACGTACATACATACATACATACATACATACGTACATACATACATACGTACATACATACATACATACATACATACATACATACATACATACATACATACATACATACATACATACATACATACATACATACATACATACATACATACATAAATACATACATACATACATACATACATACATACATACATACATACATACATACATACATACATACATACATACATACATACATACATACATACATACATACATACATACATACATACATACATACATACATACACACATACATACATACGTACATACATACATACATAGATACATACATACGTACATACATACATACATACATACATACATACATACATACATACATACATACATACATACATACATACATACATACATACATACATACATACATACATACATACATACATACATACATACATACATACATACATACATACATACATACATACATACATACATACATACATACATACATACATACATACATACATACATACATACATAAATACAAATAAATATAGAATTTTTTTAAAAGAATATTTTTAACATTTTAAATACAGAAAAAATATGGTTGTCTGATGGATGCAATACTACTTTCAATTCTACATTAGAATATTTTTGCCAATGCAACCATCTTACAATATTTGCTCTAATACTAAATGTAAATCAATCAGAAAACAATTCTTTAAGCCTTAGTATTATTACATGGATTGGATGTTTAATATCAATCACTGGACTATTTTTGACAATCGTTACCTATACTTTATTTCCGTAAGAAACTTTATATAAATAAATAAATAAAATATACAGACTGTTTGCCTATTTCTAAAGTAATAAATAAATTTTTCATATATTAATTGAAAATAAAGATATATGTAGCTTGCAACAAAATTTAATGGCATAAAGTTTAATTTAGGAAACTACGTGTCAATCTAGCTCCAAAAATACTCCTTAACATGTGCGCAAGTTTGATCATTGTGTTAATTTTATTTGTTTCATTAGTTGAAAAAACCAAACCTCGAATTTTATGTAAAACTGTTGCTTCTTTGTTGCAGTTTTTTATTTTGTCAACGTTTTTGTGGATGTCAATTGAAGGCATAAATTTGTATCGAAAATTTGTAATAGTGTTTCGTGGCACATACAGTTCTGGTATCTTTATGGCAAAGTCTTCTGCATTTGCTTGGGGTAATATTTTGATGTGATATTTTGTGAATGACATTTTTATTAATAATGTGCTGCAAGATATAAGATATAAACTATACTTTTTTATATAACTGACCAATTTTTTTTATTCGCTGTGCATGTTAAGACGGTAAAGCGTACTTTTTTCAAATTTTAATAAGCAACTTAAAATGGCAA
This sequence comes from Hydra vulgaris, assembly GCF_038396675.1. NCBI lineage: Eukaryota > Metazoa > Cnidaria > Hydrozoa > Anthoathecata > Hydridae > Hydra > Hydra vulgaris. Next base: position 43,326,416 of record NC_088929.1, read on the forward strand.
TTATGAATTTGCATAATAAATTATTTAGGCTAAAAAAAATATTTTTCTTGGCTGTATTTTTTTTTTTAGTATATATAATTTATCATACCAAATGCTCCACGCACCCCAATTTTTTCTTTTCTTTTTTTTTTAATCGAAAAAAAGAATTGGTTTTAAATTAAACAATATTCTTTAAGTCAAGAAATTTAAAGTTTATTCTTTAAAGTGATCCCTTAGTTGGGAGGCAAGCTGTGTATTTTAAATATTCCTTGGAAAATAAGTTTAGAGTTAATTAAACTTACCTAAACAAATTATTTATCGTGATATTAAAAAAGAAACTTTTTCATTATTAACGCCATTTTGTTTTTCGCGAAGGAAAGATCCTGCTTCATGGTTTTTTCTTTTAAAATATAAGATATAATTAAAGCGTTTAACTTCGACGTCAATAAAAGTAAGAATAGTTGTTAAAGTATATTTTGTTTTGCCTTTTTTACAGGGTTATTCATTTTTATATGCGCGTCTCTTCATTTTTATATGCGTGTTTATTCCTTCATACTTATACGCGCATTTATTCATTCTTTTATGCGTGTTTATTCATTCTTATATGCGCGTTTATAGGCGAGTCAACCACCCATAAAATCTCTAATATAATTTTATATAAAGATTTATATAAGCTTTTGTGTTTTTAAATAATGTATAATAATTTTATATAATTTATATAACTTTTATATAAGCTTTAATGTTTTTATATAGATTTATTTAAAATATAAATTAGGTTGTTGCCACAGCTATTTATTTAAAAATAAATAGCGCTGGATTTACGTAACTACGCATATTGTTGTAAAATAGAATTAACTTAAACTCTGTAGTACCCATATTATTTTTAAGTTTCCTGATTACCCCATCCGTATTTTGAGGCCTTTCTCCCTGTTTGTAAGTATGCTTCAAAGAAGAAGAAAAAATTTTTCTATTGGATTAAGCTGTGGCGCGTATGCTGGCAGATACTTACTAGCTATGCTATGAGAGGCTAGTGTTTGTCTAACAGAAAGAATTTACTGTTATGGAAAACTGTAATTTCCAGTGGAATTTCCAATTATCCATAACAAGCACCAACGCTTCCACATCTGTATTCCGAATCGCTGGTGCCAACAGTGTAAATTTAATGATTTATAATTATCATTAATACTCAAATATTTATCCTATGGATGAAAGAGAAAATAGCTATGCAAATCATAAAACAAGGAAAAATGTTAGAAAATAGCACATTAAAATGCTTAATCATTTAGTTGAAAGAAATGAATCTACAACAAGCATTTCCACTTCTCCTAATATATCTATGCACACAGTTTAAAATTTTGTTGTTAAGTTTAACAGAGGAGAGTTTAACGATATGACTGCATTCAAGTCGTTTTCTGATAAAAAACGAAGTAAATGACCTAAAAACGCTCAAAAAAAAAATTTGAATTATGCGTACAAGAAAACAATTTTTGCAAGAAGCAATAGATGAGAATCTTTTTGCAGCAGGCTTCAATATGTCTCAGCTGACTATTTCAAGAAAACTCAAACGCTTAGATTTATTAAGAAAGTGTGTTGTGCATGTGCCAGTAGAATAAAACTCAACACGAGTTATTGATGCACGCTACACATTTTCAAGCAAAGTTAACGGAATTTTAAATGAAAAATATTTATTTGGATGAAACTGGATTTAATTTGCACGCTAACAGTACATATAGTTATTCGCTAAAAGGTTCACTAGCAATTTTACAGTCGCCTGCAAATTGTGACAAGAGTGTTAGTTTGATTTGTGCTGTTTCAACAATGGGAGTGCTGCCTTATGAAATAAAAACTGGAGGCTGGAATGCAGATTCACTTTGTACTTTCATTTTAGTAATGAAAGAGGTGTTTGCTTAGGCAAACAATAGCCTCTCATAGCATAGCTATTAAGTATATGCCAGGATACACGCCACAGCTTAATCCAAAAGAAGAATTTTTCTTCTTCTTTAAAGCATACTTACAAACAGGGAGAAAAGCCTCGATATACGGTTGGGGTAGTCAGGAAACTCAAAAAGGTTATGGATACTACAGAGTTTAATTTAATTCCATTTTACAATCATATGCATAGTAAGCTAGCTGGCCAGCACTGGCTCGGCAACCATCTTTTAAATAAATAGCAGTGGCAACAACCTAATTTATATTTTGAATAAATCTATATAAACACATAAAAGCCTATTTATTGTCTATATAAAGTTATATTAGAGATTTTATGGGTGGTTGACTTGCCTATAAACGCGCATATAAGAATGAATTAATGCGCATATAAAAATGATTAGACACGCATATAAAAATGAATTACCCTGTAATATGTTAAGTATAAAAAAGCAAAAGCCAAATATGAAGCTTAGAAATGGAAATAATGTTGTGAGGTTAAAAAAAAAGAAGTTTTTTTTTGTCAATAAACAGGGTGAATAAAAAAAGCAAGTGCTTTTACTCAGCGTTTTTGGAGTAATTCAGTTTTCAGCTCAGTAAATCAGCTTTATGAGACAAAAAATTGAGCAATTTTGCTCAAATTTTTATTAAAGTAAAGCTGATCAATTTCCGAAAACGCTGAGTAAAAGCAATTGCTTTTTATTATTCACCCTGTTTATTAACAAAAAAAAACTTTATTTTTTGGTAATAAACAAAAATCTAATATCTTGATAAATAGTTTTTTTTTTTTAACCTTTCTAAGTTTACTTGAGATATGAACACAACTCGTCTTGGCACTTTGGGATCCTTTTAATCAAAGTTTCATTATAAGATTTTATTTTATCTTAACAACATGATTGCTATACTAAAACAAATTTTGACTTGAAATTGCTGTTCTGTAGGTTCACCATGAAGTTTAACAATAGGCTCATTTATCCTCCTTTAAAAGGAAGATAAATGAAGCTAGAAAATGAAAACAAATTAACCTACAAAAAGATTATAAATTAACCTACAGAAGGAAAGTAAGTTGAAAAGTGCAAAAATAAAACCTATTTTCAAATCTAGTGATGAAAGTAATATTTCAAATTATAGACCTATTTTAAACTTTGCTGCTTTTCATAACTAGTTGAAAGTATTACGTATAACAAACTTTATAAAAACAAAATTATACTGTAAAATTACTTAAAAACAAAATGCTATACTGTAACCAATATGATTATTAAAGAAATCATTGATAATGCAAAAGTAGAACTAAATAATCATATATAAAATGGATTTAATAGTGATTCCTATACTATAGGGGTTTTTATTGATTTATCCAAAGCTTTTGACACAGTGAATCACGAGATTTAAAAAAAAAAAAAGTTAAACACTATAGTATTTAAAACCAAAGTTTATTTTGCTTTAAATCATATTTAAGTAGCTAAATGTAATTTATACTTAAAGTAATAAAAGTTTCAAAAAAACTTAATAACTTGTGGAGTACCCCGAGGTGCTTTTTTAAGACCATTATAATTTCTTTATATAAACGATTTGCATTTTGCATCAAAAATATCAAGTACTATCTTATTTGCAGATGGCTCAAATTTAAACTATTCTCTCGAAGATATAAAAGTTTTTTAAATTAAAGTTCTTAAAATGTTTAACAAAGAATTGTACAAATGATTGGTTGATAAGTAACAGACTTTCATTAAATGAGAGAAAACTAAAATTGTTCTATTCCATAGAAATAGTAAGGCTAATAAAATTCCTTATAAATTACCCAACCTTTTAACCAAAACTTAATAATCTAAAGAGAATTAACGACAAACTTCCTAGGTATGGTTTTAGATTTTTAAAAACTGTCCGAGAAATGTCATATTAAATATATTGAAAGTAAGATCTCATTAAACATTTCCATGTTATAAATAAAGAAACCTCTTCTTAATAAAACATCCTTAAAAAAATTATTTTATATACAGTTATATTTCTTTGGTAGTGCTAATACCACGAAAATTAAAACAATTTGTAGAAAACAAAAACATCCTTCAAGGATAAAATTTTAAACGCATATTGCGAACCTCTCATAAGTGAGCTTGGAGCTTTGAATATTTATAAACTTAATATTCACAAAGTAGTACTATTTATGTATTAAGTAAAACGTGGGTTATCCCCAGTAACATTTAGATCTTACGTTAATAAAGGTTCTCATAAATATCCGACAAATTTTTCGGAGAATAACTAGTCATTTCGGAGAATAACATTTTCTCGACCAATTTTTAGTTAATCCAATATTGTTGTCTTTTTGCTTAGATTTTTTTTTCTTCGTATATGTAGTAAAAAGCTGGTCTTAAATTGCATTGTAGAAAATTTTAAGGCTAATTCAAAAAAATAAAATATAATGCTATAAGGTAAATTGATAAAAGTTTATATAAAAAATATATTAAAATATTGAAAAGAAATCGAATAATATGTTAATTGTATGGTTTTTGTTAAAGTAGTGTTGTCGTTACTTTTAAATGTTTTGAAAAGTCCTTCGAGAACATGTTCCTAGAATTAAAAAATCAACATTCTAGAACCTTGAGACTAAGGAAACCTATACCCAATGTATAAATAGTATATCAGATGTTAATGGTGTCCGACACCTTATATGTGAATAGTATATCAGATGTTGATGTTGTCTGATACCCAATGTGTTAATAGTATATCAGATGTTGATGTTGTAAACAGTATATCAGATGTTATAAAAGTATAAAGTCAAAGATCAATTAAAGTCTATGAAATTCTAAAGGCTTAAGTCTCTACGAGGAAAATTATTTTTTAATTCTGGGGAAAAATTGAACATCTTTGTTGTATTATTATTATTTTTGTTACTAATATTACTGCAATTGTTTTTATCATTGTTATTACTATTATTATTATTGTAGCCATAAAAAATACAAATGATAAAAAATTTAACGTGCAGAAAAAGCACTCCACTTTAAACACAACCAGTTTTATAAATATTTCTATCAAAATCTTTTTACAACCAGAAGTCTACTTTTAAAAGAAAGTATAGTTGAATAGAAAGTTGCCCAGACTGTTCGTTCCAGAATTTAGCTAATCTATTAAATAACTGGATGTGTCTTTAAAGGCAGTTTAGATACTCACGCTTTATTATAAAATAGTGACTACCTCAAGGAGTTAATAAATTTTGGTAGATGTATATTATAAACAATTAAAACGTTGATTTGGATTAGATTACATCGTAGGCACCAAAACTCAAATGATGGTAGATTTATCCTTTTAAGAGTTTCGCATTATTAAAACTGTTTAAGCCTGAAACGCATTTCAAAAAACCATTCAACCAAAAAATCAGTTGTATCAGTTTTTGAATATGGAGCCCAAACCGACACTGCTTATTCAAGATATAGTCTTATAAACACTTTATAAACGCTCTTTAATTGAGCTTAAGTAATGATTTATACCTTGATTATTTTGCAAAACTTAAATGTTTTTAATAAAATGTAATCCGGAAAGGGTTGGTTCAACCGTGTTGAGCAACTTGACATTTTAAAATGGAAGTCAAAATTATATTAAAAGTCTCAATTAGCTATGCACGATTTATGATGAAAAAAGCTATTTTAGAGAAAATGTTACAACTGCTGATGTTCTTTACAAATTTTTTAAAGATTTTGCACGCAACAAAAGTTAGGGAAATAGGTCAACAGTTTTCAGCAAGTAATTGGTTTCCTATTTTTTTTATAAATTAAACTAAAAAAATATTTGAAAATTTCCAGAGAGTGGGTACCATTCCAGAACTAAAGTATTCATGGAAGATTTTTGTAGTTGAAGTGCAAAGCTTTTGGTATATATCTTAAGTATTAAGGAGTGCAAGCCATCTGATCCGAAAGAGTAATAAGGGTTTATATTGGTAAGTTCCTTAATAATATCTGAGAAGCTGTCATTATAAATATATTCAGCTTTAATATCACTTTATTTAACGATTAAAAATATTCAGAGCATTTAAGAGCAAATATTGATCGGAATTGAGAATCCTGAATAATAAGTATATTAGAAAGAGTTTCAATAGTTCTAACTGAAGTCTTTTTGAGAGAATGAACTCTATCTTTAATTTTAAGTCGTTTTCTTAATATAAACGAGTTAACTAGTTTTGCGTTATTCTGGGATTTTAATATTATTTCTTTTTCATGTCTTCTTTTTGCTTTGAATATTTCATCTTTTACGGAACTATTAAGATAATTGTAATTTATTTTAAGTTCATTATTGAGTTAGTTAAGCAGTTGATTTGCCAAGCAGATTTTTTTATCGGATTATGCTTTTAATATGTGGAATAACCCAACGATTATACTTTTTCTTTGATTTATTAATTTTGAGGATAAAGTACTTTCAAACAGTACGATAGTTAGAATTTAACAAAATGATTAAATATTTGATCCGCAGTTTATTGTACGCTCACGTGCTTAATACTAGAGGGGACGTTTATTACTTTTTGGAAAATTTCTTCATTAACCTAAGTTTATTAAAATCCCATCCCCCCCCCCCCTCCCTGCTTCCTTGTTTATTAAATTTTACTTGATATCAGCAAAAAACTTTCAAAACAAAAAAACAAAAACAAATCGTTGCATACCGGCCGTAATATTATCTTACCAGCCACTGATAAGATAAAAAAAACTTTCAGTGTAATCAGGCTATACAAATCGTCGACCTATGAAAAATCTCGTAAATCTCAATTTGTCAAAATCTTTTGGTTTATTCATTTTGGTTTAGTGTAAAACTTATATAGATATATTAAATTAGGAATGTACCAAAAATTTAGCTTTATCTTTGGCAGGCCGAAGCCAGGGGTTATGTTTGCAGTATCATCGGCTTCGGCAAATTTTTTTTTCGGTAATTAAAATTACTTAAGATTGGTTTTCAATAACTTTTTTTATTATTTTTTATTTTTTTATTTTATTGTTTTGTTCTTTTTATCACATTTCAAATGAGCATTTCATTACAATATTTAAAGAGCAGCCGTGGCGCAGACGTTAGAGTTCTGGCTCGGAACCCAGAGGTCCGAGGTTCGACGCCAGCTCCAGCCCAAAAAGTGACATAGGTACGGAAGGAGGCGTGAACTTCTCGTTAAATGCTCTCCCGCGGTGCTCTGTGATAAGACCGTAAGGATTTCTGGGAGCACCTAAAAAAATGACCAAAAAAAAGAAATGCAAATATATAATATTAATAATAATAATAATAACAATATATATATATATATATATATATATATATATATATATATATATATATATATATATATATATATATATATATATATATATATATATATATATATATATATATATATATATATATATATATATATAATGATTGTTATTAAATAATAAAAGAACGCTGGAACTCGAAGAAGAACATACGGTCTTGTCGTCGAGAACCGAAATGATCGTGTTAAAAATTATAAGATATTTACAAAATAAAAAATAAGTTAACGAAGTAAGAAACTTAAAATGTTCCGTTATAAATACAATATACATTATTACATATTACAGTTGTTAATGATATATATATAATTTTTATAAATTAATGGTTAAATAGATGGTAAAAAAGAAGATCACTAAAAACAAATATCAAAAATATATTGTTACATCTTCGATTGTAAAAGGAGTTCTTTAAGCTTTCGTTTAAAAGAAAAGTAGTTACTTTGATGAATTAAATTACTGAGTAAAATTTTAAAACTATTTTATTCCATAAGAATGATCCGCGATAATCAATACAAAATTTAAAAAGATTTATTTGAAAAATGGGCTGCTTAATAAAACTATCATTGCGTAAAATGTATTTATTTTTATCTTTCGATGAATACAATTTAAGAAAAGAAATAGGGGATGAATTGGTTTTACATTTAAACATAAAACAAAGAATATTAAAAATGTTCAGCTCATATATATTAAAAACTTTCATTTCAAATAATGGAGGCTTGGCATGAGTATAATGGTCTTTAAAATATATGAGACGTGCTACATGCTTCTGCTGACAATAGAGAGGTTTAAGTTAATTTTTTTTTATACTACTTCAAGCAATGTTTGCATAGTTTATGTGACAATGAATAAATGAGTGTTATAGTTGTACTAAAGTATGTTTATTTAAAACATTTCTTGCTTTGTTCAATATTCCTATACTTTTTGAAATAAGATTTTGTAAGATTTTCATCTATACAAGCACCTAGAAAGTTGCTTACTATTACTTGTTTAATTTGTATGTTGTCAATAACAAGATGAGGCATGTTAATTGGTAGTTTATGTTTATTGATTATAGGATGGAAAAGAATCCATTTAGTTTTATCAATGTTAAGAGATAATTTGTTAGTCTTAAATCAGTTAGATATTTTTATTAACTTAATGTTCACGCAATGAAACAAAATAGGAATGCTTTTGTGTGACATAAATAAGTTAGAGTCGTCAGCAAACATAATTGTTATTAAATTCGAGGCTTTGTATAGATCATTTATATAAATAAGGAAAAGAAGAGGTCCTAATATGGAGCCTTGAGGAACTCCACATGTAGTATTTAACAAATTTGATGAAAATGTTTCATTGACGTAAACAAATTGTTTACGATTAGTTAAATAACTTTTAAAAATTTTAAAACATTGCCTGTTATCATAATATTTTAATTTTTTTAAAAGAATTTTATGATCAATGGTATCAAACGCTTTCGCTAAATCAAAAGATAATTCTTGTTAGCTGAATATTAAGATGCTCTGTTGAATTATTTTTTTTAAATCCATATTAGATGTTATATAATAACTTGTTTGATAAAAGGTGATTATATACTCTGTTGTACATTTCTAAAATTTTAGAAAAAACAGAGAGGATAGAAATTGGACGATAGTGTTTTACATAAGTTTTTTATCCTTTTTTAAGTATAGGAATAATTTTTGCTATTTTTAAATGATCAGGAAAAGTTCCCTGATTAATAGAGCATTTAAAAATTTGGAAAAGTTTGTCTTTTAAAACGTCAAAACAGTTTATAATAACATTCCCATTTGGACCAACTGCTTTATTTAACTTTAACAATTTAAAAGCACTTACAAATTCTTCAAAAGACAAATCAAAAAAATTCAGATACGAGTTTAGAGGGTCATATGTTGCCTTTATAAATTTTTCAGGGTTTAGAATTTTTTCGGCTAGGTTCGGACCTACAAATACAAAATACTTATTAAATTCGGAAGCAATTGTTTTTTGATCAACAAAAAAATTATCATCTACTTTAATAACTGAGGGCAAAGATTGTGATATTTATTTAGTGTTACCAGTAAGTTTGCTTATTAATTGCAAAGTGCGTTTTGAGTTTAATTTGTATTTTTCAAGTAAAATAGTGTAGTATGTTGATTTTGAAATTTTCCTTAGGCGTTTAAATAGTCTTACGTAATTTTTATAAATGGTCTTACTCTCAGTTGTTTTATAATAATTACAGAAATAATGTTAAATGCTTAAGTAGCTGTACAACAGTACAGCAACTTTTGTAGGAATCGATTAGTTTGTATTTGAGCAACAGTTATTCTACAACAGTTCATTCAACATAAATTTACAACATAAAATTCATTACATAAACGATGTTAAGTTGCATTTCTTACACTAATTTCCATTGTAAGAAGAATATTTTTTTTTTGACTTCAAAAAATAAATTCTTGATGGCCAAGGTTGACCAGTGAAAAAAAAAAAAACGGTTTTATAAAGTATAATGTGGTTATTAAATATAATGTGATAATATGAAAAGTAAGGTTTTATAAAATATTAAAATAAGTTGTAGAAAAATAAGGTTTTAAAATAACAAGGATGTATTTTGAAAGTACATTTTCTAAAATTCCATAAAGTTGTGAAAAAGTTTCTAAAGTTTTTTCAAAGTTTAATATACTTTAATTTGCTGTGTTCACGCACACTATTATAACTATATTTATTCTTTCTTTTTTTTCTTCTTTTATTTAGCTTTAAATCCACTTGAAATGGTGCAAAACCGATGGGTGTCTTTTTTAATATCTGTAATCTGAGGCTAAAAGAAACAGGCTTTTGCCTGAGAATGGAGAACAAATGGCATTTTTAAGTTATAATATACCTAATTTCATCAAAAGACATACTAGTCTATTACTAATTAAATACGATTATTCAATTAACATTATTAAATTCACTCATTTGTACTAGAGATTTTACTATACTTTAAGTTCAAATTAATGTAAAGTTTATAATTTTAGTTTATTAGATTTGATTAAACTGATGCAATGAAATGAATCAAGTTCCATAATCCATGCATTTATTCATTCACTTAGTAGTAATTACTAAACATAAAGCCAGATAATTTGTATATGATTTAAAGTTCAAAATCTATTTTCAATGTTTAAAGTCTATTGCCCAAATGTTAAGTTTAATAGACTCAAAGTCCAAATTAGAATATTCAATATATAAATATAAGTTATAAGAACTGAGTCAAAGTGTGGACTTAACTTTACACATTGTATTATTTACCTTATAAGTATTGACTTACTATTCAGTAATTAATTTATATTGTAGTAAAATAGTTTCTAGTAACTTGTAACTACACAGATAAAAATGTAATGTCTATATGCAACTACTTCCTGTATTGTTTCCTTTGTATGGATATAATTTTGTTTATATTTTTTTGAACAGAATTTTTATATATAAAAATAAATAGCAAAAAGGCAAAGCTATAGCCTAAAACTATTTAACCTTGCAAGAGTATTTTGTAATAGTTTGATTGAGATATTGATATATGATTGATATGTTAACTATAGTTAACAAAGTGATAATGAAATATCTTGTGTATTGTTTAGGCCGCATTTGGTTAGAATAAAACAATATTTGAATTTCAAAAGCCCTATACAAATTATATAACAGTAGTTAAAAAAAGCTTTGTTAATTTGAAAGCAAGCCATACTAAAATTAAAATATTTTATGTGTGTTCCATAAAAAATTTCCCACCCACTCTTTTATTAAGACCTCTCTTGTATATTATAAATCTGGACAAAAGTTCCAACCCTTTTTTTATTCCTTACTCAACCCCTCCCCCCTACCACCACCACCACCACTCACACACACACGCAATTGTATTTGGCACGCGAGAGTAGATTATCTCAGCAGATTAATGCAAAAGTTTGGTCTTGAAACATATTTGTAATTAAACAATAGAAATACCCTTTCAAGGAACGGTTTCGAAAATAAGATTCTTCAAGTGATAGTAAAGTGACCTTTAGTTTTAATACCTAGTAAAGCATTAAGAGACAAGTTTAAAATAAAATTACTGTTATAAGTAAATAACAAGCCCAATATATAATTTAAGAAACCATAGAATGTCTGAAAAGTATGAAATATGATATGGTGATATGGAGACTGCTTAGGTAAACATGTCTGAAATTAAACTCAATAGAATTGTTTGGGTTGGAAGATTTAATACCAACATTTGATCACCTTTTATTCGGAATATTAAAATGACTGAGAATAACCATTGCAGGACTTTGCAGCGACAAATTTTATTAAATTAGCATTATTTTATCTATATGTACACCCAATAAGTGTTTTTAATTGTTAATTTTTAAAGATACCAAAACTTGTTTGAGAACAGTTTGTGTGGAGCTGATAAATTTTATTATACTTAAATACGCCAGTAATGTTGATATCTACACCATCACCTTGACGTCCGTCTCGGTTATCTTTACGAAATAGGTTGTACCAATTATTATTTGGTACTGAGTAATTCCGAAACCGTGTTTCGGGTACAGTAATAATATGATAATCAAGGGTTTTAGAAATTTAATTGATCATTTTATTATCAAGGGATGTTGAATTAGTTATAAAGACTGTCCTGAATGATAATGATCTTTTGGATTTTAATAATTTCAAGTACCACTTAATTAAATTTGATAACTTTTGTTGTTGTTGTTTTAAAGCAGACTTAAATCCTTTTCAAATAATAAAATTTTAAAAATGTTTGTATAAATGCAAACTCAGAGTACTCCGTTTGGGATATCAAAAAAAAACACGGGTGTTTCCAAGTCTACAATTCAAGAAGTTAAAAAGAGATATGGCTACAAGTCATACAAAAAGCAAAATGCCTTGGAAGTACCTAACAGCAATTTAGTAAAGGCCAAAGACGTGGTATAAAATTGTTATGAAAAAATCTTGAAGGAAATCAAAAGTGCATTATAACAGATAATGAAACCTACTGCTAACTTGACTGTTTCATGCTCCCAGGCCAGCAATTTTGAATAATTTCAAAAAAAAAACGAATTCTGGCGTTTTCCTAAAAATAATCATAACCAAAAAATTTTCAAAGAAAGATTTGGTATGGCAAGCCATCTGTTCTTGTGGTTTCAACACTCAAACATTTCACTGGAAACATAACCTGTAATGTTTACGTGCAAGAATGATTAAAAAAGCAACTTTTGCCTATGATCTGAAAGCATGATGATCCAACCAACATCTGACTCAACCAGCTTCTGGCCTGATCTTGAAGCTATAATTCAAAAAGTGTAATTGAATTGCATCTACAAACGTGCCACAACTTCGTCACATTGAAATATTTTGGGCAAATATGTAACGTAAACTGCATAAAATGGGAAAAAGTGTGATAGACAGCAATCAATTTTGTCGTTTTTGGGGTGTAGCATTACAAAACTTTACGGAAACTGTTGCTCATAAGCTTATGCGAGGTATAAGCACAAAACTGATTAAGCATTGTAATCAGCTCGAAGATAATATTTTTTAAAACCTTTACTGTGTTTAGTTAGCTTTAAAATAACACAAATATATACAAACTTTTTTGTCATGAAGATTTTTAATCTTAAATTTTTATATTGATGGTAAGTATCGAGGAAAAGGAGTAATGCTTATGTAGTGGTTTGTACATTTTTGAGTTTGACAACTCCGCATCTTCGTATACCATGTCTAAAAGGTTATGTTTTTAAATAGATATTACTTTTTAATTAATTAAATATTTTAACTATCACTTAAGAATGAAGCGTAGCGAATTCATAACGCTTCATTCTTAATTAATAAATTAAATCTCTTAGCCTCAATCAAATCAAGTTATTATGTTGTGTAGATCATCTCAATATTCCAACAACTCTAGTCAGTGTCAAATTTTCTGCAATTAAAATTTTTTTTCTAGCTTGATAAAGAGTTTTTTAAAAAGTCACTCAGAGTCCGAACAGACTTTAATCTTGAAATTAAATTAAATGCCCTCTTTAAAAACTTTATTGCAGACTAATTGTGTTGATTTGCAGGATCGTTTACACTTAGTATACGAAAGGTCAAAAATTTGTCACTAAAGTTTAACATTTTAAAATGTTGTTCAATACGATTAAACCAACGAGAATTAGATTTACTTTTTTCAAAATAACCATGGTATAAATCAACACCTAAACTCACTTTAAGTAGAGCACATTTTTTTTAACAATTGACAAAATATTTGAAAATGTAAAAAATTAAAAAATCTTCATTTTATTAGACGATATTTTCAAATAAGTATCATTTTTATCTTGACCAGTTCGTTATTCTTTTTTTAAAAACTTGAACAAGAAAATGAACCCTATTCCTAACCTACCATATTTAATAAACGAACCTGTACCAGGTATTTTTTATTCAGACCATAATCAAATGTATTTAGAATATAAAAAGAACTGTTTTTCTTGGGATTGTTTTATCAACGTCAGTATTTATATTGAATTCGTTTAATAATAAAATTATGAATTAAAAAACAAATTTCACGTTGTCTTTTTCAGTGAGCAACCGTATTTTGAAACATGGGCATAAATTTTATACTGATAATTGTTTTTTTATTTTTTTTTTAATTTGATAAATTTATTATTTTAAGCAACTTACTTGGCAACAATATCATTTTATGACGTTAGAATAATAGGGTTTTATTTCCATTTTTCAACGTTAAGAGCGTTTAACTTTTGATTTTTAAAGATTTAAATATTTACCAGCTGTTGTTGTTTATATTGATTAAATACTTTTTTATAGCTTTCTATTCACTCACTGACGAGTCCGCATTTTTTTTTTGTGGAGGCCAAAACTTCACAGCGCTTTTTGAAGCAATTCTTTTGATCGTACAGCCCTGAAATTTTACAAATAATCTTTTGCCGACTAACAATAGCTATATTTGTTACATTTGATTCAATAAGTATTTTAGATTTACGATGCCCCACCTCCCCGTTGGTTAGATCTGGAACTCCGAAAAAAACATCGGAAACCGAGAGGGCATCAAAAAGTGTTAAGTATCAATATAAATTTAATTAAAAATTTTACAAATATTCCACTTGTTAATTTCAGACACATAAAAATGCGTCCAAAAAAGAACAAATACATCAACCGAGAAGAAGACCCAACCAACATTTAAATTATTAATAAAAAAAAATATGCTCCAAATATTTTTGTTAATTATTATATACAGAATTCAAAATAAATTTTTATTGAATATTAATCATAATCAATAAGTGTAATAATTCAATTTTATCAGGACTAAAAAGTTGAAAATAAAATAAATAAAAAAAACTTTTTAAAAATAGCTTTCTATTCAATCGACTAAGAAGTAGAAAATAACTTTTTTCTGTTTCTGGTACTCGTGGAAATCATGTACTTAGTAATAATCACTTTTGTAAAGCCAATACTGGAAGACATTGAAGGCAATTCATGTACGTATGTAAACAAACAAACTCATCGAAGTAAAGGAATAGAAAGTTTGGCGCCTTTTAAGTCAGATGCTTTCAAAATCAAATTCGTTTTAAATCTACATAAAGCTAAAGGCGCCAAACTTTCTATTCCTTTACTTCGATGAGTTTGTTTGTTTACATACGTACATGAATTGCCTTCAATGTCTTCCACTATTGGCTTTACAAAAGTGATTATTACTAAGTACATGATTTCCACGAGTACCAGAAACAGAAAAAAGTTATTTTCTACTTCTTAGTCGATTGAATAGAAAGCTATTTTTAAAAAGTTTTTTTTATTCATTTTATTTTTAATGTTATTTATGTTTTATAATTAATCTTATATTATCATTAATCTTATAATTGTTTAAATTGTTTGTTTACAAATAAGTTGTTAATTTCAACTTTATCAAATAAGGTTACAATTTACAATAAAAAAACTAAAACAAACGTTTTAAAAATTACGTAAATAATAACAATAAAATTAATAAAGTTATATAAATTTGAAGATAAAAATAATAAAATAAATAAAATCAGAAAATTAAATTTTCTTGCCATGAAAATTGAGAGATGAAGTCTTATAATTCTCATGTACAAGAATGCTATTGTGTCTTTTACCAATCTATATTACTTAATAAATAATAAATAATGCGTGTTCTAAGCAATCAAATTTACAAATATGATATTTTGATTATTTAATTTAACAAACTAATTTTTAATTTTAATCTTAAAAATTTATGAGATTATAACAAAAGAGAAATTCAAAATATTCTAACGTTACGATATGTTGACACTATGCAGGTTTATAAGTTTATAACAACAATGGTAACATATAAATAACACTAGACTTTCTTATATAGGTGTACCACTCATCTTGACAATAGCAACAGCTGCTATTAATCACGAATACCTCGGCCCATCAACTGATCGAGATCTTAAGATGTAAGTTATGTATACTCTATTTTCAAAAATCATGCGTAAATCCATTTTGTCAACTGTCTAAAATGCGTAAACGAGTATTGTAGACATACTTTGATGCTTATAACTTATAATTATTTTCTGCGTATATTATTACCTCCTGATTGCTAAATGAGTTAATGTTTTCTTTTAGATGTGTTGTGAGGGGTACTCCGTTTTACTTCGGAGTACTTTTGCCAATCGGAGTTGTAATTGTATGCAATATTTTAATACTCCTACTTGTTCTTAAAGGCATTGGATCAAGTTATGATCTAAACGAAGTAGGAAAAAAATCAAAAAATAGAGTTAATAAAGTCCGAATTGCTTTGTCGTGTTCTGTTTTGCTTGGCACAACCTGGGTTTTTGCAGTTTTAGCTGTTGGTGATCTCCGAAACACATTTCAATGGATTTTTAGTATTTTAAATTCGCTACAAGGATTTTTTATATTTTTGTTCTATACTGTGCGTAACAAGGAAGTTAAAAAACAGTGGCTTTTATGGTTGGAAAAAAAATCAGTAAAAAATAATTAGCTGTCGATAAACGTAACAGATTTAATCACAATTTTTATAAACAACAATTACATAAAAGAGTATAAATCTGTTTAGCGTAGTATAATAAAGTAAAATAAAAATTTTCTTTTTTCTATTGGAGATCTATGTGAAGTTTTTTTTTTTTTAATGTTTTTTTCGAAAATAAACTTGATAACTGAAAAAAGATTGCATATTTGAAATTAGAGTGAAAAACACAAATAAAATTTTTTTTTGGCCAAGAAGTATTAAAAGAGTAAAATTTTGTTGGTTTGTTTTTTTATTGAATCAGAAACAAAGTTTTTTTAGTATAATATTAGTTTTTAATGTAATTACAATAGAATTACAATGGAACAAATTACATAATTGACAATCGAAATAAAAACAAAAGATTCAACTTTAATACAATATTTATTAATAAAACAAAGTAAAGAATAGTCTTATTTCTTTTAGCAGCAAAAAATATTGATTTAAAACCAAAAAGAGATCAAAAAATATATTTTTTTTTAATTTAAGTGTAAATATAATAAAATCTCTATATATTATTGCCGAACTTAATAGCGTTAGTAGTGTTAGTTCCCGTTCGAGCGTGCTTGACACAGAACTCTTGTCAGCCATTGCAACCGTGATAATGGCGAGAAAGAATCGCATCATTTTTTTTTTATAAGAAAACGTTAACCTGAAGTGTAAGTAAATATCTGACTTACGTAAATTTCAAATTATGCAATGTTAAAACATACAAAAACATTTATAAAGCTTTACAGTATTACTTTCACTTGAAAATTGCATTGCAGCAACATCTCCCTAATTTTGATCATTTCTTTCCGTTAAAAGACTATTATATTTTTTTAAAATTTTTTTAAGTAACTGTGCCAGCGTGGACGAGGGGTTAGAACGCAGAGCCTCTGTTCAAAAAAGCAGTGGTTCAATTCGTACCACTGGCAACTTTAATTTTTTTTTCGATTATTTTAAAATACAAAATACTATTAAAGTTTTTTAAAGATTATATTCTGACATGTGTAACGATATTATACAGATTAACAAATGAAAAGATTTTTTAAAGAGCTAAAAGTTCTAAAATCATCGAAAAACGGGGGGTTGTTGCAAATGTGTCACGATTGAGATACTTGTTTTATTTATGTGCTCATGTAATTAGTCCTAATAAGCTGCGGATAGTCTTAAAGAAATTATGATCTGAAATTTGATAAAGAAAAAATTTAATAAGACAGTCCTGCTCCTTCAGAAGATGTTGGAGTGGAGGCAAAAAAACATTTATAAAGAATAAAAGGAAAAGACTGTAGCTAGAAAAAGAAAACACTACAGCTAGAAAAAGAATAGACTGTAGCTAGATAAAAATTAAAATTTTATTTTAGCAATTAAAAGTCTTTTTTGCTATACTTATTTTTTCGCTATAAATATATATATGAATAATATATATGTAAACAAATATGTCATATGCAAATGTAAAAAATCCACTTATATAACGTTTTATTCAGGATCGTAGGTGATAAAGTAAACTTTTTGTTCAAGCTGTTTTGTTTTGAATTTTTGTATGTTTGTTTCCGTATTTAAAAAAATTGATTAAATTGAAAAAACGCAAAACATATTGTCTCATCCCAGTGGAAAATTTGAAATTTCGATTTTAGATTTGCTGCTCTCCACATTAATCATGATTAACATAAAATTAGGCCAAAATTAATTTTTTTGAAATACAGCGGAGAAAATAGAATTAGCCTCACCTTTATTTTTTGTTCTAATTTAACAAAAATTGCAGGTAAACAATTATGAAATCTACTTTATTTCTTGTTACTTCTACTACAACTAAAAAGTTTATAAATTGGTATGCTTAATTAATTCCAAATGGAAAAAAAAATTAAAAATATTCAATTTGTGGAGAAAATAGAATTAGCCTCATTAGCGTTATATACAAAAAATAAAGAAAATATTTTGTTTTTTTGCTCATTTAGTATTTAGTATAGCTTCCTGAATTTTTAATGACTTCAAATATGCGGTTTGACATACTAGTCACAAGATTTTGGATAGTTTCTATAGATATTTCATTCCAAGCTTCTCTGATACGAGTTTTCAGCTCCAAAGTGCATTCAAATTGCTTACCATTTTCATAAACCTTTCTAGAAAGTATTCCCCACAGATTTTCAATTGGGTTAAGGTCTGGACTACGTGCGGGCCATTCCATTACGTGAATATTTTTTTCTCTAAACCAAGCTTTTGTAAGCTTTGAATTATGGATAGTAGCATTATCTTGTTGGAAAGTGAAAGTTTCACCCATCAATTCCTCACCATGTTCAAGTAAACTTATTTCTAATAAGTCAATGTAGTCCTGTGAATTCATTTTTGTTGAAATCCATGCCAGTGGAAGTTTTCCAGCAAAGGAAAAAGCCCCCCAAACCATAACATTTCCACCCCCAAAGTTACGACTCATCCGAGTTTCTTTCTCTTTTCGAAGATCGTGCCAGTAATATTGATAGCCATCAGGACCATCTAGATTGAACTTTTTTTCATCACTGAAGAGAACTTGATGCCACTCTTCTTGCCAAGACATGTGTTCTTTCGCAAATTGTAATCTAACTTTTTTATGACGAGCAGTAAGTTTTGGTTTTGGTTTACGCTTTTTCCAAACTGTGTTTGGATCTTCATGTAAGATTTGTCTCACACGTTGAACAGATACAGGTAATTGTAAATCAGCACGAATTTGAGATGCAGTCATGTGCTGAGCAGCAGCACGACGTACAATAACTCGTTTAGTACGATTATCAATTTTACGTTTGCCACCACTTCCCTTATAGGCTCCATAATTAACGCCAATCTTGAAGTAATTGTTAACCACTTTTGGAGATCTTTTAATTTTCTTTGCAATTTCCCGATTAGATAAGCCTGTATCTTTGTATGCTTTGATTACTGCTAATTCTTCATTCGTTAAACGCCTACCACGTCCCATTTCAAATAAAGGTATCAAAAACCAAATGTTAAAAACTTTATGAGCACTGATTTCACAGTCTTTGTTTAACTTACAAATAATAATAAAAAACTAACTCACAAATGCGTATCACCAGATCAAAATATACAAGTAAACTGAAAATAATTATTGATGAGGCTAATTCTATTTGTTACCGCAAATATCAAGTATTATACATTTTATGGTTTTATCAAATGTTCCGCAATTTAATTATGCTATATTATAATCTAAAAAGTTGTTGTTTGTAACAGTAATTATATGTGTGTGGATACAAAAGTTGTACCGCACAAACTTGTTTACAGATTTACAAAATATTGGATCAGCACATGGTGAGGCTAATTCTATTTTCTCCGCTGTATTTTTTCAAAATGAGCTTTTTAAAACCACATTATTTCAAATTAGGGCAACATGGGGCAGCTAACTATTTCAGTTTCTTATAGAACGATGCAAACTCTCTTTAAAAAAGAATTAGATTTGCGAAGGAAGTTGAAGATAAAAAGTCCAAGCTCCATAAAAATCAGTTTAAATTCCTTAAAACTGCATTTTTTTTAGATGCATTTTTTTCTACGAATAAATATATAGGACAATATTTTTATAAATTAAGATAGAATCATCTATTATTTTTGTATATAATGGAAATTAAAAGGAAAGGTTTTGTATTTAGGGAGAAAATTAAGTTTTAAGAATGACAAAACTTAATGATAAATTTTGTCATTACTAAAATGATAAAGCTGTTTTCGGTCACTTTCAAACAAAAACTAACGTTTAAATCTATTATTTCAGTACTTATCTTTTTATGCCGTTAGAATCATAAAAAATCTGTTGAAAACAGTTAGCTAATAAAATTATTTAAATTGCATTACTCAAAAAACAGTATTTTGGCCAAATTTTAATTGTTTTTAAATCACTGTGCTCTTCCTTGAGAATTTTTGATTGTTAAAGTTAAGTCATATTCTTCTTAGCACAGTCGTTTAAAAGCGGTAAGTTTTTGCTTAAAATGTTTTGATTTAACTAGATCATTAAATAGGATAGATGCAGCTTTTTTGTAAAGATTGTTTTCCACACGACAAAATATTCGGACGAAGCGAATTTTTTCGTTGACAAGCATGTGCAGATTAAACATTTTTGGCAATTATGCTGATACAGCGTTTCGCTGCAGCGAAAAAAACAGAAGGTTTCATTTAGACTTTTGGCAAATCGCCATAAGCGAAAACCAGTCAAGTTTCAAATATTTTACGTGATCTCATCATTAAAAAAAAAAAAGCAAAAGCATGTTGTTTTTAAAATGGTAATGGAACAAAGTTCTCAACCTGGCGTTTTAATTGATTTTCTATAAACTTACTCTGAACATTGGCAAGCATTAGTAAATTTATCAAGTAAGGAGCAAGACTTAAATCAAGAATTCACTAATTTAAATTTTGCACACTGCCAATCTCGTCTAAATTGTCAAAAATTTTGCACACTATCAATTACGAAAGTTATACTTCACAGGAAAGTTTTTCTTCGAGTGGTCACACGAAGATACCGCTTTTTGTAAAAAAACTCCATATGGAGTTAAACCTGCTGTTCGTTCTTGTTGTAAGTTACAGGAAGACTGTTACAGTGTAGCAGTTTTTTAACAGAAATTTTCACATCAGAGTTTAGTATTTATTTTCATATACTTTCTTATAAAAAAAACTTTGTATTAAATTATTATATTACAAAATTATATCACATCATACATACGAAGTCAGAAATGTTAAAATTAATGCATGGAAAGAAATTTCCACATGTTTTTATTTTTTTATTTTTTTTTATTTGTATATATTTCGCCGTTTAAATGGTGCTACAATACCAAAATGTATAAATAAATATTTACATGGCCGGGGCAAAAAGAAGACAAAGGTAGTCTTATCACTAAACCTCGTAGTTTGCATCGTATTTTTATACTATAAGCAGTAGTATTATAAGATAAATATTTTATAATACCGTTAAAAATTAATTGAAATATATTTTTATTTAATTAACAAAAACCAAAAAAAAAAAAAAAATTTGACTTAGTTTAAATAAAAGACAATAATAATCTCAAGGTGTACAAATAACAAAACAAAACAAAATTAAATATATGAACTGATTTGAAATAAAGTTATAAAAAGAATTATATGTTGAAATAAATTCATATATTTTAATACTTATTAATAGGATTTAGAGTTAAATTTTACACTGTTCAAGTTAATAATAACTAGAACAGAAAAAAGCAAACCAGGTGGCTTGTTCGCATAAGGGAAATTAAAAAGATAAATAAAAGAATAAAAATCACAAAATAATAAAAAAGAAAATAAAAATAAAGTTAAAAGAAAAAAATAAAAAATAAAAAATAAAAAGAAATAACTTTGTCAATTCATTGTCAATAGTAAGAAGTTTTTGTTTAAGTTTTATTTTAAATTTGTGAAAAGAAGCAGTAGTTTTGATGTCGTTATTAAATTAAGAATTCCATAATTTAGGTCCTCTATTTGCAACAGAAAATTGGTGTCCGTATAATAGGTTTTGGGTTGAACGTGGTTTTAATTTGAAAATCTAGTAGAGTAAACACGATTTATTTTGTTAAAAAAGGTGTTAAAAAATAGAGGTGGCATTTTGTTATCAACGTTGCACATAAAAGTTAGCATCTGATAAATTTTTAGTTGATAAACATTGAGTATATTTAGTTTATCAAATTAAAATTAATAAAAATATTAAAATAAACCTTTTAATTGCGTTAAACTGTTTACGTTTGAAATAATTCGTATAGCATGTTTTTGTCTACTAAGTAGTTTTTTTATCTCGGTTGCGTTGGTGCTGCACTAAGCAACGTTTCCATAATTATCGTAGCTGTGAATAGTATATGAAAGAAAAGTATATGCTTACTTGACGTGTAGGAAGTTTTTTTTTTTCAAAAACTGACGTCACTGCGCAAAATATTTTTTGGCTTAACTACTAGCACATTTTTGGCTTAAATGCTAGCATTTTTTAGCTAAGGCCGCAATTTAATGTTAAGTTTTTAATGGTCGAAGAGCTCTTTATTCTGCCATTTGTATAGCGTTACGCACAAACGTCTGTAAGTGTAAACGTCTTTAGCATATGTTGAGTTTGCAGTCAGTATATCCAACAGTTGTGTAAAATATATCTATAAAATGAGAAAACTTTAAAATTTTAATTTAACTAATAGAAATCTTTTTTACTAAACATAACACTGATAACAGCGCACTAAGCCATTGAGCTATCAATGATATGCCATTGAGCTATCAATGATATGCAATGATATTTAGTAGAAAAACCTAATTATAAATCTCTTATACGCTCTATGAATGCTGAAAAGGTGTGCATGTTAACTTTTTAGCTCTTATAGCAATTTTTCAAAATAAACTATTTTACTAAAAAATATTGAAGTAAAAACCCGCATTTTATGAGTCCGGAAAGCTAGGATATCTATATAAGAAAAAAGTATAGTAAATGTTGGTGTGGAATAGACTTACAAAGACCAGTATTTTTACTGGTCCGGTCAGCTAGTATATACTAATGTTAAAATTTAAGTGAAATAAAAGTTAACAAACTACTATAATAGCGTTTACTTTTAACACTAGCACGCTATACTGTATTACATATGGAAAAACACCTTGAACAAAAGTTTTGAAACTTTTAGAATATAAAGACAAAGTTAAAATCCTGGTCAAGTCCTGTGATGTTAAAAAATAAAAATATATTTATTAATGATTCTTTTTGCGGTCCAACCAATGACGTAATAATATAACTAGATGTAAGACTCGCAGCTTTTTGCGTATAACTTAGAGAAGCCAGCGACCGCTATTTTGCGGGTTGGCAAAAACATAAGACGCGACTTAAAAAACATAAAAAACAATTTATCTAAACAATTATTAGTCATGGAATTTTATCAATTAAGCATCTATAGAGAATTAATTTTTACTCTTTTGTATATATATATATATATATATATATATATATATATATATATATATATATATATATATATATATATATATATATATATATATATATATATATATATATATATGTATATATATATATATATATATATATATATATATATATATATATGTATATATATATATATATATATATATATATATATATATATATATATATATATATATATATATATATATATATATATATATATATATTATATACATGTTAAATATTGATAATATCAGAGTTCCGTTAAATGTTTAAGATTCTTGAGGCCCCTGTAACGATTAATAACGATTAAAACCTAAAATAAAACAGCAGAAGTATTAGTATAGTAATAAAAGATAAATTTAATAATATTCATTCAAAAGTACACATGAATCGAAATCTGTAGATTTTTGATGCTATTTTTTAAAAAATAAGCTTTTTAACAAAAAATCCTAGCATAAATAAAATAAAGGATAAAAAAATTTAGTTGAATTTTCATTAAATAGAAAAATTGGAGTGAAAAATTTAAAAATGTGTCATGATGTGTAAATAAATTACACATTATGAAAATAGATTGATTAGCAAATTCATAAGCAAAGTGCTAACGCTGGTTCATAAGCAAATTGCAAACGCTGAGTTATCAAGCACATTGCTATAATTATAGTCCAAGAAAAATAACATTTTTATTTGACTCTTTCGAAGACATGCATTTAATACTTGAATAAGTTTGCGGTAATAAATAAGTTATTTTGACGATACTGAATTATGTAAAAAATGCGGTAATATTTTTGACGAGTCTAATGCTTTTATAAACAATTTAAAAACATATAAAGCCTCTTTAAATTTATCATGGTTGAAGTGGTTATCCAGCGTTGGAAAAATATTAAAATTAGGCGAAAGTTTACGTAAAACACATTTAAGATAAGAACATTGATGCTCTGCTTACATTAATTGTAGTTAATTTGAACCACATATGCTAACTTTAAAAGCTTTTTCATAGTTTCAACAACTTTGAAAACACCGGATGATGGGAAAATTAACCCTCCTTTATTTTTATGCACAATGAAACTGTTTCAGTGTCCTATTGGTAGTGTATCATTATAGCCAATGTAGTCATTGACTGAAGACATAATTTCAATTGTTGTTAATGCTTGGGGACACAATGTGCACTCAATACTGAGTAATAAATCACAAACTATAAACCTGCAATGTAGCATAGCACAGCTTGTAGAAACATGCTTATGTTTTCCTTGTCTAATTTAAAAAATAAAGATTGAAGAAATGGCTACTCATTGAACTCAATAGCTTGTACATCTTGTAGTGGCGTTCTTTAACGTGACTATTTTAGATTAAAAAGTTGAAGGGTAGATGTACTATCTAAAACTTAACAGTTTGCATTTTTGCTTGGAGCAATACTGTTGCGTATTATTAACCGCCTCATTAAAGATTTATATTGTACAACATCAGGATTACTAATAAATCCGTATATTCCACGAATGCAAGCAAAAGCTAGCTTAAGATGTTCTCTGATAATTTATAAATTAATAAATACTTTAATGGTTAAAATTCACGTTTAAATAGATCAAGAACTAAGCTCTGCATATTAATTGCATTTGTCTCCAATAACATATGTTTTACGGCAATGTGAAGCCAATTCATTTTTGCTGTTTTATTGTATTAATTTCAGATTCATTTTTGCTGTTTTATTGTATGTAGAGACAGCAGATACGAAATACTGCTACTAAATGCCTGCATCCAGAATCTACTTTTGCTGAGTTTAAGTGGTTGCTTAAATTTTTTTGCAAATGTATTTTTAGAGTTAATCATGTCAAATAAACGATCAAAAATACGTATAAAATTCACCGTACCTGTTGCATCCTCAAACCCTTTCACATTACACGTCATCAAAAATTTTATTGCATCCGTTATTGATGAGCTCAATGTTTGACTAGCAACATTTATATTCATTATATGTTTTTAAAAGTGTATGCGTCTGCTACCAAGTTTTTTGTTAAGTGTTGATTCTTTTGTTTTTTGCAGTTGACATAAGAGTACAAAGTGTTTCCATTTAATGATATGACCATTATTATCATACAACACACCAATATCAGGAAAAGCATTTGATTCTAGCTTAAGCATTTGGAATGCATCTAATATAGCATAAACAGGCCTGTTAGAAGTTGTGTAGTAAAATTTGGATTAAAACTGATCTATTATCAGTCCAAATTTACAACCCAATTGTTGTAAAGAATCCATATTTACTGGACTTTTATCACATGTCAAAGTGTGTACTCTAATGTTACTTGATTCACCCTTTTGAAAACAAGTTTGAACTTGTTTTCAAAATAAGCTTTTAAATTATGCCCTATCAAACAATGACAAAATACATAACAAACTGGATATTTCCAATAACTTGGCAAACCAACTAGCAAAAATACAAGCGCTTCGGTTGCAATATTGTCATCAGATTCCACGTTTATTTTTTCAGAATCTACATACCCAATAAATTTTCCAGATTTTTCATTGTAGATTGTACATACTTTAATATGCATAGAATCCATTATTAAAGCTATATCTTGATACACTACATGATTTTCAGCGCGCACTTTTAATTCATCAAACACAGCATTATTAAAACCATGATCAAACTTCACAAATGATATTCAATTGCATAATAAACTTAGTGCAGGCAACTGCACTAAGTTTATTGTTATTGAAAAATCTGTTTGCAAGTATTCATAAGCACAAATTGAATAAAACTGAACAGTTAGAGGAAACTCTTTTACTTTTTTTGAATACTGTTTGCCTGTTGGTTTTCTTTTAAAATTTTCAATTTCATTTGTTTATTAGCTGTAAGTTCATATATTAGCTGTAAGTTCTAAAAATTTAAAAAAGTTCGCGATAAAAAAGAGATAAACTATAAATCTTCCTTGATTTGCGTTGCAATTTTTGTTCTCAAACACTTAACTTTTTTTTTCAGAAGTTGTACGTTTGGCGATTCAATATGCTGTTTCTTGTGTTCTAGTTCATATATACTATTGCAACCTGTTAAGCAAGCATCACTTGTTGTACTGGTCTGAAGAATTTGTTGCACAACTCTCTTTTTTGGTAATTTGCAATGTTTTTTTTCATAAACTAAATGATTTGAAAAATTTTTTTTTTTTTTTTAATTTTTTTTTTTTTGTTCTTTATTACAATATTTAACACAATATTTACAAACATATCAATAAGAAAAATTACATGCAAAGAAATCGTTAAAAATAAATAAAAATAAAGAATAAAGATAAAGAACGCGGATACTCAAAGAAGACCATTCAGGTCTTGTCACCGAGAACCGCTGTTGAAGAACTTTGAACTTAGTAAATATAAATAAAATAAATAAAAACAAATTTTAAACTTTTCCGTTCGTGATGCAAATTATTTACAAATATTAGAAATTAAAACAAAAATTAAAGTAAACAAGTAAATAATAAATGACTACTGTACAAATAATGTCAGTGCAACTTTTAACAAAATTCAAATAATGGTGTTTAAATATAGTTTCTCACATAAACTTTAAATCAAAATTGTATAAAAGTAAAATATAAATGAGTGATGACATATAATAATTCCATTCATGAGAAAAATCAAAATTTTTTAAAATTATTTGGTTCCATAAAAAAGCTCCACGAAAAGAAATGCAAAATTTACCAAAGTTTGTTTGAAATTTTGGTTGTTTAATAAAATTATCATTTCTTAAAGAATATATATTTTTTTCTTTTAAAGAATATAAATCAAAAAAGGAAGCTGGAGATGAGTTGGTTTTACATTTAAACATAAAACAAAGAACATTTACTTGATATATATTAAAAACATTCATGTTAAATAAGAGTGGCCTTGAGTGAGTAAAACGATTTTTGAAATTTATAAGACGTGCAATATGCTTCTGCTGACAATAAAGTGGCTTTAATTTACTTTTATGGGTACTACCCCATGCAATATTGGCATAATTAATATGACAGTGTATAAAAGAGTAATATAGTTGAGTTAATAAATGTTTGTTTAAAACACTTCTTGCTTTATATAAAACTCCAATGCTTTTTGCAATTTTGTTGCATAAATGTCCGATGTGATTCTTCCATGATAGATTTTCATCTACAATGATACCTAAGAAATTTGTGAGAATTACTCTTTTTATTTGAATATTATCAATATGAAGAAGAGGCATATTACTTGGAAGTAAATGTTTTTTAAATTGTGGATGAAAGAAAATCCATTTAGTTTTATCTATGTTGAGTGAAAGTTTATTTGACTTGAACTAGTTTGATATTTTTGTTAGTTCAATGTTCATATCATAAAAAAGTTTATTGATGTTATTATTAGATAGGAATAGGTTTGTATCATCAGCAAACATTATAGTTGTTAATTTGGAGACTTCATGGAGATCGTTAACATAAATCAGAAATAATAAGGGCCCTAATGTAGATCCCTGTGGAACACCACAGGTTATATTTAGATAATCTTGTGAAGAAGATCCGTCGACATAAACAAATTGTTTGCGATGTTTTACATAGCTTTTTAGTAGTTTTAAAGCATTACCGGTGATACTATAATGTTCAAAGTTTTTAAACAGTATTTCATGGTCAATTGTGTCGAAAGCCTTAGATAGGTCTATAAAGACGCCTAAAGTAAACTCTGACTTTTCGAATGAATCAGTTATACTGCGAGTAAGATGAATTATTGCATGTTACTTCTTTTAAAACCGTATTAATTTTTGTAAAGTATATTATTAACATCAAGATGATTAGATATTTGGTTGAACAGAATTCTTTCTAAAATTTTTGAAAAAACAGAGAGGATAGATATTGGTCGATAATTACTGACATTTGATGGTTCACCTCCTTTAAATATAGGCTTTATTTTGGCTATTTTCAATTGATCGGGGAAAATTCCTTGATTTATAGAACATTTAAAAACTTTAAAAAGAATACATTTTATGGTATCGCATGAATCTATGACTATATTACAATTTATATCATCAAGACCAACTGCAACAAAAATTAGAAACAACAACAAAAATTAGAAACAGAGGGTATGGCATTAGGACACAATTGCTGTATTTCACATCCAGGGTGTACTAGAAAATCTTCTGTAAGAAAATGCTCACTACAGATATAGTGATATTTTTAAGGAACAAACTTATTTTGTTTCAGTGCCACTAGCCACAACTTGCTTCTATTTTTATCTTTTAAGGGAAAGCTAAAAATGAAATAAAATAAACATTTAGCTTAACAATGGCCAGAAAAAACTGTTTAGTACATTGTATTGCAATTATACCTCACTTGTATCAAAACCTGTTATGAAACATACATAATTAATAGTAAGGTAGACATTATTTGTTTGCGCGTAAAACTAGTTTTTTCTTAGTTACATGTGCGTATATATACATAAGTTTTTATCAACTATTTTAGTTATTTCACCTAAAAATCTTGTGTAATTTACTCTATTAATATTTTTATGTAATTTAAATTAATTTATAAATGGTATTTAAATAAATAATGAAATACCTTTCCTTTATTTGAAAGAATGCCTGCCCAAGCCTAAACCCACCGTTGTTATATGTGCACTCCACTGCGCCTATCCCTATTTAAATCAGAGAATGTAAGTATACTCTACTGCGACTACATCAAAATCAGTCGATTTATATACGGATTGATTTTATATGAAATTTTGAAAAATAAAAATAAATAATAAATATTACTTTAAATAAACAACAATAGTATTTAAGAAACATAAAGCTACTTAGAAATGAAACAATAAAATTAAAAAGGAAGTTTTCCTAATGAAAATTTGAGCCTCTAACACTGTCAGTTGCGCCTCAAAAAAAAAGGCGTTTTTCGCATCCAAAGAAGTACGCAGATTTAACGTTGATTTATTAAATTAATGCATTTTAACGTTTTTTGCACACAAATAAGATTTTTATAATGTAAACATTATTTGTACGCGCGTACAAATAATGATATCCAAATAGTAATGCACAACTCACAAAATACGCCGCGGCTGCTCGGCAAGGCGCAAAAATAGCGCACTTGCCTCAGAAGCAAAAGATCCATTGGTCGAACTACGCCTCTGGAAATGTTTTGCCGTAGGACTTCATTTTGATGCCCCCAGAAGACCGTAAGGACTTCTGGGGGCATCTAAATGAAGTCCTATGGTAAAGGTAGAAGGCCGTAAGGACTTCTGGGGGCATTTAAACAAAATAAATTAAAAAACACTAGAAAAATAATGCATAATATACGATTAATAATATGCTTTATAATAACTTATACAATTGATAATAGTATTACACTTTAATTATAAGTGTATTATTAGTATGGATTTGAGTCACGTGACTTTTTCCGTGTCGCAAGTTCATCATATTAATGAACGCGATTTTTCGGCAACTTTTTCGGAAAATATTTTAAAGCTATCTAATTTTAAACCAAATTGCCGTTGTATACCTTTCCAAAATGTTAAATAAAAAATATTATTCTGTGAAGGTTATTCATTAAAGTTCCTTAAAAAAGAAGTCAGAAAATTTTTCAAGTTGTTTTCTTCATAGGTACGTTAATTTACAAATTTTGACAAGTAAATATATTGATTTAAATTGCTTTTTTGGCAAAAAAGAATATTCAGGATCCGCCCCTGGAATGAACTAATTTCAATTAGTCTATTTCAGACAACAGTTATTCCAATTAGTTATTTTCAGAAATAACTTTTATTTTGATTTGACTAGTTTTTCACAACAACGATGCTGAATAAAAATAGCCAAAATTCAAAACTTAGAATAAAAATACAAAATGCAGAGCCATTTACAAAGCAAGAACAATAAACCAGACAGTCTTTTAAAAAAACCTTTTAAATAACTGATTTAAATAACATTAAGATTAATTTAAAATAAAAAAAAATAAAAATTTAAGTTAAAAAAGTAAAAATTTTTTTTATTATTAAGATTTAAAAAAATTCATAACTTTTTATAACCACAAGAGCCACTTTTTTAAATTTATTTAGTATAGCAAATTTAGTAGAGCGGTTTAATAAAGCACACTTTTAAATTTAAAAATACATAGTCGATTGTGAAGAAAAGTGTCTTGATGTTATTTCATCATATAAATGAAATAATACCAAGTTCCTTTTTTTTCAGTAAATTTTTGTCACTTTTTTTACTTAAATTTTCAAAAATTTAAAGTAAAAAAGTTAACAAAAGTGTAACTTACAATATTTAAACAACCAGATTTCAATCACATCTTTAAAATCAGGCCCGTCGCAAGCTTTTTGTTTTTGATTGAGAATTTAACTTAATGCAACGACATGGAGCAAACTCTAAACATTTATATATTTACGTTTTTATAAAGCTTTTCAAAACTATTGCGATAATTGGAGTCTACATAGTCTAATTGGAGTTAACAATAAACCCCTAAAAAGCTTACCTCCTTTTCATGCCATTAGCGTGAGAGCGACGAGTTTATAGCATTTATACATACATTTTTTTAACATTTTAAGCTAAATTTAAGTTCTTTAATGTCATCCAATAAGTTCTTAGTGTTCAAAAATTATGATCACATAGGTTTTGAGCAACCTCCCCAATTATTTAGGGGATTTAAAATATTATCTTTAATTAAGTTATAAGTTCGTCTGACAATCAAATTCTATTCCCCATTCAAAAGTTCGGAGCGAAAGTTAATTTAACTCTTTTTTCGTAAATAAGTAATCAAATGATGCAGGCTTTGTAGTTAAAACTTGTCAAAGAATAACGAAGAAAATTAAGTTTTCATAAGTGACTATAGTCTACAAGATCATTTGTATTTTTCAAACAGTATTTTCAAATTAATTTTTTTTTCAAATTTAATTTGGTCATCGATTATCGTTTTTTTTTATAACATAAAGGCATTCTTTAATGCAGTGGCTGATTTTTAATTTTTATAATTTTTAATTTTTCTAAATTTGCCGTTACATTAAATTACTTTTCTTTTGTAAAATATACAAAAGGCGGGGCATGAAGAAGACAAAAATATCCTTATTGTCAAGCCCCAAAATATCCGAACTCAACAAAGTCATTAAAAACTTGTCATTAAAAATTGATGATCATGTGTTTTTCTGAAGTTTGAGTTTAATGAGTTTATTTTAGTCGAAAATTATAGTTTTGTATTTTTTGGGAATATATCTAAAAAATTAATATAAATGTAGCTGAAATACCAAATTTTTCTGTTTTAGTATGTTATATTTAGAAAAAAAAGAAATCCTTTTCTAAAATCACATACTAAAACAGAAGAAATATTGCTTAATTAACAGAAATTTTGAATAATTTTATTTTTTTAACATATAAATAAAATGGTTTAAAAAAATATTATTCATATTATCCACAAAAATATAAATTAAACAAAATACAAGGTTTATTTTTAAATTAATTTAAATAAAAGTATTGCGTGGTATTATACCACGTCAAAAGCAATGTAAAAAGATTCATAATTTGAAAATGCGGCAATTCTTTTTATCACCAAACCGATTAGAGTTACTTAATCAACAGCATCATAAGCTAATAGTATTATTAATAGTTACGTACAAGTGAGGCCTTTTAATGTGTTGTTAAAAACCATATAAAACTCATATAAAGACTTTATGGTAACCAATAATATAATAATGCCATTTGTATGAACTTTGAGATGTAATATGAATATAATTATGAAAAACCAATGATTTTGGTTAATAAATATACTTTTGTTAAATAAAACATACTTAAGTGCCAAACTTAAGTATGTTCTTATCTATATCACATTAGAATGTTAAGGAAAAAGTTCACATTACATTTATTAACATTATAAACATTCATTTATTAACATTATAAACATTCACAAGGAAAATATCACATTAGAATGTTAAGGAAAAACTACCTTATCACATTACATTTATTAACATTATAAACATTCACAAGGAAAATATCACATTAGAATGTTAAGGAAAAACTACCTTATCACATTACATTTATTAACATTATAAACATTCACAAGGAAAATATCACATAAGAATGTTAAGGAAAAACTACCTTATCACATTACATTTATTAACATTATAAACATTCACAAGGAAAATATCACATTAGAATGTTAAGGAAAAACTACCTTATTTGGTTTGGGAATAAACTTTATATAATCATAACCTTTGAATTTCGAATTTTTAAACCTGTCGACTTAAACTTAGTGTAAGAAAATAAAAAATAAAAGTTCCTAATTTGTTGCCCTCACATTTGGGGTATAGATGATAAATGTTTTGGGGTATTTTTTTTTCCAGGCTCCCATTACCACAAGTTTTATTTCTTAATCTACCAATAAATCATTGCTTAGCTACTGCTCGGGTTATACGTATATCACCAAGTCGTCTAGCAAAATAGTTTTGGTCAGTAGGCATACTGGTGCAGGCCCAATTTCTGTTTCTCTGGAACAATTACTTTTACTATAACGAAAAATAAAAAAATCTCTTTAAATACATCTTGAGGCTCCTAAACCTCGCGGCCCTGGGCATAGTTGCTTAAGGGACAGTTAATGTTGCTTACACTGACCTTGCTGTAGTTAGGCCATTGATACTACACGCAGATAAAGGTATTTACATAAATAGTTCTAAATTTTTCACTCCCATAAAATACCGTAGTTCCTTAAACCAGTGCCGGATTAAGACGTGCAGGGTCTGAGGATTCTTTTGAGCAGGTGGCCTTTTTTCTTAATAAAGTGGCAAAAAATCTTTACAAAAATAAAGCATCCTCTTAAAAGTTTCAGAGCTCCTAAATCTGCGGGACATGGTGTTGTAGCCCCTCTAATCCAGAGCTGGTTTAAACTTTTCCTCCTTAGATTTTAAATAATAAAAACTTTTACGTAAAAAACCTGTGATAAGAACTAACAATTATGCCAAATATTCCTTTCAAATAGTCTACCCTTTCTGAGTCTCCCGTGGGTATATGCGCCTTCTCACTTCCATGTTTCAGCTTTATCTGAATTCTAGACGTTATTTGTTTGCATTACTGTTGTACAAGATTTTTTCAAAGTTATTGTTGAATATAAGTAAATTTATTATTTATATAAATTACTTTTAATTTACTTTATAAATTATATAAAATATAAGCTTAAATAATTTAAATTTTATTTTATATAGTTTTATTTTTAAAAAGATTTGTTATTACTTTTAAAATAAAAAATTCGTATTTAAAAAAATATTTTTTTATTCGTAAATTTAAATTACATTTGGTAGCATATTACTTTAATGTGATTTATTTTCATATGCAGGTTTTTTTTTAAATAACTTTTTTTTTGATTAGTTACTTTTATAGGTAAATGTAAATTACAGTTGAGGAACTTTTATATTATGTAATGTAATTTTAAAAAGTACTTAAAAAGTAAATGTAAACTTTTTCACTTGACTTACTTTTACATGTAAAAATAAATTACTTTTTGATGTAATCTTGTTTTGCATAACTTACTTTTGAAAGTAAAAAAAAATTCCATTATTTTTTTAAAACTTGTTTCAAAAAAATTACTTATACGGAATTAATTACTTATACGGAAATTATAACATTTTTTTAATAAAAATTAACTTACTCGCGTAAATAAAGA
The DNA here is from genome assembly GCF_038396675.1 of Hydra vulgaris. Taxonomy (NCBI): domain Eukaryota; kingdom Metazoa; phylum Cnidaria; class Hydrozoa; order Anthoathecata; family Hydridae; genus Hydra; species Hydra vulgaris. The sequence goes on from NC_088929.1 coordinate 43,360,097, forward strand.
AAAAGTAAAAAATAGAGCCATCTCTACTCTTCAATGACTTTATCTAAGACATCTTTATCTAAAATATCAAAGTTTACTAAATTCAAAATATTTTGAAATTCTTCAGAAATCGACATTTAAATAAGTTTCTTGCATCTACATTGATCGCGTGACTAATATATTTATATTTTAAGTTCCGAAAAATAACAATAGCGCAGAATAATAAATGGCCAGACCAGGGTTTACTTCTACAGACTGTGGTTATATTCTCTATTAATGTCCTTTGGTGACTTAGCATAACTTGAAAAGTTTTAATGCATCCAATATAAAAGTTAATTTACCGAAATGCTTCCACGATTATGCAACCAGGAAGAAATGGTTGACTATTCAACTAACCACGAGATAAAACTGCCAAAAATTTATTAAACAGTTGTTTATCAAGAAATGTTAATAGGGAAGACCACGGCTAGTTGCCTCTGTTTTTACTCTTTGAGCTTTGTTGCCCAAACGATTCAGTAGCCCTACCAACAAACAGCTGAAGGATTGTCCATAAAGTACGTACGCTCGGAGAATAAGAGGGGGTTTGCAAATGGCAAATATGAGATGGGATGGGGTAGTAGGTCAATTATAAAAGTATGGAGACACTAAACTTAAAAAATATCGTAAAATGTTGGGTTTGTAGATTAAAAGCGTAGGTACTTTTAGGGGGGGGGGTAGAGGGTACACAAAAAAGCGTATGGCAAAATATGGGGGAGGGAGTGGCTAAAAAAAAAGGCGTAGGTACTTTATGGACGACCCCTAACGACTCAAAGATGAGATTACATTTTAAAGTTGAGGAGTATAATAACACTTTAAACTTGCATTCATTATAAAGGAAAACTTTTTTGGGGCCCTTTTAAAACCTGGAAAGAAAATTGCAATTTTTTTTATCAAAGAAAAAAGTAGGCTACTGTTTTGGTTTATAATACAAATTTTATAAAAGATTGATTTTATAAAAAAAAAAAAAATTGGTTTTATAAAAATATATAGTTTTTCAATAGTAAATGAACTAACTACCTCCATAAAAACTATGCCAACTTACCCCAAAAGCCTTCTAATCAATAAACATTCTGAAAAGCAACAGCAGTGAAGTGGTTAGAGTTCTGGCTTTAGAACTGGAGTTCCGTGGATCAAAACCGGCAATGGCGATAAACGCATCATTGGTAATTTTCCAAAAAATTATGTTTTTGTCTAAAAAAACTTAAACTATAATGTCTTCTATGCGTAAACCTTTTAAATTTTTTAACGAAATAAGAAATGGTCAATCAGAAAAATGCCAAGTAATTATATGCACTTTCTGATGAAAACCACTAAAGATTAAAGCAATTAGTTAACTTACCCCTAATGCTAACTAGCTCTATTTTTAATCCTAAAAAAACACTAGTAAAGACAATACAAGTAATATATTCATAATTGTATTATTAAAAAAACAACCAAAAAATAAAAAATGGACAAAAAAATTTTTATTTTCAATTTGCATAATAGAAAAATAAAAGTTATTTGCTTTAAACTTCTACAAACAAGAAAGATTATAGGGAAGATTGGAACACAAAACACATAAAATTAAAATTAAAAAACAAATGATATAAAAGTTTGCAACACAAATAGAAGCATAAAGCACACACGTCATCTTTCTTTCTACAGCGTAGAAAAATATGGAAACTTCAAAAAAAAGCATAGAAAAGATAATAACCAACAAATTAGAAGTACAAAAAAACTTGTTCTCGAAAAACCATGACGTTCTTAAAGAAATAAGAAAAAGTTTTGCATCTGTACTGAGTGCAAACTTAAAAATTGTTAACAGACAGAATTGAAAAACAAGAAATTTATGTAAACAACAACAAATCTAATGTGATGAGTATTCAAAATGATATAAGCAGTTTTAAAGCATCTTAAAACTTCCAAGAAACAAACCTAATGGAAAAGGTAGTACAAATTAGAAAGTGTAATTATAAGGAGTTAAATATTTTTTACAAAAAACAATTGATTTAGAAAACATATCTAGTCGAAATAATCTACAAATCTATTTGTTGAAGAAAAACTTATTGAAATCTGAAGTAATTGTGAAAATAGAGTAACAAATATTTTCAAAAACCAACAGAAAATTGACAGCAAAGTGATTGTGAAAAGGGTCCTTGGAGTGGGCAAATCAAAAGATACTAAACTACCAAGAACAATAGTTCTGAAGCTATTAAATTACCAAACAAAAACAAAATTCTGAACGCAGTGAAAAACTTGCATGGAACTAGGAGCGGATCCAGCATTTTTTGGTCTATTTTCGCCCCATCCTGCGCCTAACATGAGAGCAACAAGTTGATAAAATTTTTTTTGTACTATTCTTAACTAGACTTATATTCATAGATAAATTTAAAGTTTCATAGTATAATCTGTCATTATTCAAAAATTAGGACTATATAAAATTTGTAAGCCCCTCAAATTGAGGGGGTTCAAATTTTATTTGGTCATAATTTTTGAACGTTGAAATATTTTACTATGAAATTTGAAATTTAACGATGAATATAAATCTAGTTAGAAATGGTACAAAAAACATTTTGTATTCTATAGTGTTAAAGTTATTAGTACTACTTTTTATATAAAAACAAAGTAATACTAATAACTCGTGCAAGCGAGTAACAAAAGAATTGAGCTAGATTATGGATTAAACAGGGTTTAATGGGTTCTACAGGGTTAAAGGTCAGTCCTAATCTTAAAAAAAAAAACGTTTATAAGATGGACCAGAGACTCTTTTATACATTACCACCAAAAAATGTTCCATGACAATTATCTTCTGAACTATCTTTTAAAGAGTTTGAAAGATCTTTCAAATCTCTTAAAAAGACGAATCAAGCAGAGCAGATGACATAAACGGTAATATAGTCATAGAATGCTTTGAATACTTAAAAGACATTCTTTTCAAAGCTTATGGAGCATCTATCCGCCAAGGAGTTTTTCCTAAAAAACTAAAAATTGCTAAAGTTAGTCCAATTTTAAAAGAAGGTGACCAAACAAATATCAGGAATTTTCGCCCTAACTCTGTCCTCTCCTCATTTTCAAAAATACCTGAACGTATAATGTACAATAGGTTATATAACTATCTTCATTCTAATAATTTTTTATACAACTATCAATTTGGTTTTAAAAGAAATAATTACACAAAACATGCAACTATCCGATTTGTGCGTGAAATCTTTAATTAATTTGAAAAGTCTAAAATTACGTTAGGTGTTTTCATTGACTTTTCGAAAGCAAGAGAAAGTACTTAAAAAGTTGAATTGCCTTTATCGCCCTCAGTAACATGCAATCTGTTTAATTAATTTTGGCGATCGATACACTCATTCTATTTTCTATTGTTTATTGAAATGAATGTTCTCAATATTTATGATCTTAATGTTTTTAATGTCTTATCTGTACCCATTTTCAAAGATCTCTTATGTTTAAAACCAATAAATAAATATACACTTAGAATTAATAACTTTGTATTTGAACTCATTTGTCAAACCAAGTTTAATTAGTTTTGTATTGAATATCGTGCGTCCTACCTTTGAAATAAAATCTTTTGTCTAAGTTTGATATCCCTTATATGTATGAATGTATATTATATGCTTTGATTACGTATTGATGTAGTTTACATACACACGCTTGTGAAAGATTCTGATGATAAGATCAGTGCAATCTTCTTTTAGAAACCTTATTTGTAAAAATAATTTATTTAGTATGACAACAAATGTAAACTAAAAAAAAAAAAGAAAAAAAAAGAGTACCAAAGAACTTGTGACAAATTTTGAGAGCCAGAGGCAGTAAGTTATTAAAATATATAAACAGCAATCGGCAGTTTTTAAAGATTTCCCCTTTCCCCCGCTCTCATTTTATTCTAAGAATTGCCCCTGACTGTGTCAATCTTTACTTCACAACAATAAAGTCTTTTTATAAGACATTAATAATATGCATAAATACAGATAATAATAAAAGTTTCACCGCTTTCTTATAACTTATGCCATTTTTCTATAAATTCATTTGGACAACATTTAATATGGTTGATCAAAAAATAGCAAAAAAATAGAGAAAAACTTTCTGAGTCTTACATCACAAACACATCAGTGGATATCTTTGTCAGTCATTTAAAATAATGAAATGATAGAAAAGAATGTTTTGCGTTTGCTGGTAAAACGTTTTGTTCGGACGTTCTTATAAAAAGATTTTTAACTGTATCTGCATACATTGACTCAAATTTTATGAGCAAGTCATTAGTTTTTCTTAAAAGATTAAAAACGGTTCGCCTATCATGTGCCAACAAACCAATACATTATAAATGTTGTATAGAGTTCAAATTTTATTATATCTCGGTTTCTTTAAGCTCTAACTCCAATAGCATTTACTGTAGAAAGGGTTCAACGCACCATAAAAAGAATTTTAGCATCAAAAGTTTCCACCATATTTTCAATCTCAATACATACAGCACGAGTATATCTTATCACACGATTTATTTTGTCTTTCAATTGCAACAAACAATTAGTTAAACAGTACCTTGCATGGTCAGTTTCTTCAACTTATTATCAAAAGTTATACTTCAGAAACATTCAGTAATCCATATAACTGTATGTCATAAAAATAAGTTTTGAGCAACTTTTTTGGGTAGTAACTAAGTTGCACACAAAACTCCAACTATAAAACTTACGCTAACCTTAATCTCTAGTATTCTGTTAGATCTTATGTTTTTCCTGATGCACCTCCAAAATATCCTCATAAACTTTTTAAGTACTGCTTACAGGAAGTAACTTCTTTTAACTACTCCAGCTCAGATCACGTTTAGAATCATCACGATCATCCTGCTACTGATAATAAGATAATTATTACCATTAATTTTTTTAGGCAAAGGCTTGGAGAAATAAACTCCGACTTGAAATAGAACCTTGTGGCCCTTGATTTAGTAAAAGCTAGATATAGTGTCTTGTTAAAAATACTCACCTTGGGCAGATGTTAACTGTAACCAGCTGAAATTCCACTGCCTTGTGTTGAGTAAAGGAGAGATGGTGTCTTGATATTAAATAAAAAAAGATTCCGTTCAAAAATTCTAAGGTATTAATTTTGACGAAAATATGACATGGAAAACTCATAATGATTATATATCAACAAAAGTTGAAAAAAGTGTTGGAATCCTCTGTAAGACCAGAAATTATTTAAATAAAATAATGTAAAACAACTACACTACTCATTTATTAATTGCTATATAAACTATTTTTAAACTATTTTTAAACACAAAACCTTTATTCAAGATGTGAATGTATTCAAAAATATGAATGTAGATATGAATGTTTATGAACTTAACTTGTATAATAGGGGACCTATTGTGCCTTTGACCGCGTTCTACCTTTATTCACTCTACTCTGTCGGCTTACTATTACTATTTAAAACGTGAAGTGCCATTTGAAATAATTGTCCATGACAACTCTTCTTACCGTAAAACACTATACTTGGAATAGATGGTATTGATTCACAAGTAATTATAAGTTTTGGCTCTTAAAAAGTAAATATTTGCGTTAATCTTATTCTGATTTTACAACTGTGATAAGTTGTTGCTTGATTCATGTACGACATTGTAAATATTACCCAACATCATTTTTTTGTTATGGAAAAGTTTGTATGATTATGTTTGACTGTAAATGGGGATTAAGAAAATAATTGTTAATGAAGCCCATCTCGTGTACCTTTGACTAGACTAGGACGTTGTATCTTTGACCAACAAAAACTGTTTCCTCAGTATTTTGCGGACTTTAAGAGAGCAAATTTATTAAATTTAGTATCTACTTTATTAGGCGTCTATGCTTTATTGCTTTTTAATGCAAAATTGTTTCTAGTACTATGGTAATGAAATAATTCCATTGACTTTTAATATAGTTCACTATTTTATTCTTGGACCACTACTGCACTTAGAATAATCAATTTTATTAATTTAGTTAATTAGACAGTTGAAGCAATATTATTATCAAGTTCATTTTATTACCTAATTTCTGCACAGCTATCGGGAAATAAATGTATAAAAATAGTTAGTAAATTCTGTTAATATATTTTAGTTTTAATATGGCATTGAGCAAGACTAGTGTTTTTCGCAAAAAGATTTCCGAAACAGCCCAGGACAAAAAGTTTTATAGAATTTCTATAAACTTTTGGAACATATGGTCTATAGAAATTCTAAAGAATTCTATAGAACCTCTGTTAATTTCTATAGAAATTCCAATAGAACTTTTTTTTCTACTTTTTATTTCATAGAAAAAAAAGTTATATAGCAATTTCTATAGAAATTAATAGACATTCTATAGAAATTCTATAGAATTTTATAGAATTTCATAGACTATTTGTTCCAAAAGTTTATAGAAATTCTATAGAACTATTTTTCCTGGGGGATAATCTGAATGCAGTGAGTTTTGTGCTTTAAACAAAAAGTGAGTTTAAGTGAAGCTGCAAGACATAGCAAGATTAAAAAATCGGCTTTGATATATCAGTTGAAGCAGTTTAAAAAATCTGGTAGTTTAGAATATTTATATTCACATGCCAAACCGAAAAAAATACTCTCAACAGAAGAAGAATTAATTTTGGTAAACTACTCGGCAGATGCTGCAAATATGCATTATAGACTTACATTAAAGCAGATAAGGTCCTTTACATATGAGTATGATTTAGCAAATCATAAAAAAATTGAAACTTCATGGATGAAAAATAAATGTGCAGGTGAACAATGGCTGCAAGATTTTCGCAAAAGATATAATAACAAGCTATCTCTTCGTAAACCACAACCTACAAGTTTTGGTAAATCTTCTGCATTCAATAAAGAAACCGTAAGAATTGTATATAAAAATTAAAAAAATGTTTTAGAACGTTATCATTTTGACCCATCAAATATTTGAAACTGTGATAAAACAGAAATTACCACAGTCAACATACCACGAAAAATTTCAGCTCCAAAAGGTAAAAAACAAATAGGGAGCATGACTAGTGCTGAACAAGGCAAAAATGTAACAATGATTGCAGCCATTAATGCTCCTGTAAATAGTATCCCACCATTACTTGTATCTCCACGTGCTAAAATCAAAGACTACATGCTAAATAATTGCCCTCCTGGAAGTGTAGGAGCAGCTAATAAGTCTGGATGGTCAAATGAAGTCATTTTTGTACAATTTTGTGAACATTTTATTAGGAATGTGCGACCATCAATTGAAAAACCTGTTCTTTTATTAATGGATAATCATGAGAGTCTTGTTAACAATTCTGCTATTGAGTGAGTAAAAAAATCGGGCATAGTGTTAATGACATTTCATCATCATACAACCCATTAAATGCAACCTCTCGATCGTGGTGTTTTTGGACCAAATAAAATTTTTATAAAAATGCCATGAAAACTGGATGATATCACCCGGCAATGCTGGTAAACCAGTCACAATTAATGATATATCTTACCTTGTTGGTCAAGTTTATCTTCATGCTTTTGTACCACATAATATTATAAACAGTTTTAAACATACTGGATTTTATCCATTTAATGAAAATATTTTAACTGATATTGACTTTTTAGCTGCAAATGTTACTGATTGGCCAATAGTGAATACTGAAGGTAGCATTTCTAATGAAAGTATTGATGTTAAAACCACTCCATCCAGTTTACCATCAGCATCGTCTATTGTTTTAGGGGAAATCCCTACTATGAGTTTACCATCAAAATCATTTATTGTTTCACATGAGATAGTACGACCTCATCCTTAAGCCAAATTAAGAAAAACAAATGCTTCAAATAGACGTAATGGAAATCACGTATTTTAACTGATACACTTGAATTTAAAGTTATTCTAGATTTAAAATCTAATAACCAACAATTTAAAAAGTTCTCTTCAAGTTAAAGGAAAAAAATTTCAAAACAGATTATTTTTAGTCAGTCTGACACGTGTTTAAATAATGAAAGCTCTAGTGAAATTGATTTTGGAGTAAATATACTTGATAATGAAAGTGAAATTGTATCTGGAAATTTTTTAATTTGACAAGTTGGCCGGAAAGAAATACTCTAGAATTTATGTAGCAGAAGTTATAAATGTTGTTGGTATAGTTTTCAAAATTAGGTATCTTAAGAAATCAGGAGACTTTTGTAACAAATTTTTAAGAGAAGATGACAATCTTTATTATGTGAAACTTGAGGATATTATTATGAAACTTCCACCACCAAATATTGGTCACAGTTCATCTAAACGTCAATATCTTATGTTTGATGTTGATCTGACTATTTGTAATAATTAATATATTATACTCTTTTATTATTGTATTTTTTGTTGTCATCATTAAAATATTTCCTATAAAAAGCATTATGATCATATGTAAATGAATATAGACCGCCAGCTATTATATGTTATAAAAATATATTTTTGCTCTTATCTAAAATGACAAAAATATCTGTATATATTAGAAAATATGTTTTATACAATTAAATCGCATTTAAAGTTTTGGACCTTAACCCTAATTATTTCATGTAAGTAGTAGCATTTAACTATAGAAAATATGTGACTTTATCTAAATAATTATAATAACTGATTTTATTTAAAAAAATTAGTAATACTATTAGTAATACGGACTGGTATCGTAACTTCGATACACAAGTCTTTACAAGATTGTATGGATTGATTTTTCTAATTTTTTTAGACAATTCGGATTGATTACAAAATAATTAGATTTTTTTTTTTATTGATAGGCCAGAAGCTCCTTTATAATATATAACAAGCTAAAATATTAAAGAGGTTCAAAAATTGCATGATTTTTTAATAATAGCATTTTTGTCAAGGGAACAACGCGCATCGGTCAAAGGTACAACGTTCGTGTTGTACCTTTGACCAATAGACTTCTTTTTTAAAACGCGGTAATAGACTTCTTTTTTTTCCCGCGTAAAAAAAGTCGTAAGTATAATTTTTGGGCAAAATATGAGAGAATATTATATAGTTTGAATGGTTTAAATTTACTGAATAGACTACGCAAAAAACGCCTTAAAGCAAAAAGTGGTGAAAGGTACAACAGGTTCCCATACTTTATGTTTTACACTTTGTTGTTTGAACAACCCTTTGTTAAATGTTTATAAAGATCTTTTTACCTTTAATGTAAAGAATAAATATAGTTTGCGAAATAAAAACTATTTTAAAGAATCTTTTTGTCAAACAAAGTTTAATCAATTTTGTATAGATTATCGAGCACCGTATCTCTGGAATAAAATTGTTCAGCCTAATTTAGATTCATCTATCTCTTTTTCTGTTTTTAAAAACAAGTTAAAGAATATTATTTTTTGAACGGATAATATATTGAAATATTTTTGAAATATTGTTTTAACTATTTATTATTTCAAATGTTTTGGATTGTTATTTTGTTACAAACTACCTGTTTTATTTTATATTATGTTCTTATTTTTATTTTTATATGGTTCTGACGACAAAATCGATTTTTTTCCAGATTCCAAGTTTATTTGTTTATATTACACATGTAAATAATGTAAACTTAAAAAACAAAAAAAACAAAAAAAAAAACAAAAAAAAAAACGAAATGCCTTGAAAACCTTTTATGCTTTTAATTTCTTTCCATCACGGCCCAGGTTACATTCTGATGAATGTTTTCAAATATGCAATACCATTTAAAAATATTCAAAATATATACATTTAATTACTATGTACACATACATTAAATGTTTTCACTGTTGTTTTTTTTAGGAATATTTTCCATTTAAGGTGTCTATATAAGTAGCAAAATATTAATTATATCGAATGATTAATTATGTTTAATTTTTTTTATGTTTGTATGATCATTACTATAAGTCTTATTTATTATTAAAATGGCAAGTTAAAACCTTGCTATGTTTTTATTAATATCTAAATTAAAAAATATCTTTTTTTTTTCATATAATTTGAAAGCTATTTCTCTTAAAAAAAATAAAACAAGTTATTATTTATAAAGTTCTGACAAGTAGTTTTTTATTTTATAGTCTTTGAATTTGACTATGACTATGCTTTGATTAAAAATATAAAAAAAATATTCTTTGATTATGACGTAGACAAATTTGCAAACTTAAGAGTGTTTCTTAAGATTGTTTTTAAGTCACTAATAAAAAAAGTTTTGAGTTATTATTTTGTTTTTATGACTCATTCTGTGGTATGATTAAAGTTATTATATTTCAAAGGAAATTACAAAACAAAATAGCAATAGTGAAAAGTTTTAATTAAAATGTTTTTAAGTAAAATACCATACTATTGTTACTAGGTTTATGATTTTAATAAGTTGGTGTATCCAAACTTAATGCTAAATATATGGTGTACACGAACTTAATGCTAAATATATATACCGTTAAATTTAAGCACAGTGAGACAGAGGGTGGCCAAAATAAATTTTTCTTTTCTGCACAAAGCTATTATTGTTTTCAAATTTTTAGCTTGTAGAGATATTTATAATTTTTTTGACATTGTAGAAACAGATTTTTTGCAAAACGGGGAGGCAAAGACAAAAATTTTGTCACAGAACGCAGTGGAAGAGTATTTAACTAAGATGTACACGCCTCTCACGCAAAATATGCATCATTAGGAGGGCATGTTAAATTTTTCTCTTTTTTATCCTTTTTAGGATTGTTTGAATTGAAATATTTAAATGACATTTTAAAATCAGGTTATTTATCTATCAAATAGAGTATTTCTTATTGCATCAAGTGCTTTTTTTTCGTCTTTAATTTTAATCAGAGTAAAAACTTGGTTACTAATTTCCCTTTTAGTATAACATCAACGGACGGTTACAGTCAATTTTCATAAAGTATTTTCAGGGAAAAAGTTCCAAACACTTAATAGATCAAGGATAGTTATGGTCCATTATTATTTCATATTTATCACTGAACGCTTATCCTTGCTGCGAATTAAATGCATTAGCAAACAATAAAGATTCTCCAGTAAATTTTATTTTTAAAATATTTTAAATATTTTAAGGTGAATTTCTCAATTGTGTTGCATACTTTTTCATGCTTCTTTTTAAAAATTTGCATGCTTTTGCATCGGTGTGATTTTATATATAGCGTATGGATTATATAAATTTATAAAAGCATAAATATTTTTTAAAATAGTATTAAATATTAAGGAACACTTAAAATTGATGACTGTAGCATCAATTTTTACATTATTTTTGGGAATTGAAGCATTATTAACAAATTATTATATTAAAATATAAATATGTTGCTAAAAAATATTGCACATTTTTATTATTTATAAATTATCATAGAAAACATGTTTTTCATTATATCAGAAGCTTCAAGCTCTACTGGAAATCAAAAAACAAAAAATAAACAGTAAAAAAAAATGATTAGACTGAAAACAAATGTACCTAGTATACTATTATTAGTAGTATATATCATAGTATATTAAACTACATTATAAAATTATATTTCAAAACTTATAAAGTTTTATATTTTAATAAAAAATAATATAAAAGGTTTAGAGAAAAATGTTTTTTCAGCTTTATAACTTTATATGACTAATTTTTTCTTTTTTTCCAAGTTTTCAAGATTTATTTGTAATTCTCTTTTACGCTTTATTCCCATGCCAATCATAGCTTGTGAAGTTTGGCATACATTTCTATCTAACTTTACTTAGAGAAGTGCTTGTTGCAGTTTTCCATTACTTTCATCAATAGCAGTTTCTACAATCTCGATGCTAGCTTTGCATACCCTTGATGTAATAGAATTTAAATAAAATACTTTGTTCAATAAAATTCCTATTAGTTACGTTTTAATGACAAAGTTCAAATAATAAAGAAAATATACTAATTTAACTAAAACAATGGGGAACATACCTAAAAACCTGAATACATTATATCTGCTTCGATAAGTTCTAGATCTGTATTTTGCTGTTGAAAAATTTTTGCCAGCAATTCTGTTTGATTTACCCTATCTGATTCAGCTTTTTCTAATTTAGTTTGCTCAGCCAAATAAACTTTATATCTTTGAGGAGACTCTTTACAACATTTAATTAAGTTACTTGTTATTGGAAAATTCATAACTCTATCTACTTGATTAAGTTTATCTGTAAAAGTTGTTGCAATAATTCAAACTATTTATCATAAAATGTTGTAATATTACTAAAAAAAAAAAGATTTTTTTTTTAGTAATATTACAACATTTTTTATTTAAACCATACCTAATCTCAATGCAACAATAGTATCTTTTTAATAGTGTTTTTAATAGTTTTTTTTTTTAAGTTGGTACTGTGAGCTTCTATGAAGTTCTTGTTTATAGACAACTTTCGGCTGTACTGTTGCCATAACTAAGAGATAAAACACAATTAACAAGTGCAAGCAGCTGATGGAATTTTAAATTGCCTGCTTCATCGCATATAGCTCTCACTAGACTCCAATAATTATCTATTTGTTTATATTTGGATGATTTGCTTATATAATTTAGGTAACAAGTGCTAAATGCATAAGACCAATATGATGTTTCCTGTTGAGCGACAGATGTAGTAGAAAATTCTGAATTTATGTAAAAGTGTACTGGGATAACCTCATTCTGATAAGATAACCTTTAATCTTTAAATCTTTTATCACACAGAGATTTTTTGGTTGAAGAAATCTCATTTTAGAAATTATTGAAATTGTTGCACTTGGAGCAATACGTTTTTTTGGAAAAAGAAATTGAGGATGCTTTAAAAGTAAAATATGAAAAGGAAAGTTTTTATGTAAATATAGTGCAGAAGCAATATAAAACTCTTTTCACTCAGTCCTAAATTTTTCACCTACTGAACTAGGTATAGCAGCTCCATGCAACAGCAGTTTCACTTTTGTTCCTAATTCAATTGAACTTAATTTTTTATAGTTTGCAATTTTGCAGAAATCAATCATTAAAATTTCAGACTGTGACTTGAACTCTCTATTGGCATTTTTTAACTTTTTGTGAAGAATAACTTTTTGAAGTAAAGAGTTTAGCTCACATCTTGCTTACATCTCGCTTACATCTCGCTTACATCTCGTAATAGCTTACATCTCGCAGGAAAAAGCATGTGAATCATTGGAAATTCTGTTTGAAATTGTACTAAAAATGGTTCAAAATCTTGTGCTGAAAAAGCACAAAAACTTAAATACCTTTGAGTCTGAAGGTCATTGCGCAAAGCTTCACACAATCTTTTGTAACTATCTGTTTTAAATAAAGCTTTAAAGTTTTTATGTCTTAGAAGAAACGTTAAAAAATACTCTTCAAAGTTCACCAAATGTTCCAAAATCCTAACAGCAACATACTTCATAGAAGCCCATCACGGTTCTGCATGCTTTTTGACAAACTCAGCAACCAAATTAGTTACATCAAATAAATAGGGTGTAAACGAGCCCTGGGGGCCCCGTAAAACGCGGTATTCCCAAATGCTCATAAAAATAAAATTCCCAATTTAAAAGTGAAAAAATCCCATTCTCTAAATAAAGTTTGCCAAATTAAAGTTTAATAATAATTCTAAAAATTATTGAAAATTAATTACTATTAAAAGCTAATAGAAAAATTACATAAAAAATTAAAGTTTATTGTTTAAACCCTGAAATAAAATTGCCGCTATTGGAATAACTACGCGCTTGCATAACTGCAAAAACGTCTAGTAGAAAAAAACTTTTTGAGAAAATCACGCGGAAAAAAAATTCGTTTTTCAAAACTTGCAAATAATTTTTTGCAATGCATTCCAAAACAGCAAACATTATAAAAAAAAAGTTACTAAGAAATAAAGTATAATTTGAAAAATTGCAAACTTGTTTGGTTTAACACCCACAAATGTTTCTTTAAAAGTTTTTGGCTGAAAAGTTAAATTAGTTAAATGTTTTTTGATTATATTACTGGTTCTATAAATTTATTTAATGAGGAAAATAGATTTCTTTACTTTACTGGTTGCTTATATTTAAAACGTAAATTAAATACGTATATTAAAACTAGTGATGTACCGATGGCAGACGCCGATTGAGAGTAATGATAGGGTTTAATATATGTGTATAAAGTTAATATATTCTTATTAGATATGCAATTTGATTATATAAGGTGCGCCTATGCTCCAGTTTGGTTTGGCTTATTGCCTATGCCGATGCATGAGCCAATGACGATTAATCAACCTATACCATCGGCTAATTAATCGGCCGATGGTTAAGCCAATTATTTGGTTGCTGGTTACCAATAACATAGGCTAGTTGGTCCAGTCACTGCTGATGTAAATAAAGGTAAAAGGTTTATATATATTTTACATCCTTAATATTATTATAATACACTTATATAAATACAATAAAACCTATTATTATCACAATCGACTTTTGCCATCAGTACATCACTAATTAAAACGTAAATTTAAGAACAAGAATGTTTTTTTTTATTACAACAAACTGGTACTAGAAATTTAAAAAACAAGAAAACTAGATTCACTGTTTGCTTGAGTTTGAAACATTAAGGCAAATTTAAATGTTTCAATGAACCATAGTCATAATAACATTTAATGACTATGTATGAAAAAATTATTATTGGTATTCTTCGTTGCCACCGTGCAACCGCGTGCGATCCTTTGTAATTCTTTTGTTATTAAACGACATTTGTTGTTGTTTTTGCTGAGACTTGGTAACTGAAACTTTATTTCGCTATGCGATTTATGTATAAAGAGAGTTCATATTATTTACAAAATTGAACTCGCAATAAAATGTGAAATATGAAATTTACGAGCTTGTATTTACTATTTTCAAAACCTATTTTATTTTTCTATTTTTAAAACATTTCTTTAAATGGGACAACTTATTACATGATGGTGTAAGGGTTCGTCTATAAAGGACGTCAAAAAGAATTTAAATAACAATTAGAAGTAGAAGATCGCTATATTACTTTAAAAATCGCCCTTTAATGCCCACCAGTTAAAAAAATATATATATTCAAAAGAATACTCTTAACATGAATGCGGCAACGGTATATTAAGATTAAAAGTAAATGAAATCCTAATAATAATTAATTAATACACACAGATTATTTTATAATATAAAAATATATAATTCTGAATATATCTTTGGAAATCGGAGCTTAATTTGCCTTTTCGTTGTGAAACCAAGTTTAATTTTGTGTTAATTTCATATTCAACTTCAATAAATGATAAGACATTATTATGTTTATTTTTGGCGCTGTCCAATCAATGTATGCAGCGCTAAGGTGGAGTAGAAGAAGAAAGAATATAAGAAAAGGACCCCACATACCCGGCACAAATTTTAATCTCAGGGGAGGGGAGGGGGGTTTATGGTATAATTGAGAAGTTCTTTGTCGAATTCCCAATTTCGTCAAAACTCTGTATCAAATTTATATCTAGTTAACATCCTGCTAAATTAGCATAATCTTCACGCCTTGCACTAGACAACTTAAAAAAAAAAAAGTGAGTATTAATAAAAAGTTTATTTAAATCAAAGGAAAGCTTTTTAACTCCTTTTCTAAAAGCAGTATGGACTTTATGAAGATTACATGTACCAAGCTCAATAAAAATGTTGTCAGACTTTTTCTTTAAATCCAGTGATAACACCATTTCCATGGCCTTGTTAACATTAGGCCATCACAACATCCATCCCAACATGTAAAAGATATGCAGAATCCAACTCCAGATCAGTTTCAAATTTAAAATAATGGTCTACTAGTTAGTTGTGGTCGCAATGACTAATAAAATAAGAACCACTATATGACCTTACAGTCTCTCCTTTTTGTCTGACCAATACTGAAGATACCCATCATACTGTTTTTTTACTTGCTTAGTTGTTGTCTTATCAAACTTAAAAGTGAATGGTGTTTTTTTAATATCAGATTTTAACATACTTTTAACTTAAGGGGCAATTCCAAAGTGTATTTGATATTTAATATTTGAGTCACCTTGCTTATAACGCTTAGCCAAAACAGAATCAGGAAACAAAGAGCTAAATCTTGCATTGTCATTTTCTGTCGACTTGAAACTATAATTACAATTGACATGTAAAGCATAAATTCTGCGCGAGAGAACTGATCATCTATATGGACATTCGAACATCCAACATGAAAGTGTAACATGTATTAAACTGCTTTTGGTTGTTTGATATTTACAACATTACAAGGATTTTTACCAACATGATTTTTACCCCTATTGTGCTTCACAAGTTGACTATTGCCGCTGGCAGATATACTGAAAGATTTCTTACAATAAATGCAATGCGCTAAACTTAAATTGTTGTTAACACCTGTGACCCATTTAAATCTACTTTCCCAAGATTTTTGGTAAGAGGTCTTGCCCATTTATATATTTTAGTTTGTACTAATCTAGAAAATCTAAATTAACCAAAATAATTCAAACAAAAAGAAGTTTTAAGTAAAATAAATAGTAAAAATCATTATGATTATTAAATAAATAAAACGCAAATAATAAAACATTTATTATCAATAGACATTTTCTATATAAAACATACACAGTAGTTACTTTAAAAAAAAAATTACCAGAATTTAAAAAACCTAATTTAAAAATTGATTATTTTTATTTTTGCATGCCTATGTAAGCAATTGCATGCTTTGCATGCCGAGTGGGAACCCTGTCTAGATTTGTTTAGAAAAATGGTCTTCAACAGCAAAAATATAAGCAATAATACAACCCACATTAAATGTATTAAGAGAAGTTCATAAAACTATCTGCCAAATAAACTTTATATTACGTGAACTATATACAATTTATTTAAGTAATGTAAGTTTGATGAAGAGCCATTTTCCCTGATTTCTCCTTGAGTTTTCTATAACTTAACCTATTTTCCCTGATAATTCCTTGAATTTTTTGCAGATACCTGATTTTTCCCTGTTTTCCCTGATACGGCAGACACTCTGACATATCAGTATTCGATAGGATTATTCGATTTTGATTGTGACACACCTGTCATAATAATAAAAGTTTATATCATAACACAATTCAAAAACTTAATAAAAATTAATATTTTAAATAGTAAATACATTCTCGGCAATAATTTAAATTAATTTACAAAATTAGTTATAGAATTTTTAATACAAACGATAAAGAATTGAATTTATTTCAATATTTTAACTTTTTAATAAGTTTATCAAGTTGTAGCTCATGGTAAAAAGGTATTCCCTTGAGAAGCACACAATTGGGATACAATAGAACATAACTCTTCTTTATAGTAGTTCTTGCAAAACGATTGCAAACACGGGCAAGAAAAATTTTCTGGAAAAGATGCAAATAATATATGCAATAACAACTCAAATCAACAAATCAAAATTAAAAATATAACAATTTAAATAAAATGAGCGTTTTCAATGTTTAAAATATTATTTATAATATATTATCAATTTTATAAAAAAAAAAATCACACTTTCTTTTAT
>NC_088929.1:43382500-43442500 GCF_038396675.1 Hydra vulgaris
GTTAAGGCTATCGCTCTCGACATTTCAAAAGCTTTTGATAAAGTTTGGCATGCTGGTCTTCTCCATAAGCTTTCTTCTTATGGTGTATCCGGCAACATCTTTAAGATCATCGATTCCTTCCTTTCCAATCGTAGCATAAAAGTTGTCCTCGATGGACAACATTCTTCTTCTTATTCTGTAACTTCAGGGGTTCCTCAAGGTTCTATCATTGGCCCTATACTCTTTTTAATTTACATTAACAATCTTCCAGATATTCTCTCATCTAAGGTGGCATTGTTTGCTGATGATACTACCATTTATTCTTGTCGTGATAAAAAACCAACACCCTCTGATTGCCTGGAGGGGGCATTTGAGCTTGAAAAGGATCTCACTTCTGCTACAGCATGGGGCTCACAGTGGCTGGTGAACTTTAATTCAGATAAAACTCAATTTTTTTCAGCCAATCGTTATCGCAATAATTTAGATCTTCCTATATATATGAACGGTGATGTACTCGATGAGTCACCTATTCTTCATCTTCTAGGATTAACTCTTACTTCCAATCTTTCTAGGAAACCATATATCAAATCAGTTGCAAAATTAGCATCTGCTAAGGTTGCATCTCTTTATCGAGCTCGTCACTTTCTTACTTCGGATTCTATTCTCTATCTCTATAAATCTCAAATCTGGCCTTGTATGGAATATTGTTGCCATATCTGGGGCGGATCCTCTAATGATGCCCTTTCTCTTTTAGACAAGGTGCAAAAACGCGTTGTAAACATAGTTGGACCTGCTCTTGCAGCCAACCTCCAACCATTATCACTTCGTCGTAATGTTGCTTCTCTTTCTCTTTTCTACAAATACTATAATGGGCACTGCTCTAAAGAGCTAGTGTCTCTTGTGCCATTTACTATAATTCATTCTTGTGTTACTCGTCATTCAATTAAGTGTCATCCTTTTTCTGTGACTGTTCCTAAGTGCTCCAAAAACACTTATTCATCTAGTTTTTTTCCTCGAACATCAGCTCTTTGGAATTTGCTTCCTTCATCTTGCTTTCCTGACTCATATAATTTGCAATCTTTCAAGTCGTCTGTCAATCGTTATCTTGCTCTACAATCTTCATCTTTTCTCTTTCAGTAACTTCCAACTTTAATTAGTGGCTGCTTGCAGCCTTGTTGGAAGCGAAGATGTTTAAAAAAAAAAAAAAAAACCCATTGCTGTGATGATGCAAAAAAGAACCTGTTGATTAACAAAAAAATACTAAAGTAATTTAGATCAGAATCAGATTCTGTTTATTTTGTTAGGCACTGTTCATCAGCATTATTTCTTGTTGTATGATTGGATAAGGCTTCATAATGTAACTAGTGTTTATTTTCATATATTTGAGCAAAGATTCACCCATACCTTTTTAATGCTTTTAATTTCTACTCCTCAATCATTTGTTTTTTTAAAACTAGACTGGTGTTTTTTTAAAACTAGACTAGTCTTTTTCTAAAACTAGACTGGTGTTTTCTAAAACTAAACTAGTGTTTTTCTAACTCTAGACTTGTGTTTTCTAAAACTAAACTAGCGTTTTTTTAAAACTAGACTGGCGTTTTACTAAAACTAAACTAGTGATTTCTTCTGTCCATCATCTATGATTATTTTTAAATCAATAAGCAATTTTAAAAAAAAAATACTCCCTCTGTTCCGAAACACTGTTCCGATTTGCATTCAACATAAAGAATTATAGAAAAAAAAATTGCGTTTTTGATTAGACATTTTTTATACAAAATATAGACGTTTTTCTATGTTATAAACAATTTATTATGATAATATCATATAATATCATATAATACCATCACACCATTAATTTCTAAGAAGGATGTTATTTTTATGAAGTATTTTGTTCCAAAATACTGTTTCGATTTATTAAAAATGAATTATAAACTTTAAAATTTAATAACATTTCATCTTTTTTAGTGGAAAAAAGAAAATAGTAATAGCTTTTTAAAAGTTCTTAACCAGTAAAAAATTATTTAAGAGTGGTTAAAACCGTTTAGTTTAAATGCTTTATGCTCAATAGATGACTATATTATTTTTAATTCTGTAACAAATATAGTCAGCTGATTATTTTGTGGTGTTTTTATTGTATTTTTCTACTGAAGTAGCTATACATTTTAAATTTAGAAACAGCTAACATAATTTGTTACTTTAAAAATTTGTAACTAAGTTTTCTCAAAATAAATAAAAGAGATACACGTGAACTTACAAACAAGAAACATAGAGTGATTTGTGATGAGTTGTTATTCCAAAGCATTAGTGAAAAACTGAAAAAAGTTTTAATTAAAATTACTGCTGTAAAATTTATCCTTTGTACTAAAACAATAAGTAACCTTTAGCATCGTGGACAAGAAAGTATACCATCAAATGTATGCTCCAAAAAAAAAGAGAAGATGTGGAAGAAAAAAGAAAAATCAACAACTGAAAGGAAGAATCATTAAAATCCCTTTTCACAGTGTAAAACAATTCAATCATTGGTAGGACCTTTAAATATTCCAACAACAACTCTTTATCGTCAACTTAAGACTGGTGATCTGAGAGTGTGCGCGTCAGCCGTGAAACTTTTTTAACAGATCAAAATAGGAAGCATCATATTGAATTTATTCTTTCTCATTTATAAGTTTTCGCAAATGGTACAATTCAGTTTGTAAATATGTTCAGCATGATTCACATAGATAAAAAATGGCTCTATTTGACAGAAGAATCAGAACCGTACTACTTGGAGACTCATGAACCTGAACCCCATCAAGATGTAAAATCGAACAATTTTATCCTAAAAATTATGTTTCTAGCCACCGTTGCAAGACCAAGATTTAACCAACATACAAATGAATGGTTTGATGGAAAGATTGGCATTTGGCCATTTGTAAAGAAAGAACCTGCAAAGAGAAACAGTAAGAATCGAAGTAAGGAACACTAGTTACAACCCCAGTTGTTGCATATAAATTTGAGTATCGCAACATGTTTTTAAATAATATTTTACCAGCCATACATTCAAAAAAGCCAGGAAATCATATTGAAAGGAATCAAACTATTTTTATACAACAGGACAATGCAAAACCGCATATAGTCCTTGATGATTTAGAATTTATGGTGAACGCATCTCAGGATGAGTTTGATATTTGCTTAATTAATCAAGATTGTATGTCAGCAATACTGAAAGTCAATGGGAGAAATTGCTACAAACAACCTCATATTGGAAAGAATCAATAAATCAACCAAGGAAACTTGCCAATTTCTCTTTTTGTCGAACAAAGTGTTCTAAAAAAACCCCTTAAATTTTTACAGCAATAAATAATCTGGATTTTTGATTTAGTTTATTATAATTTCATATATAAGCACAATAAACAAAATACAAAAATAAGATAGAAGGATAAGATAGAATAGAAATAGAATAGCCTTCTTTTGGTTTGTTGTGGTTTATAGCTACGCAGTTGTGTGTATATGCACGTACACATAAGCCATGTGAAATTTAAAGGGGGAGGGGGCGGCAAAGCACCAAATACACCTAAATTAATAAATAATATACTACAAAAAATCTACTTAAATAAAAAAAAAAACATTGAAAAATAGTCTGAGGAGGGGGTATGACCCCCTAGGCCTCCCTTCACAGTGGCCTATAATACAAGTTTTCAAATAATTTCTATTTTCTCAAAAAATTCATTTAATAAAAATATTTTTTCTTATCAAAACTAGTAATAAAATCAAATTGGAATAGTATTTTGGAACAAAAAAAAAGTGAAATCAGAACGGTATTTCAGAACGGAGGGAGTAAGAAAAAATTATAATTCATAAAACATTATAGAGATATTAAATATAGGTACAAAATCATAAAATTCATTCTAGAAATATTACATCATTTAATAATAAAAACCATTTTTTCAACAAATAAACTAACAATATTTCATTACTTCTTGGTATTCGAATTTGTATTGATTAGTAGAAATAGTGTTTTTGGTATGATAAGAAATATAAATTTTATATAATATAAATTTTATAAGCCAACTTGGATAAATGTTGCTTTTGATAATGTTAAAAAGATTTTAATTTCGTAAAACAAGCCAAGCGTAGTATTATTAATTTTAAAGGTTCTATCAATTAGACATATAATTAAATTTGCCTTGTGTAAAAAAGAGACAAACTAACAGACCAAACCAAATACAAAATCTAACAGACTTTTGACCAAATAGATGGTGCTGCTATGGGCTACCGACTACCTTCTGTTCTTGCTATTTTATTTATGGGTCATTTAGAAGAAAAATGGCTAAAATCATACAATGGAGTCAAGACAGTATTTTACAATTGATATGTTGATGAGATTTTTGCTGCATTCCCATCAGAAAATGATGTGTATTTTCTTAACCATATCAGAAAAAGACAAAAATCGCTTTATAAGGCATTAATAGAAACAAAGTAAATAGTTCCTTACATACCTCCATTTTTCATAAGAAAATGTATTATCATACTTCTTTTCGTAGTTTCATCTCTTTTTCACACAAGGTAAATTTATCTTGCCAAAAAAACTATTTCTACTAATCAAAACAAATCCAAAAACAAAGAAATCATAAATGCTCTGTTTTAATTTTAATTTAAATTTTTCATCATGCTTTAAGATTTATGCAAGTATAAATCTTTAAGCATGAATATGCTTGAATAAAGATTATATATATATATATATATATATATATATATATATATATATATATATATATATATATATATTTATATATATATTTATATATATATTTATATATATATATATTTATATATATCTATATATATATATATATATATATATATATATATATATATATATATATATATATATATATATACATATATTTATATATATATATATATATACATATATATATATATATTTATATATATATATATATATATATATATATATATATATATATATATATATATATATATATATATATATATATATTTATATATATATATAAGAGAGAGAGAGAGAGAGATGTGAGTCGTTTTCATGGTTCTTTTTTCTTGGCCAAAAAAACAAAAGCTTTGTTTTTTTGTTTTTTTTTAATTACTTAATTAATCCTTTTCTTGTTTGAAACACTGAAACACTTTAGAAAATTTAATTTTAGGTGATATTTATTACAAGAGAGTTTTCATTCTTTTATTTAACATATGATTTTATTAGTATTTCCTTTAAAGTTTTTAAAGTAGCAGATCCCCACAAAAATTAAAAAAGTTTCCAAAAATTTTTTTTATAGTCAACTTTAATGATGAACTTAACAGAGATTAGTAATATGAAAACTGTTCTTGTAATTCAATTTAGTTTTTTAAATAACTATGTTTTACTGCACCATAGTTTTTTAGATTTTTTGTTGGAAAGTAAGGTTTTTGACAGAAATTCAAGACTTAAAAATACCTTGTTTACTATTTTACCACTGCTCAAAAAACCAAAGATTTTTTTTTGTTTTTTGTATTTTTTTAACTAACTACTTTAACACTTTCAACTTTAACATTTAAATAAATATTAACTAAAAAATGTGTTTTTAGGTAATATTTATTAAAAGACTTCGTCATACTCCTATTTAATATACCATTTAATTGTCTTGTTTTACAAGCTCTTCAAATTCTTTATTTTTTTTAATTTTTTTTTATTTTTTTTAAACATCTTCGCTTCCAACAAGGCTGCAAGCAGCCACTAATTAAAGTTGGAAGTTACTGTAAGGGAAAAGATAAAGATTGTAGATAACGACGGACGATTTAAAAGATTGCAAATTATATGAATCAGGAAAGCAAGATGAAGGAAGCGAATTCCAAAGAGCTGATGTTCGAGGAAAAAAACTAGACGAATAAGCGTTTTTGGAGCACTTAGGAACAGTCACAGAAAAAGGATGGCACTTAATTGAATGACGAGTAACACGAGAATGAATTTTAGTAGATGGCACAAGAGACGGTAGCTCTTTAGAGCAGTGCCCATTATAGTATTTGTAGAAAAGAGAAAGAGAAGCAACATTATGACGATGTGATAATGGTTGAAGGTTGGCTGCAAGAGCAGGTCCAACTATGTTTACAATGCGTTTTTGCACCTTGTCTAAAAGAGAAAGGGCATCATTAGAAGATCCGCCCCAGATATGTCAACAGTATTCCATACAAGGCCGGATTTGAGATTTATAGAGATAGAGAATAGAATCCAGAGTAAGAAAGTGGCGAGCTCGATAAAGAGATGCAACCTTAGCAGATGCTAATTTTGCAACCGATTTGATATATGGTTTCCAAGAAAGATTGGAAGTAAGAGTTAATCCTAAAAGATGAGGAGTAGGTGACTCATCGAGTACATCACCGTTCATAAATATAGGAAGATCTAAATTATTGCGATAACAATTGGCTGAAAAAAAATTGAGTTTTATCTGAATTAAAGTTCACCAGCCACTGTGAGCCCCATGCTGTAGCAGAAGTGAGATCCTTTTCAAGCTCAAATGCCCCCTCCAGGCAATCAGAGGGTGTTGGTTTCTTATCACGACAAGAATAAATGGTAGTATCATCAGCAAACAATGCCACCTTAGATGAGAGAATATCTGGAAGATCGTTAAAGTAAATTAAAAAGAGTATAGAGCCAAGGATAGAACCTTGAGGAACCCCTGAAGTTACAGAATAAGAAGAAGAGTGTTGTCAATCGAGGACAACTTTTATGCTACGATTGGAAAGAAAGGATTCAATGATCTTAAAGATGTTGCCGGATACACCATAAGAAGAAAGCTTATGGAGAAGACCAGCATGCCAAACTTTATCAAACGCTTTTGAAATGTCAAGAGCGATGGCCTTAACCTCTTCACCTTCATCTAATGCACGATAAAACCTGTCAGTTGTTACTGTTAGCAAATCAGCTGTAGAACGAGAAGATCGAAATCCATATTGATAGTCAGAAAGTAAGTTATTAGATTCAAGATGAGAAATTAAGTGTTTGTTAATTAAAGATTCAAAAACCTTGCTTATGATAGGAAGAAGACTTATGGGACGGTAGTTAGACGAATCAGATCGCTCCCCAGAATTTTTGAAGATAGGGATAAGAGATGCGGCTTTCCAGCAGGCTGGAAAACAAGACTCTGATAAGCACTTTTTGAACAGTTTTGAGAGTATAGACGACAGCTCTGGAGAACACTTCTGCAAGACAATAACAGGTATGTTGTCTGGGCCACAAGCTGTAGAAGAGTCGAGGCAGGAGATCACTTTAGATACAGATGCTGGAGTGATATGAATGTCAAACAATGGATCAACCTGTTTGTTGGCAATATCAGGTAGAACGCAATTAGTGGAATGAGATGATATTGATGAAAAGTTTTTAGCAAACAGTTCGGTTTTGTCTTTAGGTGAGGTGACAAAGTCTGAACCATACAAGAGAGGTGGAATTATAGATTTGCCCTTATTATTGATATTATTAAAGATTCTCCAGAAGTCACGAGAGCCTAATTTTGAGATGAGATACGAGATTTCATGACCTGAGAATAGCGGGTTTTGGCGTTAGACAAAACCTTTTTACAGTTGTTTCTAACAGTAATAAACAGAAATCTGTTTTCTGGAGAATTGTTTTGCTGATAAATATGGAAGTAACGGTTTCGATTGGCAATCGCAGCAGCACAGTGTGAGGAAAACCATGGAGGAGAGTGAGGCTTGACCTGGAATCGTCGAGAGGGAATAAAAGATTCCATGCCAGCCTGAATCCACGAAGTTATGTAAGAAGCACATTTGTCGACAGGAAGTTGAAAGATTTCTACCCAAGGGCCATCACAAAGAAAATCACGGAAAGAATCCCAGTCAGCTTTACTGTAGTTGTAAGAGGTTCGATAATAGGGGTATTCAGGTGATGAAGAAGAATGAGATATTAGTTTTAAAGATATCAAACTGTGATCAGAAGCACCTAAGGGTGAATGTTGAGAAACTGAGCACTGACTAGGATCAGAAACAAGACATAAGTCGAGTAGAGAAGGTAAATGATTAAGGTTGTTAGGAAAGCGAGTTGGAAAGTTGACTATTTGAGTTAGGGATTGAGAAAGGCAAAAGTTGTGGGCTTTAATGCCTGCAGAGTCACTGACACTAGAGCCAAGCCATTCAGAGTGGTGAGCATTAAAGTCACCGACAACAACTATATTAGCTGATGGATAAAGAGAGAGGGCTTGGTCAATATGATCAGAAATAACATCAAAAAGAGTGCAGTCTTGAGATGAAGGAGAGCGATATAGAACAAAGAGAAAGGCAATAAAGTGAAGTGGTGCTAAACGAAAGCACATGAAAGAATAGTCTGTGGATTCAAACCTAGTTTCACGACAAACAGGTGAATTCTTACGAATGTAAATGTCCAGGCCAAGCATGTGACTATTGGAGTCTTTACGAATCAGAGGAAGATAACCATCAACACTAAGATCACAAGATGAGACAGCCGAACTCAAATTAGTCTCACAAAGAGCAAGTAGGTCTGGTGAACTTTGCAAGAGATAAGACTCAACAGAAGAAAAGTTACTTCGAAGACCACGAATATTAGTGAATGATAGGTTTATAGAACTTGGTGATGATGATGGTTTTTTGTGTTTTATAGGTTTTGGTACTTTATTCATTTTTAAATTAGATTGAAAAACTTGACTCAAAGCATAGATAGTACTCAGAACACCGTTTAATAGCCCAAGCAATTGCCTCATTACTACTAATAAACCCTAAGCCGTAACAAAGAGCTCCAAATGTGGCCTCCGCAATGCACACCAAAAGTACAAACAGGGACACCATCCATGCGCAACATGGCACTGTTAATACTTTGATATTTTTCAGCTGTTGATGGAATCAGCCTCTCTGAGAGCTACCACAGAGTTCGGGAAACCAGACTACCAGCTGGCCACAGAACCATAAAACTGAGTTTTAGAGCTGTACCCTCATAAGGAGATAATAGAATGAGTTGCCTAGTCATAAAAACAGTGACACAAGCAAACCCATGCATTGAGTCAAGAAGATCCAGCATTCAACACCTTAAACTGGAAACAATGTATTAAAAATACATCTGCGCCAGCCTAATAGATGAAGAAGGGGTGCAAGGCTGGTCAACAGATAGAATCTGTTTACCCCTTAAGTGATCATTAAATAACTTAAATAATTGTTCTTCAATGACTTACTTATAGTAAGCTAAAACAAAATTGAAAAAATTATTTAAATAAGCATTTTTCTAATAAAATACAGCAACATCATAAGCAAAAATTTGTCTTTATTTTTTTTTTTTTTTTATATAGATATATATTTTGAGTTCAAAACAATTTTAAGTATTGCATAGTTTTGATGTTTTTGTTTTTTTTTAATTTTATTATCTTATTTTATGCTTTTTGTTTTTTAATTTTATTTCTGCAATTGCAAATAAATTAAATTTGATAACATTTTATTTTAGAAAAGAATAAATAATTTGTTAATTATTTTAGCAATTAAAAAATCAGTAATTTAACTTTTTTGTGAACTCTGTTCACACTAAAATAGATTAATTTTAATATAATCTAATATGGAGAGAGTGTGAACTTTGTTCACATTAAAATAGATTAATTTTAATATAATCTAATATAGAGTCGAAAATACTCAAACAAAACTAAATAGAAACATTTTATATAAGTTGGAAACATTTTTAAAAAGTTAAATGTAAGTAAACAAAAACACTAAAAGGCTCAGTAAAAGCCAAAACAACTAAAAAAAAACCCCCCAAAAAA
This sequence comes from Hydra vulgaris, assembly GCF_038396675.1. Lineage (NCBI taxonomy): Eukaryota > Metazoa > Cnidaria > Hydrozoa > Anthoathecata > Hydridae > Hydra > Hydra vulgaris. Next base: position 43,392,241 of record NC_088929.1, read on the forward strand.
CCTTTTTTTTGCATCTTTCCTTCTCTCCTTCTCTCTCTCTCTCTCTCTTTTTATATATATATATATATATATATATATATATATATATATATATATATATATATATATATATATATATATATATATATATATATAACTTATACTGCTGATTTAGGTGAGCAGTGTGACATCATACTAAAATAGCCTGCTGCCAGGGGTTTCAGTACCATACATTGACTAACAAACAGCCTAACTTGCAGCGGAGTGCTGCTACATCGACTGTATATATATTTAAACTTTAATAATAGTTTCGAACTTTAAGTAAAACCTTGATTTCTTAAAAAAACTTTTTAGGAAAAGTATATTCATACAAATAAAATACTAAAAAAAAAAAAAATAAAAACTAAAACTTACCAACACAGCTATCATTATTTTTACCCAAAATCCAACCAGACTGGCATGCACAATTGTAGGTTCCATTTAAATTTATACAAACACCGTTTTTCCAATTGCATGGTGGATTTAAGCTAGTGCACTCATTGACGTCTAAATATATTATAAAATTTACAATTATACAACATTTAAAAATTAGTTAAAATAAATTCTGTAATAAAAAAATAGAAAAAATTTCAGATGCAGATTAACAGCTTATAATCTGCAAAAAATAAAAATAAATAATTTTAAATAAATGAAAATAAATAATTTTAATTAAATAAAAATAAATAATTTTAAATATATAAAAATGTAATAATTTTAAATAAATAAAATTATAATAGTTTTAAATAAATAAAAATATAATAACTTCCTTTAAGAAAATAGTTTCAAATAAGGGAGCGATTTGAAATTAAAGGCTTATTTATAGAATAATGTAAATATTTCAAACCTACTGTTTAATAATTAATTCTTCTTTTATGTTGATATGTTGAAATTATTTCAATTAAAACCTAATTAATGCTGACATTAAATATCATTATAGTTCATTATGACTAGAAACCCGTAAGTTTATGATTCACATTTTTTAATTAAAAAAAATGTTACTTAAACTTTACTTTTGATATCAACCTTATTTAAGATATGAACAAAAAAATAAATCATTTGAATTAATTAATTTATTTAAATTTTAAGTTAATAATTCACTGCTCTGAAATTTGACCACCAAGTTAAACTTTGTGTCAATTTAAAAATTTTGATTATTATGGTTACTAATACTATATATTATTAATAAAAACTCAAGTTAGAAATCAAAATCACGTGCTATTTTAATTAATTTTTAAAAGACAAATCATGTACTTTATTATTAATTTTTCTTTTTAAAAGTCAGTGGATGTGCTGACAAATCCCTGGGAACAACATAAAATTAGATTAACTAAAATTAAATTTAGTTTTAAAAATGGCTTCAAGGTTCAGTGTTTGCTGCATTTGCTTGGAGCATAAAGGAGCAAGATCATAAAAGTTATTAACAGTTTCTGAACCCATCCTTAAAAAATTAATACTTTTGTTAATTATAAATATGATCCAAACTTAGAAGCATATTCTACAATGATTTGCTCTAGTTTTCAAAGAAATCTTTACTTGACTCAGAAAAAAGTTGCGCAAGAAGTTCTTGGTTATCAAAAGTATCCAAGGTTTCTTAATTATAAAAAATTTAATTTAATTATTTTTACATTTTGAATGTTAATTTGAATGTAAGTGATAAAAATTCGAAAGTTAGTAACAAAAATGGTAATTTTGTAAAACACTTATAAAATCTCTTTGAAATTGATAAAATTATATCAGACTCTAATATATTGATATATCACATGGAATATATAGATGGAATATATAGAATCACATGGAATATATAGATGGAATGCACATGGAATCAGAAGTCAGACATGGTGTGGATATAACAGATATTGTCCAATCAGAACAACCGGAAATTTTCAATGACTCAAGAAAAAATTTATACCACCATTGTTTTGACATACTTTGTAAAAATCTTATCAAACTTTATTTCAAATTGCTTGCAAGTCAAATTTAATAATTACGTCTTTCTTTTTTTCCCTCTCTACATATGTAAGTTTTATAAGGAGGAGAGATTAGTGTTCCAACAGCATATAAAATTTTTGAAAATTCTTAAAAAATAAAGTAAATTTTCGATAATTTGATTAGTTTTGTTTTTATTTTTTAAGTAAGTTTTTTAATGCTTTAGTTTTTTTTTAGGTGCTGGAAGAGCTCATAATTGCTGTAAAAGTCAGGTAGTTACAAATCTTACTGGTTTAGCCTTTGATATTGGTGCATTACAGGCAGAACAGGTGGCTTCAATTAATATGAAGAAAAAAATGGAGAATGAAAGTTTAAAACAAGAAGCAACATTTAATCTATCAACAGGTAGTAATCCTATTTAAATTACTGTAGGAGTTTCAGATTTAAAATCGAAAGAACTAAAACTTCAAATATGATGGCTTATCAGATGCTGCTAACTTTACATACCGTTTTAGAACTTTCTAAAGCAAGTACTAAAGTTTTAGTCTCTAGTCTAAAAAGTTCATTTGGAATTTAGGATTATTCATTCTGGAATTAGGGATTAGTCATATTAAAACTTAAGTTTGAAGAAGTAAAATTTATATGGCTTAAAATGTGCAAATGTTGTGCAATGCACTTAAAATGTGCAATGCACTTAAAATGTGCAAATGTTGTGCAATGCACTTAAAATGTGCAAATGTTGTATTGGGTTTATCTTCACACTATGGAAAATATGCATGTTTGTATTGTACAGGATTAAACTCATTGACTTCTGGAGATCTTAGAACATTTGGAAATCTTAATTACTAGGCTGATAAATATAATAATGATGTCCAACAAAAAAATGTCAAATTTTACCTATGTGATTTATAAAAGATTGATTTATTTAGATGAGAAACCTGAAAGATTTATTGTTCATAAGATTGCTCAACCAAAATTGCACTTGATGATGGGAGCAGTTGGAGTTTTAGGCAAAGTCTTATCACTTATCTATGATTGCGGATTTAAATCTGGCTGTCTTTATATCATATTATTTTTCAAGGATACCATGGAGTTGGATGGTTTGGAAATAACTCATACAAAATACTTAAAAAATTAGATTGTCTTGAACAAGCTGTGATAAAAGAAATCCCAAAATACCAACACTTGATATTATCTATAATATAATTGCTACAGTTAACGTTAAACATTGTTTCATTAGTTACTAGACTTTGAAAGAGTGCATTCTCAAAATGCACCCAGTCATTGGAGAAAGATCTCCTAAGCGAGTTAAAACTTTTTACCTTTTGGAATTTAATTATTATTTATTAGTTTAGAAATATTACATAAAAAATCATTTTAAGATACATAATTATTGTTAAGATCATATCATGTAATATATATATAATCCATTTATTTAACCATAAAAATATGAATATTTACAATAATATTTATAAACTCACATAAATAAGGTTAGGTGTCACTCATATAGTTAAAAACTAGTCAATGGAGTGACACCTGAAAAAAAAACAAAAAAAAACAAAAAAATAAATAAAACACAGAAAGAATTATAAATAAGAAAAAAAAAAAAATATTTAAAAAGAAAAAAAAAAAAAAAAAAAAAAGAAAGAAAGGAAAATAAAGCACTAATAAATGAAGATGATATTAATAATTGCAATAATAATATAATAAAAATAATAATATTAATAATAATGTGAATAAAAAAACAAATAGTAACTATATGATGATAACTTTACTAAAAATTATAACTAATGGTAAAAATAATTATTGTAAAGTTTATAACGACGACAGAAGTTAATAAAATAAACATAATAATTGCAAAAATTAGGACAATAACCATAAAAACTATTACTACAATTGAATCACTATCACTTTCATTATAAATAATATTAATAAGATTTAAAAAAACAAAGATAAATTAATGATAATAGTAATATTAGTAGAATTAAAAAAGACAGTGTAAAATGAATGTAATAATAGTTTTATTAATACAGTAATATAAAAAAAGCAATAATAATAAAAGATAAAATTAATATTCATTAAATATATACTCAAATATAAATTTCTTAATTTGGTTTTAATTGAGAAGAAGAATGTTAGTAATAAAAGGGTATTTAGTTAAAATCTTTTTTTTTATAAATGGTATTATTTGGTTCCAGTGAGAAATACATTGATTTTTTATAGAGAGCTTGCCATATTTGATAGTGCTGAAAAAGGAAGTGTGCAAGTTAAAATTTTCAGTATTTCAAGTGTAATATTTGTGTGTGTCACTTGTTTTAATAAAAAAATTATTGAATGAATTCGGTAGCTTATTTTGAAGAAAATCAATCACAAAGAGACAATTATAAAGCTTTACAAGATCTTGAAATTTTAGAATTTTTAATTCAGAAAACCTATTTTCGATATTAGATCGTAAGGGAGAAAATGTCATAATTCTTAAGGAAGTGCGTTGTAAACTGTTTATACGATGTAATAGAAAACTACCTTTTTGACCCCAAACAGTGCAACAATAACTTAGATGTGAGAAGAACATGGAATAGTAAATTGATATTAAAACATGTTGAGGAACATAGTGTCGTATTAATGACAGCATACTATTGGCACGTGAGAGTTTTTTATTTAATTGAATTAGTTGATAGTACCATGATAGGTTTTTGTCAAGAAATATCCCGAGGTATTTTATATATTTAGATGGGAAAAGTCTTTTACCATTAATTCTAATTTTCACATTATTACTATCAATCTTTTTTTTTGGAGGGTGAAAAATAATAAATTCAGTTTTATGGATATTTAGGAAAAGACAGTTACTATTTAACCAAACACACAAATGATGGAGATCTGAATTAACTTTTTTACAAAGCTGCGCGATTATTATTATAATTGAAGTAAGAAAAGAAAATAGTTAAGCAATTTATATATAACATTTTTGTTAGATATAAAGTAGAAAGGATCACTTCTTTTAATTTTTAAATCGTTTAAATTTTGTTTGTTTTATTTTTTCTTTTAGCTTTATTTTTCTTAGCAGTTTTGTTTTAATTGAGCTTATATTTTATTTTTTAGAAGGAAAATATGGGTATGGATGAGGCCTAATTATTTTTTATGCAAAAAGTAATACTAATGCTACTTACATAAAATTGGTTTTACTACTTTGAAGTTTCTGTGATGCTATTCAATATTTTTATTCTTTTTTAGAAAATTTAGAAAAATAAATTAAAATTGTGTGCCAACACTGACATGATATGTCACATTATTGTATGTAAAGGTAAAGAGTTGTTTGTATATATATATATATTTTGTTTACTTTGAATCTTTTTAAATTTTCTCGCGTCATTGATAAAGTTTCTGTATGTGCATGTGGTAATAAGTGTTTTATAGTTGTTTTATCAATGTGTTTTTTTATTGTTTGTTTATGTGTTAATACGTGTTATATAATTGTTTTATAAATGCAGGGTTCCTACACGGTCATTGGTAAAATACAGGACATTTAAAAAAAAAAAAAGAACTGTTGAGGCTTAAAAAACAGGATTTTTTATAGAAAAACAGGCTACTTTGTAACACAATTTAAAATATATTATAAAATAATAAATAAACAAGTAAAAAAGTTTTATAAACAGTAAAAACTATATATATATTTATATATATATATATATATATATATATATATATATATATATATATATATATATATATATATATATATATACATACACACACACACATATGTACATAAATTAGTAACAACACTTATCTAATTTTTATTTGTCTTCAACAGCATGTTTCACCATCAGTAGGTTTATCAGGAAGCTTCCTGGTGGTGAAACATGCTGTCAAAGACAAATAAAAATTAGATAAGTGTTTTTACTAATTTACTATCGCTCTGTTCTTTAAGAACATTGAGCACTCTATTTGTAGAATACACTAACATAATTATTTATTCTGGAGTTTACTTTATACTTATAATATTCGGGGTTAACTTATCTTAATACTTATATTATAACTTATAATTAATTGTAATTTAACAATCTTATTTTTATATTTAATAATTATCTTATGTTTTATTTATTTTTAATTTATACTTGTTTAAGGAAAGAATTGAAAACAATAATATTTTTTCTATTTTTAAAAATTTTTCAATTGTGAACAGCCTTTCATTATTTTAATTCTAGTTTTCTTTTCTTTCCTATTTTCATATCCAACTTTGCACTTAGTTTTCTTTCAAGTTTCTATGATAACTCTTTTTGCTGAACTTCTAGGTTACAATCCTGACCCTGAAAAAACCCTGAAAGGGTCTCACCAAAATTATTACTGTTTGAATGTAAACTTCATAACTCCATATTTATAGATGAAAAACAAAACAGAGAAGAAGTTAGAAAAAGTTGTCATGTTTGGTGTAAGACTGTGGCGTCACTTTTTGTCTCTTTTTTTTTTTTAATCGACTAATTTAACCAGTTCCAGTCTTCAATTAAGATTGCTCTTTTGAAATGGTGGTTTAAATGGATTTTAGAGAAAACTTTCACATTAAACTTTATCAACAATATTCGCCATTACTATTATTTTGATTGTACGTTCGAATTAATTTGTAAGTTATTAACCGTTTGGATGGTTGCAGAACAACATCATCAATAAAAAACTTTGAGAGCAAATTCTTTAGAAGGTCCTGCATCTTTGAGAACACGACTGTAATCATTGGCTGTTTTGTTTCTAATGCAACTGTGAAGCCTTTGAAATCATGAGCAATAAAGATGACAGAGTATGCAACATTTTATTATTTAGTGCTTTTTTAATACAAATGTTTCAGTTGTTGCAATATCTGCTTTACCATTGAACCTTTTTGATCTGGTAGAACTATAAAAGATTCTCACAAATTGTCAAACTGCCCCATTACCCTCACTAATTTGTCTTGAATGCTTATCCAACGAGTAGAGATATGTCTCAACATCCATCGACCTTGGAGCTCAGTGAATGATTGCACAGCAAAATATTCTTTAATTCTTTTTGCAGAAAATTTAAAAAACTGTGCAAACCAATTGCTAATTGGTCCAAATCAATATCCTCAGAAATCAACGATTTCAAACCTTCCAAAAAAGAATTGGAAACTGTATGGAGCGGACATGATGCAATGAATATTTTTTTTTTTTCAAAATTATTTTTTAAATTTTTTAAGAACAATTTATTGACATTGGGACTGTCCACACTAATAGAGAGAATTGACTCTGGTTGCAGCTGAATTTTCCCTAACGACTTTTTAAAATGACCAAGAACATCTTCCGCAGTACACCTTCCTACAAAGGCGTACTGTTAACAAGTACGATGTTATTGTTTACTGAAAGTGATTAGAATGGTATGTGGTATAAGCCTCATATTGTTTTTTGCTTGTGATGTAGTTGTTTCATCAAATTGAAATGTGAATGGCAAACATTTCAACTCATTCCAAATATTTTTTTTTTTAATATAAGGGGCAAAGCCAAACTGAATCATATATTTAAGTTTATTAGATTTTTGTTGATATGCTTTAGCAATTTCAATTTGAATTTGTCACAAAACAGACTTATTTGAAGCTTTTATCCATGGATAGATCTTTTGCCAGGATAATTGGTATTTAGTCTTTCCCATACAGAAAGACTTACTTCAAAAAAATTAATTATTGTAACTAAAAAATAAAAATAATAAATTGTACTCCTGGCTGCCTAAAAGTTTCATATCAGTATAACTGAGTCTAGAAAATCATTGTAAAGTTTAATCATTTGCACTTTTATATTGGAAAGAGCTTTCCCATAAGAATTCTGTAAAACTGGTTTCATATGGGGAAAAAAAGGCTCCTTAACTTTGATTTAAAAATCTAAACCACCTAAACCCTAAAATAAAATTGCAGTATGAGGTTAGAATGGTAATCTTTCTAGTTGTCACATAAAACCCCCTAATCAGCAAAACAGGTCAATGCCATATCAAAAAAAAAATTGCTCTTCAAAATAGTTTAATTTAATTTATGAATGCAGTTTATTTTATTTTTAAATTAAGTGAAAACTTCATTTAAAAATAAACTTTCATAATTATTATTATAACTTAACTATTCATGTACTTTGTTATGTTAATAGATACTTTTACAATAGTATTAAGTGCTCATAATGAATGAATTATAAGTATTATTATAATTTATTAATAATTTATTTATTAATTATCATTATAATTTAACTACAGTGGTGTCAAGTCATGACCACAGTTGAAAAACAAGAGAATTTTATTTATTTTTGGCACAATATAAAATAAAACAGCACCACATTGAAAATAAAAATGACTCTGCATTGTCAGTAATAAGCGCCACTAATAAAACATAAGAAATTCTGACTAAAAGACTAGTAATTTGTATGCCCTCCATGTGCATCGAGCACTGCCTGTACATGTCTTGGCATAGACTGTACCAGCTTTTGGATGGTGTCAACAGGGATTGCTAGCCGTGCAGTTTGTAAATGTTGCCACAAATCATCCAGATTGCTGTGTTTGGTTTTCTGTACCTTTCTGAAGAGCTCCTCCCACAAATTTTCAATGGGGTTCAGGTCAGGACTTTGTGGAGGCTATTCAATAACATTGGTACGAGCACGTTTGAGATATTCCATTACTTTCTTAGCTTTGTGGCAAGGAGCATTGTCCTGTTGTAAGAAAAATGGTTTGTTTTTACCAAATAGTTTACTTGCTGATGGTTTTATTTGTGTTTTTAATATTTTCAAACATTTATCCAAGTTTATGTGCTCATACAACGATATAAATGACCTACACCTGATCCTGACATGCAACCCCATACCATAAGAGAGGCTCCTCCATGCTTTACTGTGGGAGCTACACACAGAGGACTAAATCGTTCACCAACTCTTCTCCTCAAATAAGCTCTTTTAGCTCCACAGAAAACAGTAAAGGTACTGTCATCACTCCATAATACTTTATTGCATTGTGCGACAGTCCAGGTTTTGTGCATCTTCGCGAATGCTCTCTTTTTCGCGATGTTATCAGGTCGCAATAAAGGCTTCTTCGCAGCAATTCTCCCATTCAAACCAGCTTGCTGCAGGCGTTTTCTAACTGTCCCTGCTGCCAGATGAGCTTCATGGTTTTTACCCATGTAGCTTGCAAGATCTGAAGCCATGGCAAAACGATTGGACAAACTCGCCCAAACCAAAAGCCGATCCTGCTTTGCGGTAGTTTTACGAGGTCGTCCAACATGCTCTTAGTCTGCCACTGTACCGGTGTCTTTCTCTTTTCTGGCTGTTCTGGTAACAGTTGACAATCCAATTTTCATTTGCTCAGCAATATCTCTGTAAGAATTGCCTTGTTTAATCATAACAATGACCTTCAGTTGTTGCTCAGTTGATAGCTTCTGATACATGGCATACACAACGTTCTGCAAAATAATAAAATGTTTGTTTAATGAAAGAAAACATGAATCAATCATTATTTAACAACAACAAATGTTTAGAAACACAATAAAACTTAAAAAGTTCCAAAAAATTGTTAATTATAGCTAATTAAGATTAATTAATCTTAATTAGCACTGCTAATTATAATTATAATTAAATCTAATTAATTTATTCTCAATATTAGCTTCACGTTTCGGTACGATATGTAGTCGAGTGATAATACATTAATTTCAAGTAAATATCTACTAAAACAATGCTAGAAAAATCTTAAACTTACGAAACTGAAATCATCAATTTCTGATCAAGTCAACACAGAACAGTAATTATAATTACAAAAATAATGATATTTGGTTACTTATAATGCGCCAAATCAGTAACTTGTGTCATCACTGTATGTTTAACAAAATAAACAAAAGTTATTCAAAAATTCAATTTATAACAGTTATATGGTTTAATATTCTATTTCAAAAAAATAGATGTTAAAACTATGTTAAGTAATAGCTGATATTATACCCAAAACAAAATTAGTAAATTTTGTTTGAAAAACTTTTTATCTTGATTGCTTTCTAAATCCATAAAATATATCATTTTATATATAAACATCATTAGACTTTCAAAGGCTATTGCCTTAAAAACAGGAAAAAAATAGGAAAACAGGCCAAAATGTAAAGAACAAGAAAAAAAAAGGAAAACAGGCTATGTAGGAACCCTGTAAATGTGTTTAAATATGTTTATATAAGGCTAAATATATATATTGTGTTTATAGTTGGTACATATGTTTATATTATGTTTCCATGTTTTCAAAGTGCTGTGACTTGGTAAACATGTAGAGCAAGATTTGTCAACCTTGTCAGCCAAGTGATGTACTTATAGCAGAGGGTTACGCGACAGTTTTTAATGTCAAACTGTTACTGCTTTAGGTCTAGGTGTTTTCAAGACTTTTTTATTAATTATACTGAAAATATATAATAATGTATTTTAACAACATTTTTCGTAATGCTGTTACTTATGTTCTGTTATATATGAATTTTATGTTACTTAAGTTATGTTATATGTAGAGATTGCAATTCCGCGGGATCCTGCATTAATTTAGCGCATACAAGATCCCGCATAAACTACTGCGGGATCCGCGGGATTTTGAAATTATTGCTTTTAAACAAAAAAAGGCTATTCTTTTAAACAAAAAAGACAAAAAAGATATCAAATGAATGTGTTTAATGTATTTGCAAAACAAATCCATTTAAAAATTTACTAGTCTTACAATGCACAATGAATACTGAGAAACTTCTATACTATATGCAGATACAATGATACTGAGTCAGGATTACTTAAAATGTTTTATTAACTGTCTAAGAAACGATGTGTTATTTATTAAATAAGTAATAGCAATTTATCAGAAACTGTCTAAGTTTGTCAACATTTTTATTTTTACTTCTAATATATATATATCTTCAGCTATCAAAATATTTTTCTTAGATATTAATATAAAAAAATCATTCAAAAATAAATAATTATTTAGCAAAACATTAGTCGAACTCATTCAAATTTTTTTTTGTTTAGTTAATGATTATGTTAAAATTTTCGCTAATGAGTATGTTGAAATTTTTGAATCAGTTGAACTAGAGCCTAAAATATGCATCGACTGCAAAGACGAAGAAGTAATTCTAACAAAAAAGTTCAGAACAATTGACACGTTTTTCGTAAAAGAAATTTCTATGGAAAAAATGATATTTAATAGTTTTTGCACATCTTCAGATTTGCGGTATTTGTTTTCAAAGAGTGGTTTCCGGCTCCCTACTTCACTCAATACTATAAGATTGATGGCAGTTAAATTCTAAGATTCTGTAAAAGCCGATATAATGCAAAAATTCATACCACTAAAAAAGCAAAATCAAAAGTTTTCAATAACATTTGGCGAATGGACATCACAAAATAGTCAGAGATACTTAAACTTAAATGTACAAATGGAGGCGAAATACTTTAATCTTGGATTGATTCGAATCCATAGATCGTGTAATGCATAATATTGCGTCAAGTTAGTTGCAGGAAGGCTAAATAGCTTCTATATTGACCTCCAAAAAGGCATTATCGCCACGACCACTGATGGAGCAAGTGTGATGATGAAAGTCAGTAAAATGATGTCTTGCTATCAACAACTATGTTATGCTCTTGGAATACAACTTGCAGTTATTGATATCTTATACAAGAAAAACAACGGAGAAGTCAAAGAATCGTTTACTACATATGAAAATTGTGAAGAAGATAAATATGGTAACACTGATGATGATGAAGTTATAAATAAAGAATATGGTTTGACAATAATTTTGGACCGACCATCTGGTGAACTGGTTAGCAATTAGAAAGATCTCATAAAAAAAGTGAGAAAGGTTGTTAAAATATTTAAAAACTCTCCTGTCAAAAATGATACATATTTACAGAAGCATATCTTACAAGAACATGGGAAAAAGCTTAAGTTGATTCTTGATTTTAAAACTAGGTGGAACAGTATGTTCGATATGTTAGAAAGATTTCATAGACTAAAAGTGTGTATTGAACAAGCCTTAACTGATGTTGGGTCAGAAATTCGTTTCACCCATGAAGAACGGTCCCAAATCAATGACTTGATTATTTGCTTGGCACCACTAAAACTTGGTCTCGAACTATTATGCAGGAGAGAATCAAACCTTGTCACTGTGGAAATAACTTTTCAATTTATGTTAGATAAATTACAAAAGCAATCATCACTTTTGAGCATAGATTTAGCCGCAGCACTTTATGAGAGGTTTACACAACATTATAATAAGAATTTAAATGGACTACTAGTTTACTTACAAAATCCTTAAAAAAATGAACAAGAAATTAAAAAAACACGAAAATACTTTTTCAATGCCAAAAAAGAACCAATAACTATTCCATAACTATGTGTCAAGAAATAAATTCAAAATAAACTCAAAAAAAAAAAAAAAAGCTGTAGATTCTATTAACAATTCCCAAATACTTACTCCTACAATTCTATTGCTGAAAAAAGAATTGGAAAATTAAATACAGAAAGACAAGAAAAGCTGGACAGATAATGTAAAGGAGATACCACATTTAGATTCTTTAGACTTTGATAAATTATTGAAGCAGGAAATATCTACCTATGAAAGTAACAGAGTAAGAGGCAAGTTACTAGATATAGCGCAGTTACTTGATGACCATACCATCAACAAGCGTAGAGGCCGAGTAAGCTTTTTCAGCTGCTGATTATATATGCAGTCCTTTGAGGAGTCGATTAAGTGATGATACTTTAAGTAGGGTCTGTTTCTTAAGAGTGCATTTCTTACAATGATTTCCTTATATTTGATATTTTAAAAAACAAATAAAGCTAATAGACATTCTACATAAAACTAAAAGATGTTCTATGTATTTTGGCTTATCTTTTTGTTCATTAAATGTTAAGAATTATGATGATTTACAAATGTGTTTTCTGGCTTTATTTACCTTATCAATTTAATTTCCACACAGATCCCGGGATTGAAAAGTGTGCGAGATTGTAATCCCTAGTTATATGCATATTATATTAACTTATGGTGTGTACTATTGTTGTGTGTTGTTGTTTCGATGTTGTTTTTTTGTTATCTTTTGAGTTGATAGACATTTGGCTTACCTTCACGTTGGTGTCTATTGTTAAAAATGATAAATAGGTAATTTCATTATTAAAAATCACTGCTTTTTTTCATTTACTAAAAGCTAAGACAAATTATTTTGCCATATATACAATTTGTTTTATCTCAATTTGATCTTTTGTCTTAAGCGCTGTTTATTACATGATTTTACTATAAATATTTTGGAATCATGATGTACCAGCACAAATTATTTTCTAAATGCTAACATGAAATTATAATATTAAACAACTACCACTCTGGTAAATCACAACAGCTTTTCTCAATAGGTACATTGATTTTCATTTTTTGTATGTAATGTTTTTTTTATTTATTTACTTATTCGTTACATTTTCTATTTTAGATTTATCAGATAATGTATTTATGTGGTAAAGAAGAACAAAACATTGTGAAGTTTTGTGAATTTTTTAAAAACGTTTACAAATAATTTTTTTAAAGAAATAATATTGAAGTTTGCAAAAAAGGGTTTACAACATTTTTATTTTTTTAATTTTTCTGTGTTAGCAGTATGTTTATTATTAGAATTGCAGGTTTTTAATAAATTTTTGTTATAATTATTTGCCAAGTTAATTTTTTTGCAAACATCTCCTAGCTAATATATTTTAATGGCATTTTTATGGGCATTTTTTAAGACAAATTACTTTGTTTTTGCTTGATGAAACATCCATGATACCTAAACATGCCTTAAATGCAATTGATAAGTTGTTAACAGATATTTGCAACAATAACTTACCATTTGGAGGAAAAGTCATTCTTTTTGGTGGTGAATTTAGGGAAATTCTGTCTGTTGTGAAAAGAGGACAACCAGCTGAAATAGTAGAATCATGTATAAAATTTTCTTTACAGTGGCAATGGGTGGAGAAGTTTGCATTAACTAAAAACATGAGATATGGAAGGTAAATTTTCCTAATAGCTACTAAAACTTGGAAACGAAACAATACCTGTCCAAGAGGAGGATCCTTTTAAAGGATGCATTGAAATACTGAATCAGTGCATTATTAGAGAAAATGAATCGATTGTTGAAAAGATTTTTAGAGATGCTGAACAAAATTATTATTCTAAACACCTAATTTTAACACCAACTAATGTTGATTTATTAGTTGGTGTTAAAATTAGGTGTTTAGATTCAACATTCAAGCACTTCTTCAATGAAGAAGTGCTTGAATGTCTGCCGGGTGAGATCAAAATTTATTTAAGCGCTGATCAAATTGATACTGATGACCTTAATGGAATATAACTTTCCTGCTGAGTTTTTGAACAGCTTAACTCCTTCAGGTATGCCACCTAATTGTTTAAAATTGAAAATTGGTTGTGTAATTAAGCTACTTAAAAATTTAGATCTCAAAACTGGGTAATGCAATGGTACTCTAATGAAAGTTTGTGCTCTTCAAAATAATTATATTGATGCAGAGATTTTGACAGGTGTTTCTGATGGTAAACGAGTTTTTGTTCCTCGATTTCAGTTGGCACCATCAGATTCTAATTTACCTTTTGTTCTGAAACCTTGTCAGTTTCCTGTCAGATTGGCTTACTCAATGACAATTAATAAAAGTCAAGGTCAAACATTTGATAGAGTTAGAATATATCTCAAAAAACCATGTTTCTCTCATGGTCAACTATATCTTGCATGTTAAAGAACTAGAGCATTTAATAGTTCATTTTTCAAAATTGAATGGTATGGTAGGTGAAAAGTGTTACACAAATGATGTTAGATTTTCTAATATTCTTAATTTATAGTCTTTAGATTTTCATTTCGAAAATTTACTGATTGTAGGTTGTGAGAAAATTTTGTATGTGCTCACAACCTACAAAACTTTGTTTATTATTATTATTATTATTTTTTTTTTCATAGTTTTTGATAAATATATCTGTCATTTAATATTGTTATAAAATGTGGTTATATGTATTATATAAAATCATATTTGTTTATAGTTGTATATGTTTAAATTATGTTGTTTCCATGTTTCCAAAGTGGTGTGACTTGGCATTATGTTGAGCAAGTTTGATAACCTTGCCAGCCAAGTGGTGTACTTATAGCAGAGGTGTGACTTGGCAGCATTTAGTGCAAAGCTGTGTTACTGCTTTAGAGCTAGGTTGTGTTGTTCAAGTCTTTTTTAATTATTCTGGAAACACATAATAATGTCTGTAATGTTTAGCGTAATGTGTATGAGAGAATATGCAATCTTGATCTTTAAATCTAGGGTGCTTTAATGTCCTAAATTTGAAGTAATTGAATAACTAATATTGAATATAAAAACAAATATACTTTAATAATGTTTAGTAAAAAGGTAAATATAGTTAACTCTAAATTGCTTTTTTAATTTTGCCTTTCATAATTTAATTTGGTTTGTTATTTTCACTGGATTTTAGGATCTAGGGTGCAAATATGCTATGTGCTGTTGTTATGTGTTATTGTTGTGATATTTTGTGTTGATAAACAGCTTGGCTTACCTTCCCATTGGTGTCTATTGTTAAAAATGAATAATAGGTAGTTTTATTATTGGAACTTACTGCTTTTATTTATTTACTAAAAGCCAAGACAACATTTTGTTAAAAATGCAATTTATATCTTAATTTGATTTTTTTTTTTTTTTTAGTATTTTTAATCCTTTTGTACTTTTGATAAATGTTTCTATTAACTGCAATATCAAAATAGGTTACTACAAATAGGGGCATTGATTTTCAGTTTTTATGTGGTGTTTTTTTTTTATTTTTATTTTTTGTAATTATGATATAATTTCATTACTTTTTTATTTTAGATTTACGATATGACGCATTTATACGATTTATAAGAAAAAAACAACCTGATTTCCCTTTATTGTAAATTTTTGTTGGTTAAAATGATATAAATATATGCAATTAGTTCAATTTTTTTTATATTTTTATACTTTATACCTAATAATTTGTTGTACATATCTTAGGGGATCTTTGTAAATGGAGGTTCATAACTAAAAACCTTTAAAAACATAGAGAATATTGTTGTTTTGCACATTTGTCAAATTTCGAGTTACTTAAATTTTATTAACGTGTTTAACTAATTAATTAGCTTAGTTTGCATTAGCAACACTTTTGAGGAAAGAAAGAAAAAATTCTTACATATGTAAATCATTGTTTTACATTTTATTATTTTGGTAAAAGGTCTTCATCAAAAACTTGATTACTTTTAACAAAAATAACTCTATTCACCTGGCCACCATTAAAGCAAAAAGATGGGAGGGACCTCTTTATTAGTGTCAAAATATATTTGACATATATGACAACAGACGTTTTTCCTTTGAACATTGTGGGGACACGAGACTTTTCATATCGACCTAACTTTGTTTCACATTGTCGTAGGACAACAGTCTTTATACCTCTGCAGATAATGAAAAAACTAAAAAGGTCTCATACATAACTTATTTTCACAAAAAACTGGACAACCGACCTTTGTCTTTTGAGGTACAAATATTAAGATTTAAAGTTTATTTTAGTTAACAGTTTTGGTTTAGTTAATAGTTATTTTTAGTTTAATTTTAGTTAGTTTTAGATTCAGTTATCTTTTTTTTTACTTTAGACAACTTTATGGTGAAAATGAGAGGAATAGGTAAAAAAATTATGATTATATATTTATTTATATGTAAATATTATTTTATCGATTATTCTGAGGTATATTTTTGTCTTTGGTGTCTGGTAGAAGCATAACTGCTAGGTAGGGATGGCAATCCCGGGATCCCGAAATCCCGGGATTAGTTTCCCGGGATTTCGGGATTGTAATAAACAATAAATAAAAACAAAAATTGATTAAACTTAATTTATTTATTTAAAATGTCTAAATTTTTGCTATAAAATTTGTTGAGCTGCTTATTCTCCATGCAATGTTTTCCTTTTATTTTTTAAATTCTTAACGTTGGCGTGATTGTCACAAGTTCTTTAACATTAAAGGTTATCAAATACGGTAGGTATATTAAGTAAACTTTATTTATTAATTCGAAGTATAATTGTTTTCACACAAGTTCATTTTGAATTATGAATAAAGATAATTAGTCAATAAATAGCTTAAAATATAACTTTTTTTTTTCAATAAGATAGAAATTAGCCTAATTTCATGACTAACTACGCTGAATTCAACAGCACAAATCTCATATGGAAACATTTTTTAAAAGGAGCAGATGAAACAGCCTTATGCAAAGTAATTACATGCAAAAAAATATTAAAAATTGCTGGTGGTTCAACGAAAGGTCTTCATACCCATTTACTTTCCATACATAAAATTAAATTAACATTGCAGGAATCAAGTTTATCCACGACACCTTCAACTTCAAAAGAATTATTAGAACCGAAAAATAAAAAACCGAAAATCACAAGTTATTTTCCAACAACATCGAAAAAAGTTGAATGCCTACCTGAAGTATTTGCCCGTATGGCAGCAAAAGATGGTATATCATTTAATACAATTTGCAACTCTTCTGATATACAAGCTGGGTTAGTTGCACGAGGCTTTAAAAATGTCCCAAAATCACGAAACACTATTTGAAAAATGGTGTTAGACTACTATGAACAGGTTAAAAAACTAGTTATAAAGGAAATAATTGATCAAATATCAAGAGGCTTCAAGTTTTCCTTAACGCTTGATGAGCGGACTTCTTTTGGAAACTGCAGATACATGAATGTGAACGTACACGAGTTGAAAAGTTATTGGAATTTAGGTTTGATTCGCATTTTAGGATCTATGCCACCAGAAAAGTGCGTTTCACTTCTAAACGAAAGACTCAACAATTTTAAAATAAAACTTGAGGACGATATCATTGGTATTACCACGGATGGTGCAAGCGTCATGAAGAAACTTGGAAAAATTATAGAAAGTGATCAACAACTATGCTTTGCCCACGCTCTACAGCTGGAAGTAATATCAGTTCTTTATAAAAATGACCCCAATTACTTGGAAATCGATGAAATTTTAGATGATGAGCACACTACCTTTGCAAGTTTAGAGAACCACAGTGATGAAGAAAAAGATAATGATTGTATTAATGACTATGCTTCTGAAGAGGAAGATTGTATTCAAAATTCAAATAATTCATTTTTGTTTAATGAAACCTCTGAGGTTACTATTAAACACCAAGTTTTTGGACCTGTTATAACAAAGGTCAGGAAAATTGTAAAAATCTTTAAAAGATCCCCAACCAAAAATGAAAATTATTTACAAAACGTAAAACTTGAGTTTGGAAACGTAAAAATTGAGTTTGGAAAGGTCATCCATTTGATTATGGATTGTAAAACCCGATGGAGCAGGTTATTGCTTATGCTTGAAAGATTTGACAAATTAAAATATTGTGTTAAAAAGGCATTTCTAGATTTAGAATTGGATTCTAAAATTGACGATTCAATTAAGATGGACAAAAATGAATATAAAATTGTATCTGATTTAGTAGCACTTTTGACTCCTGTTAAAGCCACTGTGGAAGCACTTTGTCGACGAGACGCAACTTTAATTACAGCTGACATTACATTAGAGTTTATGTTGACCAAAATAAAACAACAAAAATCTGAAATCGGGAATAAACTGTATGCTGCTTTGAGTCACCGAATTAAAGAGAGGAGAACACCATTAAGTAGCTTAGTTTATTATCTTCATAATGGCCAGGTTACATCAACGAAAATCACAGATGTTTTTGTACCAAATACAAGTAATCAAAATAAAAAGATTATAGTAAGCATGATAAAGCGTTTTCATCCCGCAGATATAGCATCAGCAGCAGACAGCAGTTGTGATGTTCAGCTAAACCAGGTTTTAAGAAGCGACGAAGGTGATAAGAAAGTCAAAACAATTAGTGAACAATTAAACGAAGTTATGGAAAAAGGATTGATAGCTATACGAACAACACCTATAAGGGTAGAAAGTATAACTTCCAAGACTCAAAAAGAAATGTTTTTATTTGAAAGTGGTGGCACAAGAGGTGATCACCTTCAAAAAGTGTATAACTATATTCTATCTATACGACCAACAAGTGTAGAGTCTGAACGAGCATTCTCAGCCGCTGGGTTTTTATGCTCTAAAAATCGAACACGATTAAACGATGAAATGATGGATGCTTTGAGTTTTTTAAGGTGGAGCTTCAAAACGAATTATAACTCTTATATATTAATGTATACTTATATTATTTTTAAACATTGTTATTTTGTGTTATCGTTTAAAGGTGTTATTTATAGTTTAAATTACTTTACTTCATCAGTTAAATTAATCATATAATAGTGTTTGATAATTAAAAGTTCTTCGCAGGCTTTATCTTCTATGATTGTAAGTTTTTCATTCAATCCCGGGATTTCCCGGGGACAAATTTGTTATCCCGAAATCCCGGGATTGAGAATTTCCGGGATTTTTGCCATCCCTACTGGTAGGTCTATGTTTTGAATTTATATATTTTGTATAGAGAAATATGTGCAATAGGTGAAAGAATTATTTAATATAAGTATGACATTTTTAAACTGTTCATGTTTTACTCATATTTTTATTAAAATAAAATTTTTCACATGTTTAACCCTTTTTAATTTACTCTCTTTTTTTTTTAAATACTTTTAGCATCCTCTTCATCCTGTGAAAATGGTGGGATTATGTTTGCAAATATTTATATATTTTTGTTATATCCTTCTATTTGTAATTTTAGAGTTGTTAACATTAGAGAGCTTTTGTGATTTTAGATACGTTAACATTTGAGCAGTATAGAAATTATCGCTCCCAACACCCAGAGAACTCACTGCTTTTAAGCATAAGCCAAGACAATATATTGAGCTATATAAATGCAAATTATTTATACCTCAATTTTATTTTTTATCTTTATCTTATGTTTTATCTTTATCTTATGTTTATAGTTTGGCTCCTTGAAGCATTTGTTACTTTGCTTTTTAATTAAAATATTTTAAATCTATTTTGATGTTTTTTAAATTAAACTAAAGTTTACTAAAAGCCAACATGAAATAACGTCATAAAACAACATCGACAAGCTGCATCATCACAGCTACTGAAGTATGATAACGGGTTACTGAAAGCAGGTAAATTGTTTTCCAGTTGTTTTTTTTCTCTTTTCTTTTATGTCTTTTATCTGTTACAATTTATATTTTAGGTTTGTCATATGACGCATTAATGCAATATAAAAGATCAGAGTTTACATATTTTTTTAAAATTGTTATACACATGTTTGATTGTAAATTAAGTTTTTTTTGTTTGAAACATATTTGCACTCAATTGCTTAGTTATTTATAATAAATTTATTTAGTTCTGTGCATTTAACATTTTTTAAGGCAATTTTCTTTTTTAAAGAAAAGTGAATCAAGGGGATACCAGAAAATTAATAACTGCTGTATAATATAAGTTCACTTCATATTAATTTTAATAATTAATTAAAGATCATGTTATAAAAAAATATTACAAGAATTTAGCTTTAGTGTTTCGTCAATTAAAAGCATGATTAAGTGTTATTATTTTGTGTCAGTAACTAAAAACGTATTGTGTTGAACTTAGGAATGTCAAGGAAAATGGTTCTGCCTTACACTGGTATGACTTATGTCAGTTGTAAGTTACTCGAATAATGTTAAATAGTTGGTAAATTAATTTACCTCATACTTTTTATGTTAATTTTACAGATGGTTTAATTTTTTCAATTTGAAGGCGTTTTTCTAAAAGGGTATTAGTTAAGGTTTCGCAACTTTAAATTGCGGACTATAAATTAACTATGTAACACACCAACCATAACCCATATTACAGGTTGCTCTCTGCTAGTCTGTAATAAATTGTTTGCAAGCTTTTAAATTGGTAAAAGATGCAGCTTTTGGAAAACATTTGAACCCAGAGTTTGAAACAATTATCAACAACTTTGCTGAGATTTTAAATCTATACAAAATGAAATCCATGATGCAAAAATAGAGGGATCATCATTAAAAACTACATAGAAAATAATATTTATATAAATAATATAAATAAAACTACATATAAAATATTATATTATTATAAATCACCTTGTTCCTTTTTAAAAATACCATAATACAGGCCTAGAAAATTTTGAAAAACAGGCTGGAGAGGCAGTGCATGCTAAGCTTAAACCTACCTGGAAAAGATATAAAGTCAGCACAGAACATAACAAACATGGAGAAAATTTAAAAAAGCTGTTGTTGATTTTAATACAAGAAGAATCAAATAATAATATCTGTGTTGATGTGTGTTTTAGTCTTTTTGTTGTGAAATGATATGAAATGCATGTAGACCAAAGACTTTTTAGTGTTTAACAGTTATCTAAATTACTCTTAGTTTTTGTATATTTATACCAGTCTCAAATGAGAAAGAATTAAAAAGTGCTATTAAAGCTTGGGAACATCAATACCCTAACAAAATCGCCTAGGGGAATAAGATTTTATAATTTTTTTAAGACTGCCTTAAATAACATCAAAACTTATCATTAGATTTCAAATTTAATCATAAAATCTTTTGGAGTTAAGATCTGGTGACCTTGTAAACCTCTCCTCCCCCTCCCCCCCCCTCTTCCCCACACACACACACACAAATTTAAGGGATTTTTTTTTTTACTTTCTTTGTTACTTAGCATGGGATTTCAATTTTAAACTTAGTTGTTTCCAATTAATATATACTAGTAGAGACTAAATAATAATTTTTTAATTGACACAAACTTTAACCTAGCGGTCAAATTTCAGAGCAGTAAATTATCAACGAGCCGATTGATAGTCTATTTTTAAAAGAAACATTTTATGTGCTGAAATCCTTACATTTACTTAATATGTGTACTGAAACTCCTGCAGATACCATTTTTAGTAGTTAGCCTTAGGTTACAGTCATTTAAATACATATAGAAATATCTTTGTGCGCTTAGCTTTGAATGACACATCATAAAGAAAATTATTGAAATATATATATATATATATATATATATATATATATATATATATATATATATATATATATATATATATATATATATATATATATATATATATATATATATAAATATATGTATGAAATATATAACTGAGGAAAGTATTATATTAACAAATATTAACATAAGGTTTGGGTTTCAGCAAATACTATCTACATAAGCGGTTTAGAGTTAAGCAAATACTATCTAGGGTAAGTGGAACTGAACTTTGTAATTTTTTTTATTTTTTAAAAAAGCGTTTTCTATTTTTAAAACAATAATTTATTTTTATGAAAACAGTAAAAAAGATTGTGTCCCCAACCCCCAGCTCACTGCTGAAAGTGTAAAAATGAGATAAAGAAGGTAAAATATGTTAAAGAATTAAACATAAAATGCTTTTTGTAAATCAATGAAACATTTACTGGCACAAAAAATGATATGGACCTTGGTGAGTTATCAGCCAATGAAAGTGAACCTGAAACTGATTAGGAATATAAAGAGGAAGATATAGAATTTGTTTTAGCTCCTAATTTGCCTTTACCTGATGATTTTCGGAACAAAAACTGACCTTCTTTACCAGACTTTTGTCAAAGAACGCAGGTTTTTAAAATGGATATTGATAAAGAGGAGTAAAAAGAAATTGAAGAAAATAGTATTGAGGAAATAGACACTAAAGAGAACGAGACCCTATTCCCTGATCAACTATTCAATTCCAGAAAAAATGGTGTAGCAGAACAAAAATGAGTAAAAGTTTGCAGTGGAATTCAAAATAACAGTGTTCAACATGGGAACTTGTTCAAATTGATAACTACTACACAAGCCCTTCATTAGAAACTTTTCTTTTAGAAATACACACCTCTGTGGAACAATTAAATCAAATAGAAAAGAGTACTGTAAAGAAATTGCTGAGTTTGCATTAGAAAAAGGAGAAGCTGCATTCTATTGCTCCACAGTTGATTCATGTGTTATTGCATGTAAATACCAAGCTGTAAATCTTGATATTTACATGCAATAAAGAGCGGAAAATAAGAAATCAAAAGTAAGCGGTCAATTTGACCGGCTAACACATAGAATTGATGTTTTTTTTGGATGGTCAAAATATTTATTATTTTTTGTTTAAATTTTCATTTCAATAATGCTAAAAAATTAATGAGCTTGTATTCTTTTAAACCCCTTAACTGTGGCGTAGATTTAAAAATTACATTCTCTATTTCAGCAAAATATATTTGTTTATGTTTCTTTCAAGTTGCTTACTTTTTTTCATATAGTGAGCCGTAAATTGTATATGGTTATTTTTTCAGGAAAAAAAAAGAAGATATTTAATGATAAGTCAGTTTTGCATTTATTTATATATAAATGTTTATGAAGAACGAAATTTGCAGGCAATGAAAAGACAAAATATAGATTTAAAAAATATATTAATAATAAAAATCATTTACAAACAAAAATTTTCTTTAGCATGATAAAATAGACCAAGGTTATGCGCAAAATTCAATGAAATCAATAAGAAAATATGTATTTTTTTTTAGGCTAAGGCCAAAATAATCAAGGCCAAGACCAAGGCCAAGCCCTCAATTTTTGGCCTTAAGACAAAGCCAAGGACTAACAACTTTGTTGTTAATAAAATTAAGAAACTTATCAATAAGATAAAACCTAGGACATTACTTTTCAAATTAATTGTGTGCCAAACAAAAGGTTTGTTGAAAAATATATTGCATATGTTGGTTTCCACAAGATTCCATGATATATAATGAATGCTATATACAATCAGATATGATTTCTGACTAATGGAATCCATTTCTAAAATCTAGATCTACATTTGAGTTCATTATTTTTACAATGTTCTGCTGGAAAAAACTTTGCTCTAAGACTTTGAATAAGATCAACAAACTTGTTGGTTTCAAAAGCTTCAAATAAAGTAAGAGAGCTGCTATCAACTAAGAAACTTGGGTGAGGTCCTCGGATTCCTTTTAAATTTACAAAACTTGCTATATAACTGTCAGCATTAATCCAATTTGGTTTATTGTCAAAAATATTTTCTGCTAATGCCATAATATCAGTGTCAACAACATAAGTTTTTATCATCGCCTGATGAGTTTGTAATTTCTTCTGTCACAGATTTTATTGATCCTTCATCAGAAAAATTATCAGAGCTGAAGTCAGATAAATCATCACTGTATTCCACATATTCAATAAGATCTTCAACAGTATATTTTATTCTTTTAGGATAAGATTTTCTTGCTGTAGACATGTTTACTTTTTTCACTAAAATTGTGCTGTATCATTTCAAGCTTTTAGCTATATTTAAAAAAACTTTAGAGTATATAATGAAGACCATATTTCTGTTGAAAGTTACCAAATAAAATTGTTAAACAAACTAACATAAAATGTATCATATCTAATCTGTTGTTTAGCTTGTTTGTGAAACAGAAAAATCTATCAGACACAAACAGTGCAACAGTTCCAGAACATGGAAATAACCCTCAGACACAAATAGCACAGAGGTTTTATTAAAAAGAAATATCCGTCAGACACACAGTGAGCTACACTTTTCAGAGAAAGATAAATCCGTCAGACACAGTTATGGGGTTAAAATAATAATTTTAAATAAAATTGATGTATGCTTTAAATTTAAACTTGTAAATAACTAACGTTCAAATTACCTGCTGAAGTTAATTTGTTTAATTTTTTCTATAAAATTATTTAATTTTAACTTTATAACTTTATTAACACTAGTACGCAAATTTTTAAACTTGATACTTAATACTCAGAAGACAACTTTTACTATTTAAACTCAATACTTAATACTAAGAAGACAACTGTTTTACTATTTAAACTCGATACTTAATACTAAGAAGACAACTGTTTTACTATTTAAACTCGATGCTTAATACTAAGAAGACAACTGTTTTCCTATTTAAACTCGATACTTAATACTAAGAAGACAACTTTTACTATTTAAACTTGATACTTAATACTAAGAAGACAATTGTTTTGTGAAACACTACTACAAAAATTACCAATGTTGCATAAAATAAAATTTTACTAAACATATATATTTTTAAGAATCTGATTATAGAAAATTTTTAATTTACCTATAAATCATTTATTCATTTATTACATTTGCAGCAAAAACTTGCGAGAAAATAAAATGATTTAAAAAAAAAATCAGTGACATTTAAAAGCAAAAATGTTCCTAGTTAAATACAGGGATTATTATATATTTTTTAAATTATTATAAAAATAATATAATAAATATTTTTATTAAAACATGGTAAAAAACAAACTTTGATGAAAAAGAGGTTTTTAACCAGCAGTCGAATGAAAGTAATTTAAATAAGTGAAGCAAAAAAAAAAAAAAAAAAAAAAAAAGATAAAAGAAAAAATAGTTTACATCACACATTCTTCAATGAAGTTAATTAAAGTAGTAAACAATAAAGGTATTTTAAATGCTTATTTAAAATTTAAATGATTTTCTGAAATTTAAGTATATGCATTTTCCAAATTACATCACGATTATTTTTAAAACCTTGTTTTAAAAATAATTTTTTTTTCAGCCATTCAATAATTACCGGAAAGAATTCATTTTGGGAGGTCAAAATAGCAATTTTAGTCATTTCAAGCGGTCGCTGACCGTTGACCGGCCGTTATTTTCCACACTGCAATAACACATGAGTCAAATAAGCAGAAGGTTGTATATATGTTGTCAACTTGCCATTCAGCAAAAATGATTGACAGTGGTAAAACCTATGCAAGTGACTCTGAAATATACAAATCATCAGTAGTACAATCATATAATAGTCACATGGGAGGCAGTGTGGATAACATATAAGTTTTACGCACATTTACATAAAACTTATAAGTGGTACAAAAAATTAGCATTCAGAATGATGTCACATGTGATACTAAATGCACATAAAGTTTTCCAACATGAAACTGGAAAATCTAAAATAACATTCCTAGATTTTTTGCATGACACTATTTTATCTTTAGTACTAATCAATCCAGCTATACCAAACAATCAAATACTAGATGATAAAATGTCTTGTCTTACTGGTCGACACTTCCCTTCACCAAAAGTAGCTTCGCCAGATGCAACAGATAAAAGACCAACCAAAAGGTATAGAGTTGCATGTAAGTGGAAAACTATTAAATAAATATCAACCACTGAAAACTACATATTTGTGTTAATTTCGCTCATCTGAACCAGGGCTTTATCCTGATACTTGTTTCGAAGCTTACCACACTAAACTTAATTATTTATTGTATCTTTTTTTTTTTTATATAGATAGACTTAATCTTAAAATTAATTTTTTACTTCATGCTACAAATAAAAATGGAAAAAAAAAAAATTAAGTTAAAAGAATAAATAAAGATTAAAAAAATAAAAATGAAAATAAAAAAATTCATATTAAAAATAACAAATTTTAACAAAATCTCATACTTTTAGAATCTCTCCTTTTTCTTGAGTTTTATGATAAACCTTTTATTCTTTCGCTATAAACTAGTTAAGTGATTACTAAACTGTTTTTAAACAAGTTTTATTTGTTTATAACATAATATTTTGATTTATTGTTAAATTTTACTGTGAAAAAGCAAAATCTTGATTTATGTCAAAGGCTATTTTTTAAGTTGTGTGATGTCTTATAAGTGTGATAAATAATTTTTTTTAATTATTTTTTTCAATCATTATGTTAATAAAAAAAAGGGCCAAGTTTCACATAGATCTGTTCATTATTTTAGTCACTGCAAGATTTCCAGGTGTTTGAGTCAGAAACAGGAATTTTGACTCTGGGAATATAGCTGAAAATATCTACAGAGTGAAAGAGTTAAGCATTGTCAAGCCAATAAAGTTTTGTTTGGATAGATTACGCTACATTAGTTTCTGAGATAACTCTTGTCTTTTAATCCAACCATTTCTGCTATCTTCTGTAAAAACATTTTCACATTCCTGGGTGACTTTTTTTACACATGAGTGTGGCAACACCTGTTTGATACAATCATTGGTTTAAAAAAGTATTCTTTGATATTTGTAGTTGTCATGCAACAAGTTAATGGTGGTTCAAAAGCTTCATTTAAATCAATAAGATATTTAAAAAAATTGCTTAAGTGTTGATATCTGGTGTCCTTTTTGGTCTAACAGATAGATCTCCTAGTTGTACATTTTCATCACCTTCTCCTTTTATTTCAAGAATTTTACTTACACTGAAATTTCTCTCTAATTTGTTCTCAGAACAAAGCATTGTTTGAAGAATAGACTCAGAGAAGGCATACCAAGCAGAACGCCTAATAATTGGAATGACTATACTCTAAATACCAAGTGACTGGTGTTGAAGCAACTTAATCTGGTAAATCACATGTTTTGGTTACGGGTTAATTTCAAGATTGGTTGCTTTGTCAAGTAAGCTTCCAATAGGGTTACTTCATATTTTACTGCTTTTAGATTCTCCATCTAATAATTTAATCAGATATTTTAATGGAACTAACTTTAGCTCCATTAACTGCATTACTCCTCCTTCCCAACTAGTGTTTACATAGAGTCTCCACCAATTGCTGTTAAGTGTGTGCTAATTTTTCTCATATCAGTATACTCAAAGATTTTATCTACTATAATTTCAGCATGTTTCTTTTCTGCTTCTTTAGCTGGTGAGAAACGAAATAAATTCTTCCTATCACCAGAACAAACAGTGTAATGTTCTTCTTTAACTTTACCGGGGCACTGTCTGTCTGATCCATCTACAGTTAAAAATATTTTAGTCAGATCTTTTTGTCCATCAAAAAATGTACAGTCCATAATCTCTTTGTTGCGGTAATTATCAAACTGATTAGCAACTTCATTCATAAGTTTATCCCTAGCTCTTCTAACTTTACTGTGATCAATTATTAATCTTTGTTATTTTTGGATACAAGTCCTCCATCTAACCATGCTGCAGTAGCTATTGCTGCAGTTGCTTTTAAACCAACACCATATCTAATACTGGCCAATGCAATATTAGAGATATTTTCATTGTTTCTTGATTTTTTTAAACATTTTGTATCTGAGTTTTGAACAGAAATCTCATTTTCATCAAAATTGAACTCTTTAAAAATTTCATGTTTCCTATTTTGTTTATCTTGAGCATTAGATTTGTTTTTAGTCATGTGTTTCTTTTCTCTTATTAGTTTTTATTTTACTCTTTTTCGTTTGCAACTTTCTACTTTTATTAACCTTTTTGGCTCCATCAAATCAGCAGACCCAAATTGATAAGAACTAAGAGTTCAAATCTTTTCTTGCCAGGCAAAAAATGCAGCAATAATTTGTTTACCTCTAATTAAGCTTAATAACTAAAATATTTATTAAAACTTCATTTTTAGCATTAGTAATACTTTTATACCATTTTTAGTATATCCACTCATACCTTTCATATAAACCAGTTCATTAATTGGTATTTATTTTCCCTAGGACAGAAATAGGTAATGTGGTCACCAACTTTACAATTAGGAAGACATTGTTGTTCAGAACAAAGCAAAATCATACATTTACAATCAACCAAGTCAAATAATTTTTAAATAATGAAATTAAACTTTTGTTTTGTAACATTACTTGATCTATTTTGAGAAATCAGTCAAGCTTTGTTCTAAGCATCTTTGAGTCTTGTTTTTAAATTATGTTTTAAACTAGTTACAGAAGGCTTAAATAAAATGCTGACCATAAGCCATTTTTCTGAAAGTTTAATGTAAATATCTTGGATCAACTCAAAATTACTATAGTTTCTTTTGTTTAGTTCACTGGTTTCTCTTAGAAAAATATCTTAACACATCTCTCAGAGTTGGCAGTTTAGCTACTTGTAACTCTTTTCCAGATCTGAAATATTCACGCAGACAAGAACCATTTTTCCTACTTGTTCCAGTAGCCATTTTATATTTAATTATACTTTATATTTAGTAATTTTAAAAATTTATTTAGAAATGTAATAAATATCAATTTATGACTTAAATAAAAACATAATAACATTAATATTGATTAGAAATATAATCCTGCTAAGGGATCATCCAAAAAGTACGTACGCTCGGAGGGAAAGAGGGGGTCTGCAAATAGCTCATATGAGATGGGAGGGCAGTGGGTCTATTATAAAAGAAAGGAGACACTAAATTAAAAAAAATATCATAAAATGTTAGATAAATACATTAAAAGCATAGGTACTTTTAGGGAGGTAGAGGATACTCAAAAAAGCGTATTGCAAAATGCAGGGGGAGGGGGGTGGACAAAAAAAGCTTACGTACTATACGGACGACCCCTAAGCTACTCATTATAACAAATAAAATAGATTAAGAATTAAAAATAAAAAGTAGCAGTCTTAAATAAAAAGAAATGAAGAGCAATCCTGGCTCCGTCTCTTTTCATCTATCAAGGCTCTCTTTGTTTACTAAAAACTATATTTCTCAAATCATATTCCACTATAAAAACCTATATCTTCTTCCCCTGTAGTTCCTTTTAATAACTTCATTGACAATATATAAAAACCAATAACTTGTATTCTAAATGTTTGAAAAATGTATTTAAAAATAAAGTTTCCGTTTGGCTATTCGGAAAGTGACCGAATAAAATATATGTTAAAGTTATTACATACTTAACTCAGAATCCCCCCCCCCCCATCCTTCTTCCTTTTTTTTAATATTCTGTAAATCAAAATTTCTGAAACAGTGAACTACTAAATGCATTATGCATATCTTGTATTGATTCCTATAGACAGGTTTGTTGTAAAGCTGATTCAAGTCTAGAAATGTTTAAATTGACCCTGAAAAATGAAAATATGAAAAAATTACCTTTTTTTTGCAATTTTCAAGGAAGTTCCCTGGTAACTCATCTAAATTTAAATTTTTTAATAGTTCTGAATTTGATAAACCTCACCTTTTCTAAATAATGCCAATGGAAAATCTGATATTTTAAGTTTTGACCTGAGTATGACACACCCTATTTTTTTTTTTTTTTTTTTTTGTTAGTTCACCTCCCCATGGCCCAGAAGGCCACTACAGATGAGGAGGCTACTTAATTGTGGTTATACCCCTCTCTCAACTCTATAGCTCCGAAACACAAACCTTGACCTACAAGGCCGCTGCGCAGAGAAACAAGTATATATATACTTTATATATATATATATATTTATTTATATATGCATATTAGGTGTCCCAAAAAACAACATTTTTGAAAATAATCTGCTCCAACCCCCTAAATGTGTTCTATCTAATACAAAAACATTAGGTTTAAGAATTTTTTGGATAAAAAATATTTATTGCAATATTCTTTAAATGAACAAACATTGCAATAAACTTTCAATATTTAACATAAAAAAAAGTAAAAACATTTTTTTTCATATTATATAATAACATATAGCACAGTTAAATACTAATTTTTAACTTATTTATGTATTATTTCAGACCGATTTGCTAATACTGTTATCAGATGTAAAAAATAAAATTAATACTTGCTGTGTTTTATGTTATTATATATAATATAAAGTATCAAGTAAAACAAGAAATGCCATTATAACAATTTTTTTCTTAAATTATTTATTTATTAAAAAAAACTCACCAACACAGCTAGCACTATTTAAACCTAAGTTCCACCCAGACTGACACGTACAATTGTAGGTTCCATTTAGATTGATGCAAACACTATTTGTCCAATTGCATGGTGGATTTGAGCTGGTGCATTCGTTTATGTCTAAGTTATAATTTTTATTTTTGTTATTATTTAATTTATTTGTTAACAAAAATTTTTAAAGGAATTTTCTCTTAAAGTTTTAGATAAATATTAGGTTATTAAGGGGCAAACTAAGACATTTAATCACTAATTTATCTAATACAAGCCGTCTAACAACTTTTGAAAAAATACTTGATTTTTTTTTAATCTTCTACCATCCTACTATAGCCTTACAAAATTTGAGTTGCAAAACTGTAGTGGTTTGGTCATCTAAGATCATTTATTGATAACATCTACCTGCCTCATTTTGCCCCAAATTTTACAAAATGAGAAAGATTTTTTTTTTAAACAACTCAAATAAGTAATGATAAACAAAACAGATCCATTACAAACATAACATTCTCAGTCTTCAACACTTTTAACCCTTTTTTTTACTCTTTTTTTACCCTTTCCTAATTCCACATTTATTTTTTATTTTTTATTCTTTTAACTTCCTTGATTTTTCAGAGGATTCAAATTTTCATGATTTCCTGTAATATGATGTTGTTATTATCTGTGATTAGTTTCCCTTTCTTGGGTGCTTGAATTAACTTGTGATTCAATTTTATCAAATTTATATGAGATGGCATTAGATCTCTTGTCATTATTAAACTTAATGTTTGGAGTTATATCCCAACACAAAGGATAAATACTAGATGTACTAAAGCTAGAACAGCCAACTTCGACAGAAGCAGCTTTATGATAGGCTTTAGAGAAAAGACCTCCTAGTTGATCATTTGTTATTTTTTGTCCAGCATGTAACCATAATCCATATTCTATATTATAAAAGGTTTCAAGCGGTTCAAAAAAGCTTCGATCAAGTGGCTGTAACTTATGAGAAGTATGTGGTGGTAAGGTTATAACAACTATTTCATTTTCCTTTGCATAATATAACAAATTAATGCTTTTTGTATGTTTTTTATGCCTATCTAAAGTTAAGAATTTTAATTTCAATAGAAGCTCTAGTGTACTTAGTAAAATCTTTATATACTCTATAAACAGATTAGTTGTAATCCAGCCATTTTTAGAGCATCTCTGAATTGTTCCAATTCGAGAATGATCTATGAGTTCTAATTTCCTTTGCTTTCTCTTAAAAATCATCATTGGTGGAATAAATTGTCCAGTCAAACTGTTGTTCAAAGCATAAACAACAGTTGTTGTTCATAGCACAAATAACAGTTGTTGTTACACCCCATTTACCGCTAGTTGCAGTGGAAACAATGTTTTCCTTTTTGTGTTATAACTTTAAAAGGTTTAAATACAGTCGTAATGCACTAATTCACTAATGTTGAAAATAATATATATATACATATATATAAATATATATATATATATATATATATATATATATATATATATATATATATATACATATATATATATATATATATATATATATATATATATATATATATATATATATATATATATATATATATATATATATATATATATATATATGTATATATATATACATATAAATATATATACATATAAATGAGTTAGTAAAAACACTTATCTAATTTTTGATTTCTTCTACACTGTGTTTCACCATCAGTAGGTTCATCAGGAAGAATCTTCCTGATGAACTTACTAATTTATTATTGCTCTGTCTTTTAGAACATTGAGCACTCTGTTTGTAGAATACACTAACATAATTTATATATACATATAAATATATATATATATATATATATACATATATTTCTATATATATATATATATATATATATATATATATATATATATATATATATATATATATATATATATATATATATATATATATATATATACATATATATATATATATATATATATATATATATATATATATATATATATATATATATATATATATATATATATATATATATATATATATATATATATATATTATATATATACATATTAGACAAAAAAATAAATTCAAGTAAACAAAATATAAAACATTATTCTATGTTAGATAACAACTAAATATAGCAAATATTAAAATATAAAGTATATAAATCTTTAGTATGTAAATATTAATATTTCAAATATTAATATTCACAAATATTATTCATTATTTATCATTTATTTACAAATATTATTTATCATGTTTTTTGTTTTAATATAAAAACATTAAATAAACATGTTTGATATCAGCAAAGCAAACAAAACCAAAACGTATTGTTTTTTCCCACATTATGTTGGCAACAAAATTATTTGCATTCTGTGAAATCAAAAAACACTAAGAAAAATTAAAATAACATTGCATCAAAATTTTTAATTGGCATATAGCCAAGATATAAAATAGTGGTCCTTCTCTTCATTGTCTCTATTTGAAAGTGACTTAAAATATTTTTTGTAACACTAAATGATTTTAGAACACAACTAAACTTTTAAAAATTATTAAAACAATAATATGTGAGGTTGGGGTTATAAATGCAAGCTGTCTCATTATGCTCTGCAGCCTCATTTTGCACCCTATTACCATACTTATTTTTTTTTTTTTAGCTTTAAATGGTTAATAATACTTCTGAAGATTAACAATACAATTGAAAAAATTAAATTTGATATTGAAGCGCTAATGTGGATCAAAAGAACAACCCCTTGTATATGTTTTAAAAATAAATATTTGAATTTCATTGCCGCTTTATAAAACACTGTAAAAAAACTATTTACTAAATATTGTTAAAAATGATTGTTCTTTAAGATTTTTTTATGTTGCTGTCTTAACATGAATGTTATTATAGTATTATTCTGACAAAAATTTCAAATTTTGAATCAAGGTCTGTACAGTGGTCCTTTTTTTCTTATGTAAACTTAATCAACGATAATCTTTAAGCACATTAACAATTTATAACACTTATGTCAAATTTTTTTCTAAAAAAAAAAAAAAGTCAGAATCTTTTTACTAAACGACCATCATAAATTAAGTAATCATTAAGTTGTATGAAATAAATTTACCAAATATTCATACATTTCTAAAGGTTCTCAATTTAAAAAAATAATTAAAAAAAAAATTTATAAAAAAAACTAACTTACCAACACAGCGGGCATTATTTGGATCTAGAGTCCACCCAGACTGACATGTACAACTGTAGGTTCCATTTAAGTTTACGCAAACACCATTTGTCCAATTGCATGGTGGATTTGAAATGGTGCATTCATTAATGTCTGAATATATTATACTTTTAGCTACTTTTAAAAAACTATGTTTTATTAATTATAATAAATAGGTAGCTCAAAAAACAAACTTTTCATATACTTTTTACTATTACTCCATAAATGCATTCTATATATTAAAACAACAATGCATTTCAAAAATTATATAAATATGATCATTTTAGTATTTAGTGCATTAAAGCTAATTTTTATTAAAAAAATAAAAAAGTATATTTTTAAACTTATGAAAAAGTTTTAAATAAAAATGCTTATTACATTTAAAAATTTTATTTAACATTTTAACATAATATAACAATGTTATTATTCTGTAAAAATAACTATAAAAGGAGGGTGCCATTTTAGGAACAATGATTTAAATAGAATGTTAGAAAACTTTTGAATTAATTCAAATTTAAATACATTCAAAAAATTACTTAATGTTTGAAGTAAATAAACTTTAATAAAAATTTTGTTTATTTTATGCACTGAAACTTATTCAAACTTATAAACTATATCATATACTATGTTACCAATACAAAAAGGTTTTATTCAACAAAATATACAAGTCAACTATTTTAATTGCAAAGATCTTTTTTAAAACAAAGTTTATTTTAAAACACTGTCATCAGTGTTGTTTTAGGAGATTAAAGACCTTCCCTAATAAATTTTGAATATTTTTTGATCTTGCTTGCTTACAGCAATATTTATAGCAAAATTTTTATTATAGTATATATCTATAATAATTATATCAATATTTATAGCAAAAAAACAATTGTATAGCAAAAAAATTTTCTAATTGTTAAAACAAAATTTAAAAGTTTTCTCATTATTATAGGTTTATTATACACAATTGCTCCATATGCTGCCTGCAAACTCATAAGCAAAAGACATTTACTTCTACAGGCGTTTGTACGCAATGCTATACAAATAGCAGAACTAAAAAAATCTTATGCCATTAAAAATTATAGACTATAAAACGCTAAGGGATTGTCCATAAATAACGCAATGCTAAAATTATTTTTAAAAACAAAGGAGATCCTCAGTTCTTTTAGGTGGCAATTTTCATTAAGCTTGATAATCTATATTGATTTTTTATTTAACATATGACTCTGTGAGGAAAAATTTTGATCTTATTTGTTTTGTTCATTAGTAAAACTTAGCGTTTATAATATAATATAAATTTATCTTATATAAAACATACTTTTTGAACCCCTTTACTGTTTTAAAAAAGTTAAGGTTGCCGTGTGGCAAGTTCAAATCATCAGCTTGCTTTATTTTTTAATTTTTGTTATTTAAAATACAAAATAAAACAATTTACAGTTCTATAGATTTTATATTCTATATATTAACATGTTTTATACTTATTTTTCTAGCACCAACTCAACTTAGTTGTAAAAAAACTTGAAATGCAAAACTAAAATAACATAAGCATCTCAATCATGACACATAGGCAACAAATATCCCCCTGTTTTTGAATGTTTTCAGAATTTTTAGCTTTTTTAAAAATCTTTTTGTTTGTTAAAGTGTATAATATCGATAGATATTAATCGTATAATATCGTATAATATAAAGTGTATAATATCGATAGATATTAATGTATATAATCTTTATAAAACTTCACAAGTATTTTGTATTTTAAAAATCTAAAAAATTTAAAAAAAAAAAAAGGTCACCTGTGGTAGGACTCGAACCAAGGCTTTTCCCCTCAGAAGCTCAGTACGCTAACCACTCATTAAAATTTTTTCTAACAAAAATTAATGCTGTTGATCAAAAATTAAGGGGAGGTTGACGCAATGCAATTTTCGGCCAAAAGTAAAACTGTAAACTTGATTTATGTATTAGCATGTTTTAACATTTCATAATTTGAAGTTTGCGTACGCTAGATATTTGCATACACTTTCATTCACATTTTTTTAATAAAACAAAGCTGCTGCAACTCTTTCTCGCTATTACCTCTGTTGCAATGGCTGCCAAGAGTTTTGTGTCAAACATGTTCGAATGGGCACTAACACTACTACTACTACTACTACTACTACTACTACTACTACTACTACTACTACTACTACTACTACTACTACTACTACTACTACTACTACTACTACTACTATTACTATTAAGTTCAGCATTATTATATATATAAAATTAATAATAACTTTTTCATATACTTTTAATGATTTCAACTTTTTTTTATTATTTATTATTGCTTATAAATACAAACACAAATTTATCTTAACTTTTTACCCAGTATGTATCATTAAAATTACATTTATGCCTTATTTTAAACAATTACTTAATCTAGCATCTTTTACTTAATTGATTGAAAAATAAATTTTTACCTTTTTATCTAACAACGTTAAATTGAGTAAAGTGGGTAGTGTAATATAATATTTCGAACCTTTGCAATTGGTGACATTTAATTCTATGAAATATTATTTTTAATATAGCTTCAACTTAGACTTCGTTGACAAATATAATGAAGAATTTAATTTTTCATATTAATGATCCAACTATTGTGTGAGAAATTAAACAACCCCAAGAATACGTGTTTTATAAACTAACAAAAGAAGCCTAGTGTTTTTTTCACTATATAAAATAGTTTTAATATACATTTAAACCAAAAAATTTAAATTTAGAGTTAAAATATAAAAAAATATATATTTATTCAACTTAATAAAACTTACCTTCACATCTATCATTATTTTTACTTAAGGTCCAACCAGGCAGACATGTACAACTGTAGGTTCCATTTAAGTTTACGCAAACACCGTTAGTCCATTTGCATGGTGGATTTAAGCCAGCACATTCATTAATGTCTAAATATATGATTTTTAAAAATAATTAAAAATTTGTAAAAATATTTTTCTGTAATTTATATATAGACTAACTATCCTGACTTTATATAACTTTTAACATTTCAAAATTAGAACTTTACATATGTTAGATATTTGCTTAAACTTTTGTTCACATTAAACCTATTAGTTGTTTTAGAATTTCGAGGTAGAGATCTGGTTCCAAGTGTCAACTACTAAGTTTGAGAAGAAATGCTCACTTTGGCAACATTTTTTTGTTGATTGATTGATCAAGATAAAATTATAAAATCAGTGTTTACCTTGAAATTGAATTTGTCAATGACAGATTAGATGTTAACAGAAACTGACTTTTCTTTATATTTAAGGCCCCATAACGAATGACATAACTTAGTAGCTCATCTTTGAGTTCTTACCATTATCTTCTTACCAGCTTTGTTTATTGAAGCCCCTGCAAGCTAGAGCCTACGCAACCATATTCCAAATGTGGCCTCGCATATGTGATATAGAGTGTTTTAAGTATTTGTGGACTCCAATATTTAAACATTCTTTTAGGCAATACTAGTGCTGTACTTGTCAGCACAATCCAAATAATCCTGCTTATTTAGATTGTGTTGACCATTTTATATTACTTGTTGCGAGGATACCAAGATCTTGTTTTTGGTTGGAGGATGACAGGTAAACATGACTGTTATCTTTTCTGCTGTAAATTCAACATATGTTCATAAGTGTTGGGTGATTTTTTAACTGTCAACACTTTGAATTTGTTTCCTTTAAGTTGAAAGAAATCATTAAACATGTGCAAATGTTTTCCAAATATTTGCACATATTGAGAGATCTATTTGAAGTTGCTCAATGTCATGTTGGTTTTTAATAAAATCTATTAATTTGCTATCATCAGCAAAGAATTTGAGGGAACACTTAAAAACTTCAGATATGTCATTTATAGATACAAGTTTATAGATATAAAAGATAGGAATGTACTGAAGCTAAGATTTTTCCAAAGCCGAAGCTTTGGCCGAAGTCACTCTGCCGAAGCCGAAGCTTATGCACTTACATAGGTAAAATTTGCTATCTTGCAGATCTAGCTATATAGGGATAATACTAATTGCTGAAAAACATTTTTTAACATTTTACTGCAATTATTATATGTACTGCATATTGCAAAATATATGTACTGCAATTATAAGTATTTTAGTGCACAAGGTACTCAGCGGGCATAGACGTCAATCAGACATCTTAACCAGGTCGCAACGACTTAGACCAAAATAGGACATCCTAAAGATGTCTGGTAAAGACATCTTACTTAGGATGTCCTATTAACGCATACATTAAGATGTTATCAGGACTTCCGTATTTAGAAGTCCTATTGACAGTGGCCTATAACTCAACCTAATTTTGAAATTTCGTAAATTGAAGATTATGACGTTTTTGGTTTTCAATCGCTAATTTTTGATTTTGATATTTACACCTAGTTAAAACATGTACTACTAAATTTTTAACCTAGTAAATCATCGACCTACTGCATTTTTGACCTACTGAATTTTTAACCTACTGAATATTCAACCTACTGTATTTTCAATTTTATAACTATGCCTTTCCGTTATGTATTTTGTATATTTTGTTGTTGATTTGAATACAAGCCAAACTTGATCAGCCTTGGCACAGTGGTTGAAACGTTGTCGTCAGAATAGGAATGTATAAAGTTCAATGAATGCTTGGAAAACTTATTGATTGTTAATTGAAAAAAATTTTGTAACTTAAATAAACAACATTAAAAACACAGACCAGATAATCGGTTGAAAATTAATTAATCTCAAATCGGTTGAAAATGAAAATCTAGAAAATAGATCGAAAAATAAATAAGTTGAAAATGAAAAAGTCATACATCGGTTGAAAATAAAAAAGTCTACAACCGGTTGAAAATAATATAGGCCTTAGTAGGTTATCTGAAGATTAGTTCCACTTTTTCGTAGATGTTCTTTCTGTAGAACAACTTAGTAGGTCGAGAATTTTGTAGGTCTAACTATCTGACACGCTATTGACATCCCTAAAACCTACTTTAGACATTCTAAATACTTTAGAAATATGTTGTCTCAAAGACGTTTAAAGAACACTTTCAGTAGATAAATTTATATATAAACTTAGTGCATAAAATATTATGGGCTAACTGGGTTAGTTGAAAATGTCTGCTTATTTTATTTGATTATTTTGATATTATTAACTTCAGTTGTTGGTTATTTATTGTTTAAAGATATTTTCAAATTTTCTATATTCTATACTCTATGATCTATAATTTATACAATTTTTAAATAAAAGAATTGAGTTTAGTTTGAAATTGAGTTAAGTTATTTAGAGTAAATAAGTTACCAGTTTATTAAATGAATTTTAACAAATGATATCAAATTTGCAAAAAGATATATATATATATATATATATATATATATATATATATATATATATATATATATATATATCTATATATATAAATATATATATATATATATATATATATATATATAAATACATACATACATACATATATATGTATATGTTAATATACATACATATATATACATATATGTTTATAGTATGTGTATAGTATAATATACATACATATATATACATATATGCTTATAGTATGTGTATAGTTTATAGGTATATGTTAATATACATACATATATATACATATACATTAACAAAGAAAAAACAACTTTTTCTATGGTACTTTAAGTTTCATGCCTATAAAGCAATGACCAGCCCTTGAATACAAAATCAAGAACAAAACAAAAACCGCTAAAAATTACAAAATATTGTGTAATGGGATCTTTACATTGTTAAGACATACTTGATGGCAACCAGAGAAAAAACAAAATATTAGCTAACCACCGGTGTCAAAAAGAGATAAGAGGAATTTATTCTTGTGCCTGCATTTTGAAATCAACTCATTTTGATTATTTAAAGTTATCACCTTTATATGCTAAAATAAGGAATTTTTCATATAAGCAAAGATTGCAAATTTTTGACAAAGCGTTATAAGGATTGCAATGTTTTCCAATTTTCCATTTAATTAAGGGTGTAAACATTTTGTCTTTTATGTCCCAAATATCTTTGGACAACTCCGTATTATTTTTATATTTATCAATGTTAAAAGATTTTAGGTGATTAGCATACCAAAATTTGAACAGAGTTCCACATAAGCCAAAAAAAAAATTTTCTTTGTAGTCAGGTTTATTTGACAACACCGTGACTTAATAAACGATAAGCACTCAATAAGCACTGATCGGTCATGGGACATATGGATTTGTTGACACAGTTGCATGTTTTTCCCTCATCTTTACCTTGGCTATATAATATCCTGTGATTGTGCGAATCAATGATGGACTTGATGTTTGGCATGCATGAGTAGCTTATTTTAATGGTATTTCGTTTAAATATCTTACGCAGTTTGTGACCAATTGGAAAGTGCAGGTCTATCATGTTCAAAAAACGACTGCCTTTTTTTGTTGCAACATTGGTACTGAAAAGTGGGTTGTACCATATTATGTTTTGCTTGTGATTTTTGAATGGGACCGATTTTTTTTTGAACAGTAAGCGAATTTGCAGATAAAACCTGATTCAAATAATGCAACTTGATAAGGAGAAACGGATTGTTTGAAAATAGTTTTATTAGAAGAATTAATTGACAATCTTAGTTTGATAGTTTAAGGAAGGCTTTTTAGTATACTAGGAGGGTGGTTAGAGTCATCATATATGTAACTGATGGAATTACCAGGCTTGCAGTAAGGTTGAAATAAACTGTCATTAAGATTTAATGTTAAGTCCAGATAATTAACAATTTTAAAATTAAAGCTGATGGATATAATTTTTAATTTTTTTCATTTTTTGGCCACTTCAGTTCTTAAACACTGCTAGAACGCCATCTCTATACAATCCGAATTCATCTTTATTGTAAGACTGTGATCTACCTATAACATTATGAGAGTTTAGCCATTGATTGATTGATTGCAAACATTTTTTCGAAGATCATTATTTATTTTTCAATATATATATATATAAATATTGAAAAAAAGCACACCTGTTTAGCACCAAATAATGTCAACTAAATATGATACTGGGAGAATTCTTCCCATATTTGTTTTATTGGGGTATTATTTGATATTTTTTTTGGATAAATATATATACATATATATATATATATATATATATATATATATATATATATATATATATATATATATATATATATATATATATATATATATATATATACATATATATATACATATATATATATATATATATATATATATATATACATATATATATACATATATATATATATATATACATATATATATATATATACATGTATACATGTATATATATTTATATATATATAAATATATATACATAAATATATATATATAGACATATATATATATATATATACATATATATATATATTTATATATATATATATATATACATGTATATATATATATATATAAATATATATATATATATATATATATATATCTGTGTGTGTTTTCTCTAAGATCACATTTATTTATTTTTTAATAAATATATATGTATGTATATAGATATAAACATACATACATATATATATATATATATATATATATATATATATATATATATATATATATATATATATATATTAGGGCAGGTCGATTTTTAACTTTTTTTTAGATTTTAACATTGGACATGTTGAGAAAGTTGCAAACTAACGTGATAATAAGTAAAAACAAAAAATAAAGGTTTTTTTGATAGCCAATTTTTGAGGAAATAAAATTTAGTTTTACTATAAAAGCCGATATGAGGGGGTTAATAAAAAAATATTTAAAAACAGCAGATAATTATAGAAGCTAATGCAACAAAAACAAGTTTCAATTTTAACTTTGTTGTTTTGCTTTTTTAAATATTTCTTTTTAAAAAAACAACAACAAAAAAAACAAGCTTCAAGAAAAAAGTTTTATTTGTTGTTAAAATACAGTTTATTTAGGTCACAACGTCATCATACTTTTGACAATATGAACCCTTTGAAGAAAAATTAGGTCTCTTTTGACGACTTAATTTTTTTGCAATGATATGTTTATGCCTTGCTTCTATTCCATACACTGTATGGCAAGCTTCAGATGTCATTTTCACAGCTCTCTCAACACTCTGAGTATGAGAAGGCAATACCGGTAACTCAAACTTCGTTCCATTAAGCAATGATTCTTGTAAATGCTGAGATAAAATGTGTTCAGTGAGAGCTGGTTCACAAATACCTGTTTGAGAAAGGTCTACTAAATCCGACCAATGATATGCATCAGTATTTATTGCAGTGATTTTGTTTAATCTTGTTGTATGCACCGTCATATTTCTAAATGAATTAAATTTAAATTCTAAAAATAAAAATCTTTTTTTGATCTTGTTTAAGTTTTTTTTAAAAACAAAATTTAATAAATTAATTTTTTGTTATATTTTTAGACCAAGGTGTCAAATTAATGTTCCGGCGCATTATCAGTTTTGAAATTTTACCCATCCGAAATTGCGCATTTAGTAATTTAGAACTTGTTTTTTCTGCTTGCTGATAAAAATTTTCAAGGGTTTACAATTTAATTTTTCCAAAAATGCTCAACCGGTTATTAAGACTCTTTCCATTTGTCACCTTAGAGTAAAACATTAAATTCCTAATGAACTACTTTATTTTAATAATATTATATTTACCTGATACTTAAAATTTTTCTGGTCGCAGCTTCTCTGACTTTATATTCATCTGATTTCATCATGGAGTACAATAGATTTTCAGGCAGCAAAGCAAAAGCATTGTGTTGCAAGTTTTTTAATGCGATAGTTTTGATTTCCTCAGACTGTTCTTTGATTCTTTTAATCATATTGAAAATGTATAACTGCTGATTGTGAAACTTATTATCCAATTTTATTTCAAACCAGCTAACTGCATACACTTGCACAATAAATTTTATAATTTGTTGAAGCTTATCTTGCATTTCTGGTAGATATGTGCCTCTTGTCCAAATACACAATAATCGAATTGCCAAAGATAACCATCTTGAATGATTTAATGGTCCAATTTTCCACTTTGCATATTTATGATCAACATTTCCCTTTGAAACTCCAAGAACATATTCTAGAAGAAGTCTTTGATCACAACTCAAATCTTTTAATGTCTTTTCATGAAAATGTATGTTATCTAGATGGCCACTAATTTTTATGAAGTCAACTTGAGGGAGATCTTGATAGTTATTTTCACAAAGTTTTCCAATTGGACCACTAAAAAGATTAGGGCTTTTGGTGCCTCCATCAAGATGCTTAAAAATAGCTCGAAAGGGAAGTTCATTTTGGTGAAGTGAACAGCCAATAATGTGCAATTTGCTATTAATTTTTTTTTCTACAGCTGTTACAAGCCCACTTTTCCAACCAGTGTTAGTAGCAGTATTATCAAGGAGGATAGCTTTTAGAGAATGAGCAATCTTAAATTCATTTAAGACACTAGCAACTTCATCTCCTAACAAAAGTCCTGTAGCACCTTTAATTGGAATGACTCTGTGAGTAAGATATGATCCAATTTCAGACCCAGACTCTACTGTAAAAGTTAAATGGTGCTCTGACTGTTTATCTTTTCTTAAATTAATTTTTCCGTTTGGATACTTAACTTCTCTGTAAAATAAAGTGTCTTTGTCAACTTTTCCATCAACTCCAATACATATTATGCTATTAATATCTTCCATATGCTTATCTTGACTTATACTTTTCACTCTAGTTTTCTCTCTATCAATTTTTGATTTATCAATAAATACTGTATCTAAATTAAGATTTGGCCAAAGTAGGCCCACAGCCTGCAAATCTAAGAGGAAAGCATTAGCAAGGCTAGCCCCAATACTTGATGAAACATCAGCCCTAATTAATTCCAAAGCATATCTTGATGGTTTAAACAAATTGTAAGCCCCAGATATATTTCTAATTGGTTTGTAACAACGTTCATTGTCAAAGTTAACAGGAGTCTATAAAAAACATTCAAGCAAAAAAAGATGAAAATATTAAAGGTACATAACAATAAAAAAAGTACATTATATGACAACATATACCTTTAATACTTCACTTATTTT
This sequence comes from Hydra vulgaris, assembly GCF_038396675.1. Classification (NCBI taxonomy): domain Eukaryota; kingdom Metazoa; phylum Cnidaria; class Hydrozoa; order Anthoathecata; family Hydridae; genus Hydra; species Hydra vulgaris. The sequence goes on from NC_088929.1 coordinate 43,436,010, forward strand.
ATTACTGTAACTTTTCAAGTGTTCATCATCATTCATTACTGCTGCATCCAACCTTTCCATGTTGTTATCAAATGATGTATACGTATTGCTTTTTTGTTGAGAAACTTCATTTAAAACCTGCTTCTGACATTTCTTATTTCTAGCAGAAACTTTGTTTGTCTTATTAACACTTTTACGATCAATGGATCCAAGTTGAAACAACCCCTTAGGACCTATTTTTGCTCTCTGATCTTTCAAATACATTCTATCTTCTAATGGAACCTAGAAAAACAACGATGAATCTTTTAAAATAAAAACACAATTTATATCATTTATTCATTGGTCAATTTATAAGTGCAAAATTTGGTCATTTTGAGATAAGTATGCAGTTTTGTTATATTTTGTCAAGCAACAAATCAAATTTTCAAACACATCTCTTGCAAAATGTCATATTAGCACTTATCATATATATATATATATATATATATATATATATATATATATATATATATATATATATATATATATATATATATATATATATATATATATATATATATATATATATATATATATATGACTTTAATATTAAAATGATCTCAACCTTTCTGTCAAGAGGACATGTGCAAACTATATGTTGTGTTTGACAATTGTCTTCCAAGCACTTTACAAATTTATCATTACACGAACGAACAGGTAGATTACATTTGCAAGCTGAAATATCAAAAAGAGTGTCTAAACTCTTCTCAAGGTTATTACACTTCACTTTAGAAAGAGATTTTCGGTTAATTTGTTTTGCTTTCATGAAGCATAGTTTATTTATTAACTTTACCACATAATAATTATCATATAGTGGTAACTTTGGATTCACAGTGTGCCATATTTTTATCACATTAATTGCTATAATTTTTGCAATGTCATAATCTTTTAAATCTTGGTTGATGTCTTTAAGGAAATAGCTGTATTGAATAATCTGGCGAATGGTTGGTGGCTCTGCTTCATTTAAAGGTGAAGGCTGACCACCAAATTTTTTAGCAAAATTGCCACGTGTTAAAACAACTTCATGGGTTTTAGGCATTTCATTAAAACATATTATTGTAAATAACATATGTTAAAGCAAATATAACGACTTTAAAAACAATTATCAATCTAAAAGTTTGTTTATTTATTTTTGAACGAGCGCAAAAATTTCCGCTAATTTTTAAAAGTAACTTTAGGAGAAAGTTTCATAGAAATATATTAAAATTATAAATTTTTTTTATTAAATCATTATTTCCTATATTAATTATAAAAAAAAATTAGTTATTTTTATAAAAAAATGTTTTATTTTTAAAACATTATAACTATTTCATTATTAATCTCAAGCATTTGTATTTTGAAATGATTAAAGATATTTTCTCTCAACACTTATAAAAATTTACATTCAAACTTGAATCATATCAATAATATTCACCAAAAATATTCAAATGCTCCAAAAACTATTAAAATTTGTTGAAAAAGCTTTTATAAATGATAATACTATATTACTAGGCATCTTTCTCAACTAGTCCAAAACTTCAGTTCCAAAATCGACCTGCCCTAATATATATATATATATATATATATATATATATATATATATATATATATATATATATATATATATATATATATATATATATATATATATATATATATGTATATATATATATGTATATATATATATATGTATATATATATATATATATGTATATGTATATATATATATGTAAATGTGGTAGTGGTGTAGTGATAGAGCGCTCAATTCATAAGCGAGAGGTTCCGAGTTCGATTACCGCCACGTCCCTGGTAGTACCGCGCTCAACTTTTTTCTCCGCGCAGCGGCCTTGTTCGTCAAGGTTCATGTTTCGGAGTCAAAGAGTTGAGAGAGGGTTATAACCTCAAGTAGCCTCCCCATCTGTAGCGGCCCTCTCGGCCTTGGGGTGTTTAATTATAAAAAAAAAAAAAAAAAAAAAGAATATATATATATATATATATACATTTATACATATGTCTATATACATATATATATGTGTGTGTGTTTATATATATATGTATAAATATATATATATATATATATATATATATATATATATATATATATATATATATATATATATATATATATATATATACACAATTTAATTATTTATTTATTTCTACAGCATAGATATTAAAAATCTTTGCAGAGTAGCCTTTTTGTAATACTACTATAGTAGCAATTAGTTAATTTTTTGTTGTGTGATAAGGAATCATTTTTCCTAAAATTGTTAATAAACTTTAATTTGTAAACTGTTTTTGATGTTACTAACTTATTTGGTAAATTGTTCCAATAAGGCTTTATCTTAGTGTGGTTCTTCTCTGATATTTGAAAACAGACTTTTCAGAGTTGAAGAAACCGTTTTTGAGCATGGATGTTACAAACTCCAGTTTACTTTGTTTATATTAGTTTTTATTCTAAAATATTGGGTGAGGTCTCCTATAATTCTTCTGGTTTAAAGACTTTCTAACCCTAAGCTTGATAAATGTTTTCATATTAATTGTGATTTAAACCTGGTGCAAGCTTTGTACCTCTTTGTTGAACTCTTTTAAGTTTTTTTATTTCATTTTTTAAAAGTGGATTCCAAACTGGTGCACAAAATTATAATTCAGGTTAATATAGTTTAGTAAATGAGTCTGTTGACCAGAATTTAAATGTCCGCTTTAGTGCGCCTAATTTAGAGTTAACTCTTTTAATTATTATTGTGATGTGGTCTTTCTCACGTTAGACACGTTAGTCACGTTAGATAATTTTCTTGAACTTTACTTGTTTATTTAAAGTCTTATCTTTATTTAAAGTCTTATCTTTATTTAAAGTCTTTGTTTAAAATTAAGCATGAAACTTGAGTTTATTTGCATTATTTAGTTTGAATCTACCTCTTTCCAACCATATATAGAAAGTACTATTTACTACTTTATATACTATTCATGTGGCTTCACGTATATATTTTACTTTTATGTGGCTTCACGTATATATTTTACTTTTCAGAGTTTCAGAGAAAAGTTATGTTCCAACTTGCTGTAATAAAAAACATGCTAGTAGATAGAACTGCGCAGTTCTATAATGATCAAGAAGAAAGTTTTAAATAACGCAAAAGTTCAGATGAACCTAATGTTTTGAAAAGAAAAATTGCAAATGGAGATATCCAATATATCGCTTTAATTTAATCTTTATAATTTATATGTTATATATTATTACAATATTTTTTTTAAATTGTCATGAACATTTTCAATGTTTCTTTCAAATTGTTTCTTTTTAGTTAAAACAGTTATCATTAACTGGTGGTAAAAATCCAGCTGATACAATTAAAAACATTTTGCTCACGTAAGTAATTAGCATAAGTTGGAATTTTAATGTTTGACAGTATGACGTTTATCATCTTTTTTATATACCACAACAGACACTATTTTGTCAGAATACAGCATGGATGGTCTAAAAAAGAAAAAAAGTTTAAAGAGTCGACAAGTCTATGTATCCCTATCACTGGTATTCTCATTAGCTTAATATTGTGCTTGATTAACTTTTAAAATTAAAACCGATGTTTTGATTCAAAAAAAAATTTAATTTTTTCTCAATTTCTTTGGCTATGGAACATGACATGTATTTAATTATATTTTATTATATGATCTTATAGAACTGCGTGTTGATGTTTTTATTAGATGCTGCTTTAAAGTCAAATAAAAACTTAACCAAAATGGATCCCATGCAACTTATTGGGAGAGAAATTAGGCATTCTTCTGACTGATTAAATAGAATATCCATTAATATTGATATTGATCAATGATGGCTTAATTAACTAAAATCAACTGTTGTATTTTTTATTTATTTTGCATTTTTCAGTAACTTTCTTTTATTTATAATATCCTATCAACTATACTCTACAGAATGTATTACTTTTTAATTTGGAAAGTGTAACTTTGTTTGAAAAATTATTTTTATTTTTTGTAAAATTAACAATTTATTTTATATCAAATTACACTCAAGGTGTTTATTGTAAATCATTGCATTTTTATATAACTTTTAAAAGAATGTATTGGTAAAATTAGGACATCTGAAGAAGACTTCCTTGAGTCTTTCATATGAGACCAGCTAGAAATGTCCATAGGACGGCTGAAAAGACATCACTAGGACGTCTGCAAAAAACGTCTCTAGGACATCTTAAAATGACATCTTTAAGACGTCTGGAAGAGATGTACTCAAGTCTTTCATTTGAGACCACCTAAGGACGTCTTGTGGACGAGAAATAAGATGCCTTATGGACGTCTTTAGGAAGCCAAAATGTCCGCTGGGGTATTTTACTATAACAAATCATCAAGGTTTTTTTTTTAAATTACGCGATGTCATAGGATTTTAGAATGCAGCTATTTCTTGTTTGAACAAGTTTAATGCTATATAGAAAAAAGATGACAAACTAATTAGTAATTACTAATTCCAAATTAGTAGTTGAATTAGGGTGTGAAATATGAAACTAATTTGGCTTCTCATCAACTTAATCAAGTCTAAACTTTAAAACTATATTATAAGCAATGTTTAGTTCACATAATAAAAAAAATGTTTAGTTCACATTATAAATTAGAAAAATAATTTTTTAATTATATAAAACAGTTATTTTTTAATTATATAAAACAGTTTTCAAAATATAGTTCAAATAATATTTGATTTACACTAATTTTTTTTTTCCTTTTTAAATGTGTTTGTTATCACTCAATATAATTCCAATCAAAAAGTAGCTTTTTTACTTGAAACTTGACAAAGAAATATAAAATGTGTACATTAAATGAGATTTGCACCTCCTTTTTTGCAATAGTTCATCCATTAGCAATTTTTCAAAAATTTGTTAAATATTTTATTAAGTTGGATAAAAAGCATTAAGTATTTTTTTTAGCTTGTTTAATTGAAACATAAATTGCAAGAGATATAAGACTACTTTATATTATGTTCTGAAATATTGTTCCAATATCACGTTTTTTTTTGTTCCAAAATACTGTTCCGATTTGATTTTATTGCTATTTTTGATGAGAAAAAAATCAAATATCTTTAATAAAATGACTTATTTAAAAAATAAAAAATTATTTGAAAATGTTTACCAAGGGCCATGACAACGGGAGTACCAAAAGGCCTTTTTTCCCTTCTAGATTTTTATAAAAAGATCTATTTTTTTTTACAAATTAGGTTTTTTGCAGTACTTTATTTATTAGTTTAGGTTTTTTTGAAGCAGCATATGCAGCAAGCAGTATATGCACATACCAAATAATAATCTAGGGTATCTATCTTATTTTTGTATATCTCTTTGTTTACACATGCTTATATATGATAATATAATAAAAAATCAAACATCCAAATTATTTGTTGGCGTCTATCTTTTTTATTCATTTAAAAATATTCAAAACACATTTAAAATCATTTTAAAACAAAATGCTGTCTGTTTCTAAGTTTATTGTTATTGCAGTAAATGCTATAAGAGCGCTAGCAATCGAACTCCTGATTTTTTGTTACAGATTTAAAAACAAATAAAGTCATCTATAAAGCATGAAGTATTTAAACTAAACAGTTTTAACCATTATTAAATAATTTAATACAAAATAACAATTTTCCAAAAGATAATACTATATATGATTTTTTCCACTAAAAATGTTACAATGTTATTAAATTTTTAAGTTAAGTTAAATATTAAGTTTATAATTCATTTTTAACAAATCGGAATAGTATTTCAGAACAAAATATTTCATTAAAAAAAACATCTTTTTATAGTTTTATTATTTAAGTTTTTCAAAATAATAATAACAATTTAATATAATTAGGCTTAAGGGTTTCTTATTCTGATTTATTACATTTTACAGCTGAAATAAAATAACTTCTATTTTGGTTTTAAAACTTATTTACTAGGCAGAAATCTCATATTTTGAGGCATATAAATAAATAATAAACCAAATTTTTAAGTTTTAATTTATGTTATATACTTATTTTGTTGCAAAATTGTAATCCTTGAAAACTGTCAGTAAAAAATAATTTAAAATAGTACTTAAAAGAAAAAACAACTTACCAATGCAGCTGAGGTTATTTATATCTAAATTCCACCCAGACTGACATGTACAATTGTAGGTTCCATTTAGGTTTATACAAACACCATTTGTCCAATTGCATGGTGGGTTTAAGCTGATGCATTCATTAATGTCTAGGTATATAATACTTTAGTTAATTAAAGTCTAAATATACAATTTAAATATATATAATTTTTAAATACTAATACATAATATCTAATAAATACTCGGAACTTCTAAAATTATAAAAGTATCATCATTTTAAATTTTAGTTCATAAAGGCCTAAAATTTCTTTGAAAAAAGTTGTTTGAAAAAAGTTGTTCTTTTTTATAAAATTTATAATAAAAACACTTTTTATTTTTCATTTGAAATTTTTTCATTTAGTTTCTATTGAGACTAAGATTGACAATTA
>NC_088929.1:43447500-43467500 GCF_038396675.1 Hydra vulgaris
TATTATAATGGGCACTGCTCTAAAGAGCTAGCATCTTTTGTGCCATTTACTAAAATTCTTTTTCTTGTTACTCGTCATTTAAATAAATCATTTTATTGTGGCTGTTCTTTGCTTAAAAAAATCTTTTTTGTTTTTTTCTTTGTTTTTTTCTTTTAACATAATTTTTATCATTAAAAAATTCATCTTTTCTCTTCCTTAATAAACCCTTCCAGTAACTTCCAACTTTAAAAGTGGTTGCTTGCAACCTTGTTGGAAGTGAAGATGTTAAAAAAAAAAAAAAAGTATTTAATGACTTGGTGTTTCATTGGTTTTTGTTTTTTCATTACTTTTATAAATTGCAAAGTTTATTGTTCAATTATTATTATAATATAGAGTATCTTGTGTGGTAAGATAATGGAAGTTAACTTAGAGTTAACCTTACTTTGTATGATTTTATTTCTCTAATCGCTAATTAACTTGGATTTGTTTCATTGTATTTCAAAGTCATAGGTCTGTAAAGCAATTTGTATTTACTAAAATTTGGATGATTTATGTGAACACCCAATTTTAAAAAGCATTTTTTTTTTATATATTTGTTATTTACACACTAATATGTATGTGTTTTTTATCTAAAAAAAGTGAAAGGCCTTGCTTAATTAATTCCTTTGTTTTTAAAAGATAACTTGTTCTATAACTGTAAAGAGGAACACAAAACATGAACATTGTAAACATGTTTTAATAAACATCTTCTATTTTGTTACAATAACTTATTTCTTATAATAATTGCATTCTATTGTCAGTTTAAATAAACCTTCATCATAGACTCTAACAATAAAGTCTAACAATGAGAGATCATATATAATAACAATACAATACAAAAATACAATACAATATAAAAATTGATGACAATTTTTTATTATAAATTTAATATTTAAATTTCTTTAAATAAAAAAAATAATAAAATATGTTTACGATTAGAGTTAATGATGTGGGAACTGAATTTGATTCATAAAAAGTCATTGTACAGTTAAAAAAAATAATTTTCATCTTGAAACTAATGCACTAAGCAAAAATCTGAATTTTTGAGGCATATAAGTATAAATGAACAAAATTTTAAATTTTTTACTCATATTAAGTTGTTATGATGCAAAATTACAATCCTTACAAACTCTTTAAAAAATTTATTTAAAATAAAAATTTAATAAGAAGAACTTACCAACACAGCTTGCATTATTTACACCTAAAATCCAACCAGATTGACATATACAATTGTAAGTTCCATTTAAGTTAATGCAAACACTGTTTTTCCAATTGCATGGTGAATTTAAGCTAGTGCATTCATTAATGTCTAAATATAAAATTTTAAAAAACACTTTAACATTAAAAAAAGTAAATATTATACTGCAATTTATATAGAGGATGGTAATTAGTATGTTGACCGCAAAAATAAAGAACTTTTAAGAAAATAAGATAAAAAAAGCTACACAAATTTCATCAGAAATTTTTCTAGATAGTCACAGAATTTTATTTTTGTCAAAAAATTTTTTACACATTTTTTTCATTGGTAATTATTTTTCACAGAGCAGAATTTTTTTATTTTTACCAGCAGTACCCACAAAAAATTTATAGACCCCAAATTTTTCACTTATAGTCAGCCCCCATTCACATGAGTAAAAATCTTTCCACACCATACTAATTTTTAGGCTTAATAAGAAACAGTAGAATAAAGTCGAAGCCTGCGACTGCATCTATAACAAGAAATACAACTATATCAAGTTATCCCATCCCTACTGTTCGAGTAATATTTATTTGTACACCAATGATGTTGTTGAATTTGAGCCCACTTAATTGCTGATTGGAGCAGCTCTTGAAGTCAAAAGTAAGAAATTGCTGCACCCCACTATAAAGCCCATTCTTGATATTCAACACATTGGTTTTGGTAAAACAATAACAATATAAAAAATGATTTGGCTTAAATAGTTTAGCTACTTAATCTGATTTATTAGTCTTGAACAAGTCATCACATGACGAACCCCTTGACGCGCCATAGAGCGTGATGATATTTATGGACAACCTTAAACTAAATTGGTCATTTTTAATTTATATTAATTAGTTACTATTTTACAAAAATACAATCTTTATAAACTCTCAATAAAAAATAATTTTAATATTAATAATATATTATAATATTGAAAACTAAAATTAGTTAAAAAAAAAACAAACTTACCAACGCAGCTGGCATTATTTATATCTAAATTCCAACCAGACTGACATGTACAATTGTAGGTTCCATTTAGGTTTATGCAAACACCATTTGCCCAATTGCATGGTGGATTAGAACTGATACATTCATTTATGTCTAAATATATAATAATTTTACTAATAAGAAACTATTTGATATATTATTTCATATATTATATAATAGTGTGGCTAAAAAAAAAACTTTTTATAAAATCTTATATTAATACAATTTTAAATTTATTTTATGTGTTAAAATAACACTGAACTTCAAAATTTATTAAAATATTATCATTTTAAATTTTAGTGCATAAAAGCTTAAAATTTCTTTAAAAAAATAAAGTTCTTTTTATTTCTTAAAGTTTGATAAAAATCCTTACACTGGTTAGTATTTAATAAAATGTAAATATAACTTTAATATATAGTAGAAGTTATACATATTCGTTACAACAGAAGTAAAAACAATTAACACAATACAAAATGTAGATTGTCAAATTATATATAGCTTTTGTAAAGCTCATAATGCAACTTCCAAGAGAAATGGAGCTGTTGGAACTCAAGACCATAACAAAGCCTGCTATAAACATGGAGTGTAGACCAATTTTATCTGGCAAGTTGTTCCATCTACTGGCAATAAAGTTGTTCAAAAAATTTTTTTTAAAATTGAACTATTGCTGTATTTTTCCCAGGAAAGCCACTCTTTGTGATTAGTTCTTAATAAATTTTACTAGGAGGAAAATGCTAATTAACTATGTCAATGTTTCTCACAATTTTAAATTTTTGAGGCAAACGACTCTTGATGTGAGGCCAAGTTTTGCACATCCGGACTGTTGGCTAAAATTTTTCAGTTCGTATAGTATCTTTGTGGCTCTGTGCTGTATTTTCTCAATAACTTACCTGTCTTTCACTGATGAAGTTCCAAGCTGAAATTGTAAATTCAAGTAGAGGACAGACATTGGTGGAGTATAATTGTTTCTACAGAAAAGTATGAATTTGGAAGGTATATTTTAGAATACCAAGCATTTATCTGTGAGAAAATGACACTGCCTACATTTAGCAATATGAAATTATCAAATGAAAAGAGTTTCAGGAGAGTGACCTGAGAGGCAAATGTTACACTGATGACAGTTAAGTTGGTTTGACAATCAAAGAATGGAAGATTGTCACCAGATAGCTCTTAGTTGAAAACTGCTTGAAATTGACTGTTAAGTGAGTTTGCTATTGTGAAATTACAAGAGCCTCAACTTTCAGATCTAAATTACTACAGAGCACATATTATTTATGTATAAAAAAAAGCATTTTTAACTGCGCATGTCATTGGTGTTAACAATTTGGTTAAAGGAAACAACAAAATTGGTGTTAACAAGTTTGAAGAAATAACCACAATTAGAGAATCTATGTTGATTTTGTTAGCACAATCAGAAGAGTTACAAATGTAGATCAAAATCAAGAGTGTTTGCCAATGGGCAATGGCCATGTGTGAAAGATAGGACTGTGATGATTTGATCTAGATGAAGGTCTGGAACAAGATACAAAATCTATGAATCTAACTAATTTGGTTAAAGGAAACAACAAAATTAAAAGTCCAAGTCTCTGGAAAATAGAAATTTATGAGTAGTTAAGTTAATGGTGCTGAAGGAGACTTAACTAGGATGATGCTGAAAGCAACTAAAATGCCTCAGCTGCTAACTTCTTAAGCTGTAATGCCTTTTATTGATGTTGAATGTTTGGGTTGTGTCAACACATTGATTTTTTTGCTGCAAATGGCAAAATAAAAGCGCTTTTGATTATATATTTTAAAACAGTTATGAATTTTCTGGTTTAAACTTTCACGTTATATAGATTTGAAGAAAAATAAAATTCAATTCAGTATAACTTACCAACGCATTTGTCATTACTTTTACTTAAAACCCAACCAGGCAAACATGTACAATTGTATGTTCCATTTAGGTTTATGCAAACACTGTTTGTCCAATTGCATGGTGGACTTAAACTGCTGCATTCATTAATGTCTTAAAAAAATTTCAAAATAATTCTCCTCAGTAATGAAAAATGAGTTCGACAACAATTTGCCAACCTTAATCTTTTAAAGGTCGGCAAATGTATATATATATATATATATATATATATATATATATATATATATATATATATATATATATATATATATATATATATATATATATATATATATATATATATATATATATATATATATATATTTATATATATATTTATATATATTTCAAATAATCATCAGTAGTGTTCAAATAATCATCAATAGAGCACTACTGATGATTATTTTTTGGTAATTATATTGTTTTTAATAAAGACATTGTGAGAAAAAAGATTTAATGTATTTTTTATTTGTTTCACTGTTTTGACATTTTTGAATTTTTATATATATATATATATAATTAGTAAAAAACACTTATCTAACTTTTATCTTCGACTTGAAGTTTCACCATTGCTGGATCATCAGGAAGAGAACTCTTCCTGATGATCCAGCAATGGTGAAACTTCAAGTCGAAGATAAAAGTTAGATAAGTGTTTTTTACTAATTAATTATTGCTCTGTTCTTTAAGAACATTGAGCGCTCTATTTGTAAAATACACTAACATAATTTACATATATATATATAAATATATATATATATATATAAATATGTATATATATATATATATATATATATATATATATATATATATATATATATATATATATAAACATATATACATAAACATTTATACATATATACATATATATATATATAAACATATATACATAAACATTTATACATATATACATATATATATATATATAAACATATATACATAAACATTTATACATATATACATATATATATATATATATATATATATATATATGTATATATATATATATATATACATATATATATATATATATATATATATATGTATATATATATATATATACATATATATATACATATATATATATACATATATATATATATATATATATATATATATATATATATATATATATATATATATATATATATATATATACATATATATATATATATATGTATAGATATATATATACATATATATACATATATATAGTCCTGCTAAAAAATACAGGTGCTTTCCTGAAACCAGTCACGAATTTGAGGCTTCAAATGGTTAATAAGCAATTCAATGTACTTTTCTGCATTCATTGTCCCTTGTACAATCTGCAGACTTGTCTTTTGAGCGATATTACAGCAAACACCATGTTCTTCATAGGAAAATTTACTGTTTGATGAAGTAATTCTTCCCTGAACTTCTCTCCTGGTCTTCTTCATACAGTGTAAACTTTGTAATCTGTTACTTGTAGGTAAACTCATCTGAAAAGGATGATAGACTCATCTGAAAAGATGACTTTTGAATGGTCCTCATCTTTTCGAATTTTCCTGTCTGTCTCTGTAGTAAATGACTTAGGTTGAAATTTAACTGGGCCAGGACCAGGTTTGATAAAAAACAGCTTGGGATGGACTGGGGCCGGGTTTGTGATCTGAGCTGCATAAACTTATTTATTTATCACCTGAATCACAAAATGCAGGACAGTTTTATAAATTGTAAGGGACATAGGCAATATGTTGTAATGGACCTCTTCCAGGATCAGTGAAATTAAGCAACCTTAGGCCACGGCCTCGTTAATCTAGGCAACATAATGTATTAAAATTTTGGTCAAATTGCTAAGAAAAGCAAGATGTTTTTCATTATAAAAGCTAAATTCTTATGTAAACTGTTGCTTTGTTTGGATTTATTATAATAGATCTCGTAAGGGATCAGTAATACAGCATTATGGGTATAGTGAAGACTTTCTACCAATTACTCAAAATAAACTGCAAGAACATTTTGTTTGTATGGCAGAATTTAAATACATAATTGATCAGGATATGAAACTTTGGCATTAAAGTGTTAGCATGCCCCAATATAAAACTTAATTTATGTTCTAAAATTTGAAGAAAAAGTTTTCTATAAATAGTAAAATTCCAGATTTTGCAGCATTTTATAACAGCTATATTATTTTAACTTAATTTTCTGTACTTAAAGAAATAGAATTTGGTATACAGCAAAAATTACTTTTTGCAATATTCCCAGATTCAATAGTCACAACTTACTACATCTTGTTTTCAGTAAAAAGGTTCAAAATTCAATTGGTCAAACAAAACCTTCGAAAGGTGCTAAAAAACCTATGCAAAATTTAGTCTGAACAATATTTTAAAAGAATAGTTTAATCGCGTTTTAGAATGAAGACAGGCATGTGCATATCTGTAAACAGATATGCACAAGCCTGTCTTCAGTTAGTTAAACATTTTAATTTATTAAAACCTCGATAAAAATGTTATACTGGAGTTTAAATAAAATAATTAAGTTATCAGCTGACCATGTAATTATTAAAAAGGAACAACTTTGATTGGAAATGAACATAAGAGAAATGCTAACAATTACAAATTGTTAGACTTGCCAGGATTAAGAAACTTTGAAAGAAATAAGGTACTGAACAATTTTTAAACAAATGGGTAGTGTTTGAAGATTTTAAGCCCTTACTTTAATGCTAAACTTTTCCATACTGATCAATCATGTATCTAAATTCTGCCATAAAAAAAAAAAAAGGTCTTGAAATTTATTTTAAGCATTTTTTTTTTTTTTTTTTGTAGTTATTTTACATACTCCCAGAAATCCTTACAGTCTTATCACAGAGCACCGCGGGAGAGCATTTAACAGGAAGTTCATGTCTCCTTCCGTACCAATGTCGCTTGTTGGGCTAGAGCTGGCGTCAAACCTAGGACCTCTAGGTTCTGAGCCAGAACTCTAACCACTGCGTCACAGCTGCTCATTTGATAAAAAGTCTTTATTATTTCTTCTACGCTGCAGCACTGATCCATTGCAAAGTCTATCAAAATGAATCCAAACATGGAAATAATTTACAAAGGAGTAAAGCTCTTATTATAAAAAACACCTTGTTTTTTCTTTATCCTAGGTGAAAAAATAGCTCTGACTGAATGTAATAAATTTTGGTCAATTATCAAGAAAAACAAGATGTTTTTTATTATAAGTGCTAAACTCGTAAATAAATTGTTTCCATGTTTGGATTCATTTTTATAGACATTTTTATTAGACGGATCAGGGTAACTTGATTTCACTGATCCTGGGAGGAAGTCCAATAAAACGTATTGCCTATGTCCCTTACAACTTTTAAAATGTTATTGCCAATGTAATAAAACAAAATACCTTTTGCATTTTTCATTTCTTGAACATTTTCTGTAAACTTTTAACTGAAATTAAAAGTAAATTTTTGAAAATAAACATGGGGGACAAAAAATGGCACAAAACAGTTGCAAAAAAAGCTCAACTATAAAAAAGGCGCACAATAGTACAAAAAGTGTCATAAATACTCAATAGAAGTTTTTTGATTTGGTGGACTATATACGTAGTGATAAGTAAACTATACTCTTTCAGAAAACGTTGAAATTTTTTTGGACACAATTCAAAAAGCCTTAACTTAGTTAAGCCTAACCGCGCCTCTTACCGAACCTCCTGGATCCAAGCAGGTATTTAAGCTCTTATTCCTTTTCATCAGTTTTAAGTCAAACTTTCAACTGCACATTTTTCACCTTCTTGTGCAGTTGTTATGTTAAACCATTATCATTTTTTTTAATCTATTTTACAAAAACATCTCTATTGAGAACAAATATCTTTTTATTAAAGAAGTCAATTTAAAAAGGATTTGTCCCATGAAAAGCTCCTTTATTCTCAGTTTACTAAATTTTGTATCTCAGATGTTAGGTTCTAAAAACTCGGAAAATCTTCAACAGTGTCATTAACTAAAGTATGTCTATTCATGGGTGCGATCTTATTACTTCTCCTCAAAATAAAGCAGAGTTATTTGCAAAGAAAAAAAACTTTTTCCCTAAAATGACTGTTGAATCACATAGCCATATTCTTCCTGCCATTCCAGTTAAAAGATTAACCTATTGTTATCATCCAAATCACTTCGGCTTTAGATGCTAAAATCCATTCTCAATTAAACATTTTTACTGGTTGTGGTTTACAAATTATTTCTATCATAGTCTTATAAAAGTGCTCTGCAGAACTCTCTTTAAATTTTTGCTAAACTATTAATAAGTGCTAAATAAAGTTTCAATTTTTAAAAACTCTAGGAAGCAAATTGGCTTCTCCAACTCTGGGATTAATGGATTATTAAATAATGGGATTAATGGGATTATTAAATAATGTCTTTCTAGCAACAGTATTTATCTCCTCAAAAACCTCCACTCTTCATTTTCAGTAACTTTAAGGTACCACAAGTTAACTTAAAAAAAGTGGAATGAAGAATAGTAACTTTAAGAGTTACTGGAAAGATATTGAGAATGAGAATGGTTACAATAATGTAAATACATTACTGTAACCATTACAATAACAATTACAATAAATGAGAATGGTTACAACTGCAATGTTCTATCTATGCTACTGTATTGTTTCTTATCTACAATAATAATCTTTCTGATAATATTGCATATAAAGTGGCTCTATTTGCTGACAACCTAATTTTATACTCTTGCCTTGACAAAAAGTCTACACTTTTTGATTTCCTAGAATAAGCAGCCAATTTTAATTCTGATCAATAATCTGTAACAGCTTGGGACTTGCAATGGTGTGCAATTTTAACCCAAAAAAACTCTTTTAAAAACAACTATCATTATATTGTCAGCATTTCTATAAGCAAATAACGACCCTCTTACTCTCAGTCAAAGTCCAAAAGCACTCTGAAAAAGTATTTTGACCTTCTTTATTTGCCAAACTTGAGCTACTCTATCATTGTTGTATAGTTACATCTCTTTCTTTTTTCTACAAATAATATCATGGTTGCTGCTCAAACGAGGTATCATCCAAAGTTTAATCAACCACAACTCATTGTTGCTTGGCTTGTCATTCAGCAAAGTGGCATCCTTTTACTGTATCTATCCCTTTATGCAATAAAATTTTTTATTTATCTAGATTTTTTCTTTACACATCAGCAAAACATTTAAACTTTCACCAATTTTCATTCATTTTTACCTTACTCATACAACCTACAACTTTTTAAATCTTCAGTTTACCGTTTCCATGTTTTTTAACCCTTTCTTTTGTTTTCTAGTAACTTATAACTTTATAGCGGTTGATTGTATCTTTGTCAGAAGTGAATTAGTTTTAAAATATATACACAAATGCCCGCGCTCTACTCAACACCCAGGTAAGTCAGTTTATACTGGCAAAACAAAGCTTGTGCAAACATACATATATTTTTTTTAAAAACAACAAAATTTAATGTTTTGTAGGTTAAGTTGTAATTAGTTTACATAAACTAAAATAGTAAAAAACATCTAACACATTTAAGATAAGATATCGCTTTAATAAATATTACATAAATACGCATCAATTAAAAAAAAAGAAACAAAATGATTACTAATTGTTACATTTTTGTGAGCGTCTTTAAGGTAAAAAAGTTTGTAAAAGATTTTTTTAAATGTTATGACATTTTTAAAAAAACTTTTTAAAAAAAGTCCAAATGACCAGAGTAAGATTTTCATTAAAAAACATATTAAAAGCTATTTAAATTTTATATTTTTAATTAAAAAACACACAATGTTTTTATAGTTGCATATTTTGTGTATGTCTTATAACTTAGTATACAAAATACAGCTTAATCAAAGTGAAAATAAAAGATAAAGTATAAAATATGGCTTAATCAAAGTGAAAATGAAAGATAAACTTAGATAAAGATACAGGTTATTTAAAACTTAAATTAAATCTTTTTTAATAAACAGTTATAAAAATGCGTAGATTTAAAATTGTATTATAAAAGTATCAAACTCCTTTGTTTAAGTTTTAATTACAAAATTTTTTCTTATAATAACTTTAAATTGTTTTGAAAAAACACTTTTAAAAGTATCTTACTCATTCATTCAACTACAAAAATCTTTTCTTATAAATACTTGCACTCTCGCTTGAAGGAATTTCAGTGCAACTTTTAAACTTTTCAAATTGAAACAAAAATGTTTTAAAATAAAGAGTTACGAAAGAACTTTTTAATTATAAAAATAAACGCAACACAAAATAATATTTATAAAAGTAATAAACTGTTTCAACAAAAAAGCAAAAAAATTATTAAAATAGAGTTTTATCAAATGCAACATTCTATTTAAAAAATTTTCTAAAATGTTACCATTCTTGAATAAATAAATTTCAGAAAAACAACCCTTAGTGGTGATTGTTTTCTTGATGTATTTATGATATGATACAAAACATTACAATGTAAAACTCAAAAAACAACTAAAACCTCATCAATATATGCTAGTATTCATATGTACTAATTTATAAATGTATAAAGTTTTATAAATTTTTTTCTAGCCCCAACAATGAACCCCTGCTATATATTATAATTTTGTCAGGGCCAGGGCTGTAAAAAGTCTAACAGTTGGGATGGAGGCTGGTGCTGGGACCTCAGTCACTAGGTCAATGGAGATGTTTTAGTTTAAGGACCTATTTTTTAATCCTCTTAGCCTCAAGTTCCTTGCCTGTATCATGTGTGTTCTTCATTCTAAACACATGATATTGATACTTACTTTTTTTTTTTGCTGCATCCTTATGGCTCATTTATGTGTTTTTCAGTAAAACTTGAAATGTTTCTATTTTTGGGGGGCTCAGATCACTTGTTTTCAAATCACTTGTTTTCATCATATAGTTTAGAAAAAGCAAATATTCTCAAAAATATCAATTTTTAGGTAACAAATGAAAAATCAAGATGAAAGTGAATTCATACTGGATCGATAAATTTCAAAAACAATATTTTCATTTCTGATTACTAATAATTTGGTCAGTACTGTATATATATTAGTGCTTTAGGTACTATAAATAATATTTTTTGAAAAAAGAAATTACAAAAAAGATTAAAAGAAAATATATTTGTACAAAAAAGCAAAACTTACCAACACAGTTAGTATTATTTTTGCCCAATATCCACCCAGACTGGCATGTACAATTGTAGGTTCCATTTAGGTTTATGCAAACACCATTTGTCCAATTACATGGTGGATATAAGCTGGTACACTCATTTATATCTAAATAAACGTTTTTTAAATTGAAATAAAAAAGCATTTAAAAACTGATAAAATAAATATTTCACTTTATATATCTAAAAGATGAAGGGTGCAAAACAAATAATTTTACAAATCAATTTTTTTTTTCATTGACTTTAGTTATTCTTCAAATATGACAAAAGTATATTCCATACGAGTACATTCCATACAAAGTATATTCCATACAGAAACAAGTAAGACATTTTTAAAAGTAGAAAATGGAATTAGGAGTAAGATAATGGAAAGCAGAGAACAGAGAAACAATCTTAGCAGATGCTAACTTTGCAACCGACTGTTTCCATGAAAGATGAGTAGTGAACATTAATCCAAGAAAACATAAAGAAGAGGACTCACTGGTTGCCAATCATTAATATAGGAATGTTGATAGCCTTGCAATAGTTGTTTGCAGTAAAGAAATTTTTTTGAAGTTAAAATTCACAGTTATAACAATATTTGAATAAAAAATCTAATGCTGGTTTCAAATAATATTAGAATTAATTGTAATGGTTTAAAACCTTTATGCAAATTAGTGACATTTTTCAATTTAAAAACACACTTGACTAATTTTGACATGGGGAAAAGAATAACTATATGATTGTTTTTCTAATATACAACTATTTGGTTAGGGTTATATATATACTACTATTTTGGTTATTCAAAATTATATAATCAAAATGAGCTATGTCTTAGGTGAAATAATAATTTACAATTTCAATAAATCTAAAGAGAATTTTCAATTCTATTTTATTAAAGTTAAAAATACATTATAGTTGCTTTCATTTTTTGAAACTTTAATCCTATGATATGAAATGAAAAATTCTATGATATGAAAAATAAAAACACAAGATTTTTTTAAATGCTACTTGTTAAAATTTTTAGAAATATTGGAAATAAAAATGTTAGTTTCTAAAGATTTAAAGATGATTAAGAGAAAAGAATGAACACACCTTTTACATTCGTCAACATGTTTACAAATGTAAAAAAATAACTTTTAAAGAAATTTTAAAAATAAAAACATTTTTTCAAAAGTGTATCTAGATTACTACTATATTTTTGAAATATAAAAAATAGTTAATTTAATATTTATTTAGTCCTAAAAATGATTTTTTTTTCAAATACATAAATTAACTGAGTGATAAGCTTTATCAAATATATAACATGCATAAAACTATTCTTTTAAACGTCATTATTAATAATCAAATTAATAATTTTTCGACTAAAATCTTCTGCTGGTGTTCAAGAAAATCTAAAATGAGAAAGAAAATAAAAAAGGAAATTTTAAGATTAGATAAATGTTGTTTTTCTTTGATATATAATACCTTTGATTGATATAGCAAACACTTCTTTTGACTAATTTTTACAACTTACTGTACAAATAATGAGAAAACACACTCATCATTTTTATTGCACTTATCCAATTAACAAGGAGCAAAAACATACTTAAAACTTACCAACACAGCTAGCATTATTTTTCCCTAAAGTCAAGCCAGACTGACATGAACAATTATAGCTTCCAATTAGGTTTACACAGATACTGTTTGTCCAATTACATGGCGGATTTAAACTGGTGCATTCATTGATGTCTAAATTTTTTTTTTCAACTTCAGAAAAACATCATTTAAAACTCAGCTTTTAATATAAAAAGCTAATAGATAATAATCATGATTGGCTGAAAAAAAAAGTTGTAACTTCTAAACAAAGTTTTTTTTCATGAGAGGAAAATTTTTTGAGAGGACGTTTTAAAGCTTTACTTTTTTGGTGTTGTTGTTGTTGCTATTTTTTTGTTTTTGTGTAACGGGTTGCAGCCTTAACACATTTTGAATAAAAAAAAATTCATTTACTTTACTTTTGTTTAAAAAGGAAAAAAATGCTTTAAAAACCTTAATAAATCTACTTTTTTCAAATTCTAAAAACTTGTTCTTTTATGTCACTTAAAACCTTTTCATTTTCTAACAACGCATTTTTTTATCAATATCTATATAAATTAATAAAAACACACAACTTTTAAAATAAATTTATATAATTTTAAACAATTTTTATAAGTTTACATATATATATATATATATATATATATATATATATATATATATATATATATATATATATATATATATATATATATATATACTATATATATATATATATATATATATATATATATATATATATATATATATATATATATATATATATATATATATATATATATATATATATATATATATATGTATATAAACCATCAAATGGGGTAATATGGCCATTAGGGATATGACTTTTTAATTTTTTTTCAAATAAAATGTTTCCTGTATCATAAATCGATGAACTTTTACCTAAAATCATGAAAAAAGGCCCAAATAGCTTTCTGCAACAAAAAAAGGTCACCCCCAAAATAAAAATTTGATTTACCATTTTTATACATTCATTTTTGACCGATGTTTTAATCTTAAGCTTAATTCTCAGCTTAATTCTATTTATTTCATTATTTTGTTATGAATTTATAAATATAACGCCACACGTTACCATGGCAACAAAACGGCCGTGTGCCGGCAAATACTTGGAATTGTTATGTGATGACGTCATTGTGTTACCACGGTGATATAGACGACTGTAACAGACTGTAGAAGATTATAGAACTTAGTAGAACATTCTGGAAGCTCTAAATAATTATATAAGCGAGCTGCTGTCAGAGCTCAGTGTTGATAATGTGAATAGTTCTATGAAGTACTCTGCGTGTAACTGAGCTAATAAGGAACTACTGTAGCGAACTAAAGACGCTGTAAGTGTACGAAGTATAAGTAGTTGTAGCATTATCGTTAGGATACGGACTGGATTATCGAACTGTTATCAACATTGACTGGATTATCGAACTATAATTGGATTACTATACAGTTAAAGTATTTTATTAATTAAACGACTTTATTAAACGGATATTTACGCTCAGCTATCCGTAAAGTCGTAACAATATTATATGATGTCTCACAAGAAAAGTCATACCACAGTAACAAAGAACAAGAAGACTTGGACTAAAAATTTGGTGAGATTTCAAGAGTCACACAGAAGAAGAGGAAGCGTGGCTGTAGAAGAACATTCACTCGATGAAAAATCCAGAATACCACTTCAATTGCAGATCGTAGGAAGATACCAGTTTCTCGGAGCATATGTTAAAGGAAGAAAAGAACGAATAGACCAAATTTCTAAGGAAATTACAAAATTGTGGGACAATAAACTGAATTTTCCACGTGTGTCTGATCAAGTGATAAGAGCAAAGCTTATGAAGGTGCTGAAGGTCTATGATGAATGTGTCAAGCGTGCAAAATATGATGTTCTCAATGCATTATTTGACATCACGAAAGTGAATGGCCAGTGGTTATCCTCGGAAGATAAACGTCTATACCACCTACAAAAAGAAAGTAAAGGACAGGTGGGGTACTCAACAGGACAAGTGGCAAGTAAAGAAACCATTCACCCTTCCAAGAGAAGGAAAGTCCAGTCTGGAACAGCAATACCTTCCACATCACAAGTCCTGTCTACCACAGACAGTGGTACTGAATCTGAAAACTGCAAAAGTAAGAGTGAAGATGATGAAGACGACGACGGTGATAAAGACGATGATGAGGACACTCAGAAAAAAACTAGAAAGCACTACAAAAGTAAATTTGCTGTAAGTATGGTTACATCAAGTGGAGTTTCCACAAAGAAAGCTGCTAAAATATGCAATGTATTATCACAACAAGGTATTGATATTCCAACTCCAAGTCAATCAGCAATTTACAAGTCCATATTCAAAGAGGCAGGTAAATTAAAAAAAGAAATGATACAACAACTTAAAATGGAACAGTGGTCCTTACACTTTGACGGCAAACAAATAGATGATAAGGAATATCAGGTAGTTGTACTTCAGAATGAAAGAACTGACGTGAAACTTGATGCACTGCGTTTAAAAGATGGCAAAGCTGAAACTGTTGCTGAAAAAATTGCCAAACTTATTGATGAATACAATTTGTGGAATTCAATTAAGATGATCATTACTGATACAACAAACGTCAATACTGGGAAGAGAAATGGAGTTGTTGTGAAGTTGCAACGTATGTTTAAATTAAAGGGTGTCACAATACCACAATTTATCGGTTGTCAGCATCACGTACTAGACAGGATTCTCCGTCTGGTGATGGACGAAGAACTTGGGGGTGATACCAAATCTCCAAACATTGAATACCCATTTGTGTCTGAACTGTTGAATAAGTATGATGAACTGAAGGATAAGTTTGTGAATGGAACTGTAGAAATTCTTGATAAATCAGGGTGGAGAGACGATATGAAGTTTTTGTACCATTTAACAAGAGTGTTTAGGTTCTATGAAGAACAAAGAAACTTCCCTCTGATTCACTTTCAGAACATTCCTAATATGAGCAATGCCAGATGGAACTCAAGAGCCATTCTCGCCATTCTGGCGTTCATTCTTATGCCTGAAGCGAGAAAGAATTTGGAGAAGGTTTGCAGGTTCATTTCATATGAGTGGGCAGAACATTGGTTTAGAAGTCAAAAGTACAATGACAATGACTTCAAGAATTTATCTGATGTATTGAAGCCTTACAAAAAGGCATTGCAGTCATTCAAAAATCACTGGAAGAAAGAGCCATCCGTCATCGACATACCACGAAGTAATCAGATAGCTGAACGTGCAATCAAGGTGATGCAAGACCTGTATGCTTCCTGCAGAAAGAAAGACAAACTGCAACTTCGATTCATTCTAAGTAATAAGCGCTAGACTCTTTATGAGACGTGAGCATCATGTGACCCATGTACTAAACACAGTAGACCTATAGACACAGACAGTTATGTATATTGTTGTACTAGACGCTTTGATACTGTTAATTTTGTAATACTTGTATAATTATATATCACATAATGTTTTTTGTTATATCACAGTACATGTTGCATAAATAAATAAAATAACAACAGGAGTATGACTCTTACAACATCTTCAGCCTTTAATATTCATTTACTGTACAAAAGTGTACCTATTGAAAATTCGATTTTTTGGTTTTGGGGTGACCTTTTTTCAAAATATGTCAAAATGAAACATCTATTCGTTCTTTTTACATAAAAGTTCATTGAATTACGATACAGGCCTAGTAGGTTGCAAAAAAGTCATATCCCTAATGGCCATATTTAGACTTTTTTTCTCAATAATTTGCTTAATACAAAAGCTATAAACTCTTTTATTTTATTCAGAAATTACTCCTACAAGATGCACATTATATGTGAAAATCAACAAGCTTTAAAACTTTAACCGCAACTTATTAATCAAAAATATTTTTGAAAAATTCAAAAATGAGGTTGATTGGCTTAACAAAATTACACTTAACAAAAAAACCTAATTTAAATAACAAAACATTTAAATACATGTTTAAGAAATTAATGAAAGTTACTAAAATAAATTCAAATTTAAATAAAGTAATATATGGTAACAAATTACCATATTTTTATTACTTTAATTAAATATGAATTTTCAGAAAAAGAAAAAAAAAAACAAAGAATAATGAAAAAAAACATTGCTGCCCCATCCCAAACCTAAAGTCAATGTAACAGCACTACGCTGTGAGTCAGGCTATTTTTCAGTTGATATATGTACTGAAGACCCTGGCATTTCAGTGTGACGTCAGACTGCTAACCTAAACTAGCTGTATAAGATATATATATATATATATATATATATATATATATATATATATATATATATATATATCATATATATATATATATATATATATATATATATATATATTATATATATATATATATATATATATATATATATATATATATATATATATATATTTATATATTTATATATATATATATATATATATATATATATATATATATATATATATATATATATATATATATATGTATATATTATATATATATATATATATATATATATATATATATATATATATATATATATATATATATATATATATATATATATATATATATGTATATATTGTCAGATAGAGTAGTAAACCCACCATGGGGCAATATAGCCAGTAAAGCATATTTATTAGTTGTCCGCTAAAATCTGGTGAAGTTTTAATGATGTAATGTCCCACTCTACATACCTTTTTAGCCGACTGGTAACCTGGTATTATAATGTTTCTACAAAAAAATTAATATATATATATACAATACGCATACACTACGGTCTGTGCAAATGTATTTATAACACATTGTTTAGGATGTTGAATGCTAGATCTTCTTGATTCATTGCATGAACCTTGCTTGTGTCTTTTAAAACTCAATTGGTTCTTAGGGTGTCATGTAGTCAGATTTCTAATAATCTAGCAACATACTTTTTGATCATCAATACGGTTTCAGTCTTTCATTCTACTGCTGATTTGTTAACAGCAAAAACCAATAGGTTTTATAGCGCATTAGATAGTAGAGAGGTTAGGGCTGTGGCTCTGAACATTTATATAGCCTTTGATAAAGTTTGGCATGCTAGTCTTCTCCATTACCTCTCTTCCTTTATTATAACAGGTAACATCTTTATGATATTAAGTCATTCTTTACCAATTATAGTATTAAAATCGCTCTCGATAGACAGCACTCTTCTTTATATCCTATGACTTCAGGGGTTCCTTAAGGGTCTATCCTTGACCCTATACTTTTTATACATTAACAATCTCCCAAGAATTCTCTTATCGAAAGTATTATATAGCTGATGATATAACCATTTATTCTTGTCTTGATAAGAAGTCAAAGTCTTGATAAGAAGCCAGAACTCTCTGATTGCTTAAATAGGTCATTTGAGCTCTCACGTCTGCTACAGCATGGGGCTCATTGTGGCTGGTGAACTTGTCCTCCATTGAAACTCAATTTCTTTTTTGTCAAATTTTTTTTCAGCAAACCATTATCACTATAATCTTGATCTTTCTATATTTATGAAGAGTACCATACTCCATGGGTCATCTATCCTTACTCTTCTAGGATTAACTCTTACTTCCTATCTCATTTGGAAACAATACATGAAATCTATTGCAAAGTTAGCATCTGCTAAGGTTACATCTGTTTATTTTACTTGCCACTTTCTTACTCAGGATTCTATTCTTTACCTCTATTATTCTAAAACCCATCCTTGTATGGAGAACTGTTGCCAAATCTGAGGAGAATCTTTAAATGATGCCTTTTCACTTTTAGACAAGGTGCAAAAATGAATAGTTAAACATATTATTGTACAATTTTATATTCAATATTTAATATTTAGTTAAACATAGTTAGACCTGCCCTTGCAATCCACCTTCAACCATTATCTCATCATTGTAATGTCACTTCTCTTTTTCTTTTCTATAAATCTATAATAGGCACTACTCTAAAGAGCTGCATCTTTTGTGCCATCTACTAAAATTCACTCTAGTATTATTGGTAATTCAATCAAGTCTCATCCTTTAACCTTTAAATGTGACTCTTCTTAAGTGCTGTAAAAATTCTTATTTGTCTAGTTGCTTGAACATATACTTTTATATATATATAAATATATATATATATATATATAATATATATACATATATGTATATATACATATATATATATATATATGTATGTATATATATATATATATATATATATATATATATATATATATATATATATATATATATATATATATATATATACATATATATATATATATATATATATATACAGTATCAGACAAAACATGGTGGACAAACTCAAGTTTAGAACAAAAGTTGATCAAAAACTAAAAAGAACTAGTATAACAATTGTACATATTAATTTTTAAATAGTTTATTATGTTCTTATCAAAATTTAAAACGTTTGAATCATACTAAGAATTACAAAAAAAATTTATAACACATTTTTCTCAACAAACTACATTTTTCCAAATTTCACCAAAACAAGGTGGACAAATCAAAAAAAGCTTTTTTTATAAGATTTCATTGTCTTTATTCAATTTATCGTATTCTTTTGTTTTCACTTTTATCATAACATTACTCTAAAATAATAAAATAGATTTTGGAACGTCTGGCCAATTATTTTTTAAATTAAACTAAAAATAGATTTGACTTGTGATATATGGCGTAAATTGCAACTTAAAATGGCTTACGACAAAATAGGAAGTGTTTTACGAGAAAATATTATTAAAGGTTTTAAAAGCGGAAAACATAAAGCTGAAATTTGTAGAAAATATAATATAGCTAAATCAACTGTAAGCAAAACTGTCAAAGCATTTGGATCTTGTGACTGCTATAAAACAAACCATCGGAGCGGACGTCCAAGAAAAATATCACAAAGACTAGATCGAATAATTGTTAAAGAGCTTAAAAAAGATCCATTTTTGTCATCCACAAAATAAACCGAAAAACTTGAACTACAAATCTCTAATCGCACTGTGTGGCAAAAAGCTAACGAAGCAAAATTGTTTTCTCGAATGCCTGCCAAGAAACCACTAACTTCTTTTAAAAATAGAAAGCTAAGACTTGCGTTTGCCAAAGCACACCAAAATTGGACTGTAGACCAGTGGATAAACATTTTAGTGATGAATCAAAATATAACTTTTTTGGAAGCGACAACAAGAAGCGAGTCTCGAGACCAAAGAACA
>NC_088929.1:43475000-43557500 GCF_038396675.1 Hydra vulgaris
ATGTAAAGAATTTGCGGAAAACGTTATTCTATATGAAGTTGCAATTGATTGACTTAATTTGATAGCAAGATTGTTTCTTTTTAAACATAAAAAACTTGAGGATAAATTGACCAAAAAGTAAATATTTGGAAAAGTAATATCATGGAGATTTGTATAATAAGATTTAAGAAATGACAACACAAGTTTGGTCAGCTTTTGAAGGTGCAAACAGATCTCACATTTCTTTTGTAAAAGGCCATGTTCCTGGTCATTTCATGCATTGTCAGTGATCCAACTTTATAACTAGATTTCAACAAATTGTAAATATTCAGAAACTATTCTTTATTACAATTACCTTAAGATGGTGGTGGCAGTGCAGTGGTAGAATCCTTGCTTTTTAAGAAAGAGATTCTAAGTGTGATTCCAATTTGCTTAACTTGTTTCTCCACGCAGCAGCCTTATTAGTCACATTTTACATTTCAGAGTTATAGAGTTGAGAGAAGATTGTCCCCACAATTAAATTAAGCCTCCTCGATTTATCATTATCATTATCCTTATATATATTGCATGCGTAGTGCTTAAAATTCTAATTTAAATTCAAACTCAGAAAATGTAAATAAAAAAAACAAAAGATTAATAATGAAATGAAATAACAATAAATTAAAAAAAGTTTTTTCTTCGATTTTTTAAATGATAACATTAAATTTCTGAGCCAATTTTTTGCTCCAGTCAGTCATTAGGCAAAAGTTTAACAAAAAACTTATAAATGATTTAAGCATTCTAAAAGCATTTTCATTTAACAATACTTATATAACTTAAAAACCAATTAAAAAATAATGCTAAAAACTTATCAAAAAAAGATTTTAATATTTAATTACCTTTAAATTTGAAAAAATCACCAACTTAAACCTAATAAACTTGTTTTAAAAATTTAGAAATTTATCCTGAGCAAACTAAAATTTGCTTTAAACAAAAACTCAAGCATATTTTATTAAACCTACCTTGACAATCTCGAATTATTGAATTAAAAATAGATCCAGGAGGACATAAACAACTAAATGAACCATTCAGATTTAAACAACTTGCTTTTGTGAATTTGCAGTTTATTAAACACTCATTAATATCTAGAAAAAATATTAAACCAAAGGGTTAAATAACATAAAACAACAAACTTTAAAAAAAGGTAAAAAACTGAATTAAATTCAAATATTTACATTAATAAAATAAATCATATGTACGAGTTTAATAACTTTACCACATTCAAAATTTTATAAACCACTTCATTTTTTTTTGGTAAGCTTGTTAGAGCCCTTGCTTAATATTGTCACAACCCTCACTTAATCTTGTTACAACTCTCACTTAATTGAAAAACTTTTAAAAAGAAAAGAAAATTGCAGGCCCGGTGATATAAAGAATTTTGTTTATGTCTAAATTTGTGATGATGAGTTGCATTGGTTTGTTGATCTCTTCTGTCCTCTATAGTCTTATTACATTATTAGAAAGCTAATCACACTCAGAGGTGATTTTAGGAGAGAGGGGTCCACCCCTATTTTTTTTTGTTTTTGACAAATATAGTCGAGCAGTCAGGAATTGGACACAATTCAAGTTTGTATGTTTTGAGGATTCAACTTCCTCCATTCCCCTTCATTTTATTTGTAGAATCCTCTTCGATCACACTCACTAAAAGGTCATAGGCTAGCACATTAATGCCATGCATATTCAACTAATCAAATACAGACATAAGGTAATAATGGTCGCCTGTCCGCTGGTGTGGAAAAATAAATTAAAATTTTAACTCCAAAAACCAAAAACAGAGTTAGCAATCAGTGATCTAATTTTCGCTTAGCAAAGGTTCTGATTGAACATGTGCATAAGCTATGTGGTGGTAAGGCTTAAGCACCATAATTACACCTACTAGTTTAACCTAATGCCTTATCTGTCAAAGTGATGTTTTTTGAAAGAATTAATGTTATAATTAGAATAAAATGTGCATATTTGATTCTTCCCTATCCCTTAAAATGACAGCATTCACCATTAAGAGTTTCAGGAATGCTATACCTGCACTAATGCTTATTATCATGACCGTGTCTTAATAAGTTTTAATAGCTTAATAGGTATCATCATGACCGTGTCATAATAGGTTTCACTGTCTACACTCTGCAAACTTTAATTTTTTTTATATTAACTTAACCACATCAAAAAGAAATGTTTGAGCACATTGTTTTCATAAAATATTTAACAGTTATTAGTTTTTAAGAAGAATTCTGAAAAATCTTATAGTATAGTATACTAGAAAACAAAAAAGCATTTACTTTATAGCAGTTAAATTTTATAAGTTTAAGTAATAAGGTTTATTAAATGACCTTGACATTTTGTAGCACTTGAGTTATAAAAATATCCTGTTGAACAAAACCGCTGCAACTTGCATTGTGTGCTATTACAATAATAATCTGTACAGTTTAATTGCAAAACATTGGTATCTAAAAACATAATTAAGAGTTAAACAATTTACTCAAACTAAATTATAGAAATAATTAAAATTATTATAAAATGTTATATAACAAACTTAAAAAAACACAACTATTTTAATTTTTTACATGTCGTTTTACAAGACATTGACAAACACAAGTTTCTTTATTTTTCACATGCCTTTGCTTTTCCTAAACTCTAAAGGACACAGCAGTTAAGGATGTATCTTTATATTTTAGTCATATATTTTACTTAATTTTATTTACAACTCTTTTAACCCAAAATTAAAAAACACGAACTTTGTTGGCTGCTGCACAAAAAGATAAGTTGAGTGCAAGACTTAAGATGGATTTACACCTCAATTTGTTGATTGTAAATCAAGTTTACTACTGCATAATAGTTAATACTGCATAATAATAGTCTACTATCCCATAATACTAGTCTACTATCCCATAATAATTAGTCCCATAAAAATTATTATGAGGTATGTTAATAAATAAATGAAAAGATTCTAATCCATTGCAAAGCTTAATAAATTTTATTTTAAATATACTGTTTCATAAAATTGAGTATTTTTAAACATAAGTTTTGAAAAAGGCTTTGGTTTTATACATTTTTTTGACTTTGTTTGCATAACTATACTTATTTAAAAAGTAATATATTTATACTAACTATATTTATTTGAATAGCTTAAATTTTTGTTCATCAATATCAATTAGGTAGTTGAGCAAACATTTAGTGCTGTAAAAAAAAAAATTTCTTTAACAAGCACTTTTCAATAAACCTTTAAATGCTTGCTTATTGAGTAGTTATTTAAAGTTTCTCTTCAAAAAAAAAATATTTTATATTTTATTGAGCAGGTTGAAATAATCCTTTGAAATAAATGAATTGCAGGCTTTCTTAAAAATTGAAAATACCAAAAATGCATAAAAAACAAGAGATATAAGTTTTATGATCATTTCATATAAAAAAAACTCTAACAAATTTGTAAAGAAGAACTAATTTTTTTTATTGAATCATAAAATTTATTTAAGCTACAATCACACTAATTTTAGTGCATCTTTGAAAAGATCTCAACCTTGTTACTGACAATATTGCTAATGAATCAAAAATGAATCAAAATACCAAATCTAAATCAGATTTTAACTTAGTTATATATAACACTTAATTAATTTTTTAGCACACAACCTCGAAATAAACAATAATAAATATCATATGAAGATCATATTGTGAAAAAGTTTAGAAACCATCAATTTTTTAAAGTAGAATACAGTCCAGCAGGTAGACTAAATCTTGTCTTACTTCAAGATACTTGCTGGAATTTATTATTAAAGTCTATATTGAAAAATATCAAACCTTATTGCAAATCTCTAAAGTAAATTCTGTGCATAATTGACTCTCGATGCACTGGAATGTCTTTAAGCAAGTCATAATTAGACCTTCAAAAATCTAGTTGCTAAAACTGATAAGGTTACCACCTGACTACCTGATAAAGCAAAAAACGACAAACAAAAATTCTTACAATAGAAGTGTAAAAAGATCTAGAAAACAAACTTTGTGTAAAAGTCGTTTAAAAGATTCTTTAAAATGACAGTTATACCATTTAACCTTCTAGTTTTTAACATTCTTATTACCAAAGAGAAATGTTGAAAGAAGTTGAAATATGCTAACCTACAATTTCTGCATAGCAGTCCTACAGTTTTGAAAATCATAAGAAATTCATACATATTTTGATAATTTGAAATTACCTTGAATGTTTCAACAACACATTTATTGGGTTAAAGGTTCAACCCATGAATTTGTTCAACCCATGAAGTTATTTTTAAACAAATTTTACAAAAATTCTAAAAAATATTACCAAGGCTTTTCATTTATATTTAAACTTTTTATTTGCTAAAATTTTCTATTTGGAGTCAGCCAGCAATCACATTAACTAATAAACCAGACACTTTATTCTTTAAAAATCAACTCATAGTTTCAATGAAATAGCAAATCCAATTTTTTATTTTGCTGACTGGAATAATTTTAAATTGGCATTGTTAAAAATAAAACATTTCACAATCAAATATTTTCTTTCTTTAAAAAAAAACTTTGTAGAAAAGAGAAAGAGATGCAACATCACGATGATGTGATAATGGTTAGAGGTTGGCTGTAAGAGCAGGTCCAACTATGTTTACAATACATTTTTGCACTTTGTCTAAAAGAGAAACGGCATCATTGGAAAATATGCCCCAAATATGGCAACAGTATTCCATACAAGGCCGGATCTGACATTTATAGAGATAGGGAAAAAAATCAGAGTAAGATAGTGTCGAGCTCGATAAAGAGATACAACCTTAGCAGATGCTAATTTTGCAACTGATTTGATATATAAAAAAGATCGGAAGAAATAATCCTGGGAGATAAAGGGTAGATGACTCATCAAGTACATTACCATTCCTAAATACAGGAAGATCTTAATTATTGCAATAACAATTGGCTGAAAAAAGTTGAGTTTTATCTGAACTGAAGTTCACCAGCCACTGTGAGCCCAATGATGTAGCAGAAGTGAGATCCTTTTCAGGCTCAAATGCCCCCTCCAAGCAATCATAGAGTGTTGTCTTCATCATGCCACCTTAGATGTAAAAATATCTAGAAGATCGCTAATGTGAATTAAAAAAAGTATAGAGCCAAGGATTAAATCTTGAGGAACCCCTGCAGTTACAGAATAAGAAGAGTGCTGTCCATCAAAGACAACTTTTATGTTACAATTGGAAAGGAAGGATTTAATAACCTTAAAGATATATATATATATATATATATATATATATACATAAATATATATATATGTATATATATATATATATTTATATATATATATATATATATATATATATAATATATATATATATATATATATATATATATATATATATATACGTTAAAAGATTTTGGGTTTAATCCATATATACATATCGATATGTATAAATATATAAATATATATAGATACATATACATATATATATATATATATACATATATATATATATATATATATATATATATATATATATATATATATATATATATATATATATATATATACATATATATATATATATATATATATATATATATATATATATATATATATATATATATACATATATATATATATGCATAAATATATATATGTATATATATATATATATATATATATACATATATATATATATATATATATATATATATATATATATATATACATATATATATATATAAATACGTATATATATATACTTAAAACTGTTTTTGAACTCTTTAATTTTGCATATTATTTTACAAACTACCTTATAATGATTATAAGGTAATTTGTAAAATAAAATGCAAAATTTAGTAATAAAAAATTAGTCCCTATCATCAGACATTCCTTTAATGTATTAATTTTTTGCAACAATGAAAATAAAACAAAGCAATACAATATTATTCATCTTCAGGAGAAAAAAAAATACTATAAGGTTGGGTAAGGCTTGACATAAAACTGATTTAGGTATAAAAGCTTCCATGCCAAACTGAATGCAGGAGAATGTAGAGAAGACGCAATATATATCAAAAAGACAAAAGTTTTTAGACTAGGAGTTTTAATGAGATCATACAATGGTTTAAATCACTCATTGGAGAACACAGAAAAGGTGAGCAAAAGTTGAGTCGAAGCTATAACACAAGTTAGGAAGCAGAAGTAAACAAACATGCAGTAGATTCAAATCTGATTTTCAGCAAATAGATAAAATGATAATATCATTTTATCATTGATATAATATCATTGATATGTAAGTGTTTTGGCCAAAAATGTGACTATTTCTGTCTTAACAAGTCAAAACAGACAAATTTCAACTAAAACCACAAACAGTTCTCATAATTTTTGTATGTTGTTGTAAGATTCAAAGATGGAAATTAAATAAACTTAATTAAAAGACAATATTTGCAAACAAATAACAAAAGCTGGATTTTTGTATTTAGTGTTGTTAGATATTTTACCCGGCAAGCAAAAGACGTCGTGTCCAAGTCTCAGCAAGGTTAAAATTTATAACGTCGGAACTTTCAACGTCGCTTTTTTGTTGATTTTCCGTTGATAAAGTAACGTTGAACAATAAGTCTCAGGGTGCGGATTCACAACACTTTCGTAAGTCTAAAATTTGCGTAAAGTTTGCGTAAGTTTTGCTTTAGTTCAAAGTTACGCTAAGTGGTATTCTCAAACCTTGCGTAAACAAAAACTTACGAAATTCCTAAGTTTTTACGTAAGTTACGTAAGTTCCTAAGTCACGCAAAAAGTCTAAAAAACTGTATTCACAACATTTTCCTAAAAAGTGCTCAGCAAACTTTACGCAAGAAAAATTACGTCTGCTATTTTCTGACTTAAGTTTGGCGTAACTTTAAATCATCTAATAATATTTAAAAAAGGCGTTTTTATTATTATAAAAGATTTCAGATTTTGTTTGTTATTGCCAATAAAATATAACTTTATTTTAATTTTATACTGCTATACGTTAAGTTATTTATTTAAATAATACAACTATAGTTGTTTTTTTTAACATCAACAACAATAGCAGTATATTTACCAAAATTTTAGATGTACTACATAAACTTGTTTTATAAAGCTTGTTTTCACCTTAAATTTAAGGTTAAAAAATATACACACAATCTATATAATGGATGGTTCCCTCTCTCATAGCCTAGCTAAAACAAGGAGAGCGACCATAGTACGGATATACCATATAGTTTTGTAGTATGCCAATAACTTATTAAATAAGTTAAGTTAACTTAGTAACTAGCTATTGTCATACATCAAAACTATATGATGTATCCATATTAGAATAACTTATGTTTGTATCTATACTATACTATCTATACTACATTATACAAAAGTATATACAATAATATTTGTGAAGTATATACTTTAACTTGCAAAACTAGCATAAAGAGAGAGAGTCTCTCTTTCTCACTCTGTCTGTGTGTGAGAGAAAATATATGTGCTAAAACAGATACAATATTCACTAAAATATATAATCAATTCATTAGTTTTTTAAATATCTATTTTTTATTTATTTATAAATGAGAACAAGACTATTTCAAAATACAACAATGCTAAAATTATCTCTAAGTAATTAGCCTAATAATACTTTTTTACTTCAATAGCCTAATTATTAGGCTATTGAAGTAAAAAAGTATTATAACCTAAATATTAAACTTACTTTGAATAATGATGCTATGTTTTTTGATAATTTCAATTATTCAAAGGTATTAATAATATATAAAAATTAATTTGAATAATAATGCTCTGTTTTTAGTTATTTCAATTATCAGGAGATATAAATATCTATAGATAATTTAAATTATTAAAAAAAAGAGCATTGTTATTTAAAGCCTAATTTCTTGGTAAATAATATTGTTATTTGTAAATAATAAACATATTCTGTAATAGTTTAAATTGTTTTGGTAGATCATTTTTTTTTTTTGTATTTCTTTATGAAATTTCATTGGTGTAGTTTGTTATTGCAAAGAGCAGAAAGTCCATAAAAAGTCCCTTGATCCACCAGTTAGTCCAAATGGAGTGATAGTGCTTTTTACAATTCTATTATCACAATAGCTATTAGATTGTATTGTATTTGGTGTCTTGAAAACCTACTACAATACTTGTTGTGATTTAATCAATTTTTGCTCTGTCAAAGAGTCAAACTTTTTTATACTGCACGTACCTGATTCACACTAACTGACTAACTAACTTTACGCTATCCATCAAATATAAAAATCATGTTTTTATTCGTGCAAATATAGTGCCATAAATTCTCAATCTGAAATATCACAGAAAAAAAACTTACAAAAAACAAGTGGGTTTTCATTCAAACTCAACTTTTATTAGTTAATACAATTAAAACATTTTTCATAACATGTTATAAAAAATATATTGTGTTTTTCATATATGTTATGGATAAGTTGTTGAACTTTTGTTTATGTTTT
Organism: Hydra vulgaris; assembly: GCF_038396675.1. Taxonomy (NCBI): domain Eukaryota; kingdom Metazoa; phylum Cnidaria; class Hydrozoa; order Anthoathecata; family Hydridae; genus Hydra; species Hydra vulgaris. The sequence goes on from NC_088929.1 coordinate 43,483,446, forward strand.
TAAAATGTTCCTTATATTTCTGACAATAGAAATTTTGTTTATAAATAGTTTCAAATATACTAGAATGCAATCAAATGTATTTCTTGAATTTATTGAAGCAATTTCTTTATTTAATGAAACTGTCATTCCGTATTGCAAATAAAAGTGTTTTTGATTCAAGTCAATTATATGATAAAACAAGACCACTGAGAAGAAAATTTAACAATTATCATGATGTTTTCTTATACCATAGGGTATAAGAAGTAAGAATGAAAACAAGAAGTTAAAAAAAAAACATTTTAGTTTAGCACTTTCATTATTTTATGAACAAATATGCCCGAATTATTTCTTAATGAGTGCTTGTAATGTTTATATTTTAAATAATAGATGTGCAGCATTTTGTTAATAATCGATATCTCATTTAACAAACCAACCGACTCTTATTTGTTCCATTTTTATTCCAATTATTAATTATTTTGATTACTTTGCTAATAGATACTCAAAATAGATTGAAAGAATGTTTATGCTATATATGCTATTACTTTTAAAAGTAATTGCACGCATATGTTATATAAGGCTATTCAAATAATACGAAACACTTTTTGCTGTTTTTAGACTCTCTTCTTTGTATAAGGTGGGGTGGGTTAATATGGATAGAATTTTATATATATACTTTTTAAATATAATTTTTTTTTGTAGTTAATTACCACTATAAAACTTTTGTTATTTTCCTTTACATTCAGGGTGTATACAATAACTTCACAATGAGTAGAACATAAATATATTTTCAATAACTAACCTACTAATCTTTTTTAACAACACCTTTCATATATCCATATTCCCCCAGGGGTGGGGTAATACGGATACTCATAATATATTTGATACATATATCACACTTATTGCTTTTCATGAATTTAAAAGGTCAAACTGTATTGGTTATGACTAGCAGTTTTCTTTTTCTGACTGATACAGTATTCTTTTTAGTTTTGTTCTTCTCTTTTTCTTGCAACCTTGCGACAACATCTTGAGCTGTTAAAACTCTGCCCTTTTTGGCCAGAAAACTTTGATACATTGTATACTGACTCCTCTTCCTTAACAAGCTGTATGGTAGTCATTAATTTGCTGTCATTAGATGTACCAATAGTCTTGCACTGATATTTTATTTCAGGCATGATAGTTTATTTCAGTCTTATTTTTTTATCTAAAATATTATAAAATTAACTTTAATTATGTAAAATATAAAACTAATTATAAAGCAAAATACGGTAATAAAATAAAATGAGGAATACCAAAATAAAATATGAAATATTAAAATGGGAGATAAAGTTTTACCCTAGCCATTCAAAGAAAACAAATTTGAACTATGATCTTAATGTTAATAGTTCAGTAACATTATATAAAACTATTATATGTTTCTGAAAAATGTATAATACTATATTTAAAAGCAAAAGTGAGCTTAAGTATATAAATAAATGTCATGCAGCTTATGATTTTGTAACAAAATTCTATAATGTTAATAGGATTTTATATATTTTATATATATCCATTTTCCCCATTATCATTTTACCTGTATATCCATTTTACCCCATTTTAGATTTTTGTTTATTTATCAATATGGGTTAGAGAACTTATAAACTAAATTCTACATGTTGTTACATGATGGTCCAAATAATAAAATTTATATCATTATTCTTGGATAAGTAATATTACTGAAGTCTGCTGACAAAAGTTTTGAAACATAATGTTTTTTTTATTTTTTTCAAAACAAAACGTTTTTTTTTTTAACTATTCATGTAAATCAAATATAAACATTGTTAATGCTAAAAAAGAAGCTAATTATGTGTATAAACTGTTGGTAATTTTCAGGTTTTAGCATTATGTATAGATAACTTACTCCATGCTTACTTATTGAATATATCTATATTACCCTAACAATCCATATTACCCCACCCTACCCTATGTAACATTTTATACAATCTCTCCCCGCTCTATTTGTAACGTGACATTATTTTTAAACAATCTTAATAAAAATATCTTTGAGTTTGTACTTTTATGCTAAAGGTTTACTATTCCGCTGTGATTAGAATTTAAAATTTAAAAATTTTGTCATGTCACACTGTGGCTAACCACCCCCTCTCCGTTGTGATATTTAGTGACACTTTCAAACACCTTCACCCTATATAAGAATGTCACGTATTATTTGAATACCCCTATATGATTTTGCTACATTTTTAAATATAGCGACAACAGCAACAATAACAAAATAATTGTAAGTAAATTTAAGCCCTGTCTTTAAAAAAGAAACATTCACTGTTTGGTCACATTGCCCTGTGTGTCTTAATAAAAAAATAATTAGTAATACTAACTACTTCCTTTATAGAAATAGTTATAAAATATTTGCCTTAAATTTTGGTTAAGTTTTGCGTAACTCATGCGCAACCTTAACTCTACGCAAATGCTGCGAAAAAGTTGTGAATACCAAATAGTTACGCAAAAAATATTTTGCGTAAGATTTTCGTAACTTTTGCTCAGCTACGCAAAAGTTACGCAAAAGTTGTGAATTCGCACCCAGTCGGGTAGAAAGTTTAACGTCGGAATTTACCACGTTACTTCAACGTTTATTTATAGTTAATTAACTAACGTTGATTATTCCACGTTAAAATGACGTGTCTTTTTAATTTCTATTTGATATCGAGGCAGATAATTCACAAGTTTTTTAAAAATAAAAATGGCTAATCGCCCAGCGAAATTTTGTTTTTTTATTGTTTCTTATTTTAAAGTGTTAATATTAAAAAATTACTCATAATTTTATACAATATTTTACTTCAACTTTGTAAGTACCTATTACAAGTTATCTTAAGTATATTTTAGATTAATGGATAACAATCGAAGTTTTTTTTGGTTTATACTTTCTTTTTTTACTTTGTTTGTATCAGTTGTAATACCTAAAAGCAATTTTAGTATTATTAATAATGATTATTAATCGGAATCCGTGTTTTGTTATGCAACATTGTTTTTACATAGCTTTAATTACAAATATACATATTTTTTGTTTATAATCAAAGCTAAAAGTGCTTGTAAAAGAATCAATTAAATAGTAAAAAGAGTCGAGTTAATATTGATATTTATGTATTACATACATATATATATATATATATATATATATATATATATATATATATATATATATATATATATATATATATATATATATATATATATATATATATATATATATATATGTATATATATATATATATATATATATATATATATATATATATATATATATATATATATATATATATATATATATATATATATATATATATATATATATATATGTATAAAAAGATAAATGAAAGAGAAAAAGAAAATCAAAAAAAAAAACATTTTTAAAATAGACGAAAAAACAAACAGCATTAAACAAAGTAAAAACAATAAACACAATTTAAACAGATAAACTAACTGAAGAGAAAAAAACAGTAAAAAAAAAGTTAAAAACAAAATACAAAGTTTAATAAAAAAATACCACTAACAAAATTATTGACGTTGACTCAATGTCAAAATGCTTGCTGGGTAGCTATATTTTAAATTAATTTTTAAATGCAATTGATGAATTTATATAACGTATTCACCTTTTATAAGGCCTTATTATTCTCAATTAGCCTTAACAAATTATTAGCAAAAGCACAAACCGTGACAAAACAAAGTCAGTGACGTATCCAGGCCAATTTTGATACCGGTATGGCCTCCTAAATTTCTGCCCAAACTCAATTTAAAACATTACTTTATTGGCACCAAGTTTGTCATAAAAATGAAACAATTCTTTATTAGTTACTGTCATACTGTTTTTTGATAAAATTTGTTATGATAATTACGAAATTGTTATAAAATCGGTGTAGTTAAGGCAATTTACAAATTATTCGAATTCTTGTACTTGGAATTAGCATAAATTTATCAGCATTTTATGTCCAAACAAGTGCTTTAGATGTTATAATTATTACTACCTTTAATAGTGAATCTAAAAAACACTTTTGATCATTTTCGCTTATCGGCGTTAACATGAACTTAGTTACAACCTTTTAAAAAAGTTCCTTAATTTACTATTGATCCAAGTTCTAATCGATTCTGACCTATATTAACTATATATAGTTGTCAAAACACAATATTCTTTTCCATTTTCACAAAAAATACTAGAACTCCGACCAACAAAGAGCATATAATTAAGAAAAATTGGCAATAAACGATCAAAACAGATCATATTATTAAACTATGATGTTCATTTCACCTAAATTTTGACACGCGATTGTGATTATAAGAAGATTTTTTTTTTAAAAAAAAGAATTTTTGGTATTGGTTTTTTCGCTAGAAACATTTTATAATACCGCAAAATTTTTATATTACATATATTTTATAATACCGCAAAATTTAATATTTTAACTTTTTTTGTCTTTTTATAATTCACAAAAATTATCTTAAACGGAAATTTAAATTTAAATTTAACGGAAATTAAGTCGAAGTCAACAAAATATCATTCATATTCTATAATATTTTAAAATTGCCCTAACTACACTGAGAAAGTCGTTTAAAAATAGCAACATTTGAAAAACGACTTTTAAAACAGATTATAAATGCATTTTAAGTCAATCAGAATGCTTAATTCGAATTCACGTGTGTGAAATATGGAATATTTGGTTAAGATGTCAAACGCACTTTTTGATTAAATAAAAATATGAAACGCTAAGCATTTTATATTTTTAAATAAATGCACTTATTTCTAAATACTCAATATAATATAAATACTTGTTTTTTTGTTGTTTTTTTTAAAAAACTTCAACGACAAAATCATGAGAAATGGCTATATAAAGACTATTTAAGTTAGTTATAAATATTCATTTTTTTGTAAATTTGTCATATTTCTTTTTTAAAATGTTTGTTGTTTTTGAGTTTTGACAGTTTACTGGTAGTTTAACAATTCTGTTTGAGAAGAAATTTTACCGGATATCAGACTTGTTTTGTTTTCTGGTTAAATAGTTTTGTTGTCTTGCGCCGTGATCATGTTTTTCTTGGCTTAAACTTTAATAAAAGTTTATTTTATTTAGTCCATTTTTAATTTTGAATTGCTGTATTTGGTCTTCTCTTATACGTCTTTTTTCAAGTGCTGTCTGGCCAAGGCAGCTGATCCTTTCCTCATAGGTTTTACATCTAACTTCTCGTACTAGTTTAGTTGCCCTTCTTTGAACTGCTTCAATCGCTTTGATGTTTTTTATTCTATTTGGATTCCATACTAAAGCACCGTACTCTAGATGCGGTCTCACCATTGACGTAAAGAGCATCTTAAAAGTGGTTATATTAATGTATTTGAATGAGTTTTTAAGCTAACCAAATATGCGATTCGACGTTGCAATAATAGAGTTGATTTGCCGGTCCCACTTTAAGTCAGAGCTGATAGTCACTCCCAAGTCTTTCTCAAATTCTACCTTTAATAACTGATGCCCATTTACTTAATAATTAAACTTTGGATTTGATTTACCAATGTGAATTACTTTACATTCGCTTTCATTTAAAGACATTTTCCATGTTGATATAATGTTGATATCTTTTTGCAAACTGATCGTTTTTGTCTTTGATGGTCCAAATTACTTTTGCGTCATATGCAAAGTGTTTTGGATTATTTTTGATTTGTGATGCCAAGTCTTTTATGAAAATAACAGACAGTACTGGCCCAAGAACCGAGCCTTGAGGAACCCCACTAAGCACGTTAAGCCCATTTCAGACGCCTGAAATGGCGTCTCCTAGTATGACACGCTGTTTTCGATCTTTAAAATAGTCAATTATCCAATTGAGCATCTTATTTACTATTCCGTATGGTATTAATTTTCTTAAACAAAGTCGTGTGTCGAAGTCTTTTATTATTATCTTAACTGGAATGTCGTTATCGGTAGCTTTTGTAATTAAATCAAACGATTCAAGCAAGTTTGTTGTGCATGATTTTTCCTTAACGAAGCCGTGTTGATCCTTTGATATTAAATTATTTATTGAAAGATTTTCTACTATTTTGTCCTTTATGATGTTCTCCACTACTCTACTGACCACTGATGTTATTGAAATGGGCCTGTAAGTTGAAACATCCGAATGACTTCCATTCTTGTAAATTGGCGTAACATTAGCTAGTCTCCGTATTTCCGGTATTTTACCGCTATTAAACGATAATTTAAATAAGAATAGAATTGAGTGAGACAATGACTCCGAACAGTTAGACAGTGCATGAGGATGAACTCTGTCAACGTCAACGTCAACGCCACTTGATTTATGTTTGTTTAACTCTCTTAGTTTTTTTTTAACCACTTCCAATTTGAAAATATTTTCAGTCTTGTCATCATGTTTGAAGTTAGATTGTATCGGAAATTCTGAAAGTTCGTCTAAATTTCCTTTGATAAAAGACTCCTGAAATTTTAGATTAAGCATTTCATCAACTTTTTTTTTTATTATTAATTGCTCTTTTGATCCAGAAGCGTTTTGATACCAACTTTGATGTTTTGTTTTTTGTTGATGTAAGAATAAATCATTTTTGGATTCGACTTTAAGTTTGCAGCTAATTTCTTTTCTTACTCAAATACTGCTCGTTTCACCTCCATCACTACTTTTTTTTTCGTTTCCAAGTATTTAAGTTTCAGATTACGTTTGAAACCACTTACTTTTAATTTGAACCATCGTTTTTTTTGTGTTTTTGGTTAGCTTTATGGCTATAACCAATATGGCTGTTTCTGTATGAAACTTAAGTTCTGTTTTTTTATGAACTTTTTACATCCATTGTCGTATATTTTGATGAAGCTTCTGTAGTTTGTTTCAATACCAAGATCATTGCTGAGTTTATTTTGCGAGTCGACTTTTTTAATGATCTTTGTATTTGCATCTTTTGTAGTAAAACTTTTTAGTTGAGTACCTCTTAGTCGTTATTTTGTTTTTCAAATTTATGGTGAATGTTAACGATAGGTGTGCTTTATTGATATGACCTAAAGGAGCTCCTGTTTTCAACTCGTTGACTCTCTCATATACTTTCGTAAAAACAAGGTCGAGTATGTTTGTCGTTTTACAATTGTTTGTTTGAAAGGTTAGCACCTACACGTGTTGAAAAGGAAATGCATTTTGAGTAGGACTTACAAAATATTCGAGTTTTTCATCTTCTTGTAGCAAAGATGGAACACCATTTTGGTCCCAAGCTATATTGATAAAGTTGAAATCACCTGCTATAATTGTACCAGTGATTTTTCTATAATCATTTAGTTTTGTGTTTCTTCAATTGAGTTGATGATCTATTGGTATTCGCTGTAACTCGGTGGTCTATATATGCACCCTATAAGAATTCATTCGGTTCCATACGTGATTTCTCACCATATTTGTCCTCCGTCTTTGGATTTGAGTATTTTGTTAGTTGTTTCACAAGTATTGAATTGATTTTTAGTATATATACAGTCACCACTTCCCCTTTTGCCCCTGTTACGATGAGATATTTGGTATCAGCCTATGAATAGTCATTAAACCAAGTTTCAGAAATTGCCTTTATATCATAATTAAAGATTGAGCTTACTAATTATAGTTCACTTAATTTGTTATTTAAAGATGCTGCATTATAGAAAAGCAGCTAGATGCTGCATTATAGAAAAACAGCTAATTCTGACCTTGACAAGCTTGGAAAACTTGACAAGCCCTTTAGATTTGTCATCCGCAGCGATAAATTGCGATGCATTGATGTCTCACAGGAAGTTGAAATCAATGGACGTAAAAAGCATCCTTTCATCAAATAGAGAGATGCACAAGCAGCCAGAATTGCAAAAACACAATGAATCAAAGTGTTTACCTGCAAATATTTATTTAAATGCATTAAATACAAAAATAGAATCTGCTAAACCTAACCCTAAAAATACATTTTTAAAAAGTTTTATTCCGGATATCAAATGGCACGATGATGACAGGATCGAATTACGGTCAAAATAGTGCGGCAAGTGTTTTTCTTGATACTTTGGCTAATCGTAACCTAGAACAATTAGTTGATTTCTCAACATTTGAAGCAACTAATGGTAAAGCAAAAAAACATTTTGGATTTAATTATTACAGACTTATCAACAAGAGTAATCAAATTATCTAGCTCTCTGCCATTAGGTAATTCGTCACAAGGTTATCGCATATTGAGTTGGGATTATGTCGTCCTTTCTAAAAATGAGACTTCTTTCTCAAACAAAAAATATGACTTTAATAAAGGTGACTAAATAAATTTTGGTAAAAAGATTATGGAAACTAACTGGAAGCAATTATTTGAAAATAAAAACACTAATGTGTGCTATGAACTTTTCTGCAATAAATATAATAAACTCAGCAAGCAATTTATACCGTTAAAAAAAGTCCATACCGACTGTAATGCGCCGTGAATGAATAAGGAGGTACTGGCTATGATAAAGCAAAAAAAACAACTGGGCAATTACTTATCTGCGATTAACTGGCGATCAGCGACACTGATTCGTGAATATAGGAAACTAAGAAGCCAATTGCAGAAAGGATGTTCATGTATCTATTAGTGCTATATCTGATGCAAAAGGTGAAACGTTAACAGAGGGAATACATATCGCAAACAGGCTTAACGAGCACTTCAAATCATTTTTTGTTGATAATAGTAAAAGTAGTCAGTTACCTATTTTTGAGAGAAGGCATTATCAAGAAGACTTAGGCGATATAATTATTAATTTTGAAGCGATGCTAGCTTATTTGAAAGGTTTGAACCCGAATAAATCTATTGGTGCTGATAAAATTAGTCCAAAGGTACTTAAAGCATGCGCAGCTCAAATGACTTACCCTCTTACTTTACTTTACAATAAAGCACTGTCCAAAGGCTCAACACATACAGCTTGGAAACAGTCACACGTCACACCGTTGTTTAAAAAAGGAAGCCGTCTTGATGCCGCTAATAACAGACCACTGTCTATCACATCAGCTCCATGTAAAGTAATGGAAAAGATTGTCATGGAACAGATAACTAAATATCTTGAAAAAACGAGCTGCATCTCACATAATCAACATGGATTTATGTCCAAAAAAGGATGCACGTCTAACTTATTGGAGAGTGTTGACTACATCACGAAAGCGTTAAGTAAAAGAAACTATTGCGATATTGCATTTTTGGACTTTGCGAAAGCGTTTGATAAAGTTTCTCACCGTAGACTACTTCATAAATTGAAAGCATATGGGATTTATGGCAATGTTCTAAAATGGATTGAGTCATTTTTGATTAGTAGAATACAGCGAACTGTTTTAGGTGAACACTCTAGCGACTGGACCGATGTTCTAAGCGGAGTTCCTCAAAGGATAAATTAAAATCAGTTCATAAAATCTATGCTGACTATACTAAACTGTTACAAGAAATAAGACCTGAGTTTTACGATGCTGATTGCCTGATCCTACAAAATGATTTTAAACATTGTCACAGAATGGTCAAAGGAATGGCTGATGGAGTTAAATGTTCCAAAATGTAAAGTTATGCACCTTGGTTATGGAAATAGTAATCATGAACATTTAAGGGGCTTGGTGATAAGACAGAACTTATCTTCTTCTTGTCCCAGCCATGTATTTATATATTTGTATTGCATAAACTTGTAAACTTTTCTTATCGGCGAAATACATAATAATAATAATAATAATCAATGATGGAAATACATCACTTACTCTTGAGGCAATGGATATTGAGAGGGACCTGGGTATCTTCATATCTAATTATCTAAAATAGAATCAACACAAGCAGGTTGCAACACGTAAAGCGAATATGATACTTGGCCTATTAAAAAAAACATTTAGATCAAGAGATACGAAAGTTTGGAGTAAATTATACACTACGTATGTTGGCCGCACCTGGAATTCGCTATTCCGGTATGGTGTCTTTACTTAAAAGATGACATCAAAGAAATCGAAAAAATTCAGCACAAAGCAACAAAAGTACCTTATAATTTAATAGGATTACCTTATGCTGAAAGGTGTCGCCTGCTCAATTTTTTTACTTTGGAAACTCGCAGGAGACGTGGCGACTTAATCCAATAGTTTAAGCTAGAAAACGGTTTTGAGAGTATCAATTGGCATAATCCACCAATTCGCAGATCATCTTCCAACGTCCTAATGCATGAATTCACATATAATAATGCTCGTTACAACTTTTTTACAAATCGTATTGTCAATGATAGGAATAACTTGCCGTCAGCATGCAAAAAGATTCCGTCAGTTAACGCATTTAAGAATAGAATTGACAAGTATTTTTTTTCTCCAGCTGCAAACAGTACATCTTTTACTGAAGATGAGCTGTACGTTTATTAATTAATTCGTGCTTTAGCAGCAACAAAGGTGAGATGACTCAACAAGTTTTGCCCCTTTAGCATTTTCAATATTTGCTTTTGGTTTGAATGTTTTTAGGTATACAATTTCATTGGTATCAATATTTATGTCAGTAAAAAGTTTGACCTTCGCTAAATCAGATGCTTCCTTTTTTTTATCAGTTCCGGTTGATTCAGAAACACCAGAAATAATAATATTCCTCTCCCTTTTTTTTTTGAGTTCTTCATCGACAGAAATCGCATTAATTATACTTATTTGCTGAAGTATTAACTTTTTTTTAATGCCAGCAGTAACTACATTACTCCATGTTTTATGATTAGAATTTTGTGATTCTCTTAAATTGTTTATTTCGACATTTTGTTTTCTAACAATCTTTTTCAAATTTGCCACTTCGGCTTGTTTTTATAAGAAAACCTTTTCTAAAATTGCTGATGTTAATTTTCCATTTATTTATAGTATATAGTTATATAGATATAGTAATATAGTTCTTAGTATGAGTTTCTCCTCCACTTACATTGATTTACAACTATAATTTGCAATGCGATTAAAATCTTTTAAAAACTCTTTTAAACTCTTCTAAAGCATTAAACTTTTTCGTTTTAAATAACAGCAAAATTATTAAAAATATTATAAATAATAAAATAAATTCTTTTTAAACATAACAACATTGTAATAATCACGCCTAAAGACCTGATTTGAAAAGTAAAAGAACAACAACAGCAAAAATGTTTTTAACTTTTGAATTAATTAATAAAAATTTTGAATGTTTTATTGATTTATTACATACGTATTTATTGCATCACCTAGTTATGCAATAAATACGCTATGTAATAAATCTTTTTATATAAGAAACATTCAAATACTGTTTATTAAATGTTATAGTTAACGCTTCTCTCGCGAGTACTCACAAACGGTACTCGTGGGAGAAAATAAACTTGGTTTTATTTTTTATAATAGTATGCGAATAAAGCATGTAAATAAAAATTCGATGTTAGTGTTTAAATCGTCATGTTGTAATAAAAGTAACATTATTTTGATTATATATTTCTACTTGGAAAAACGTAAAATACTAAGACGAGGTATATGATATATAAATCTTATAAATTTGTGTTCTAAAAAAAAAAAAGGTACTCCAAAGGTAGACAGGATTTTTAGACCGGTATGCCCAAAAAATTTCTGGCTGCGTCACTGAAAGTACTGTTAGCTTTCAAACATTTTACAGTTAATGATGAAAGCAGCCTCTCCTATAGCCACCACAGTCGCCTTTAACAGCCACCGCAGATTTCAGAAAACTTTGCCTTAAATGCATTAAAATTTGTTTTATTGTTGCAACCTCTTCAAATGATAATTATAAGAATTGCGCAAAAAAAGGGACTAAAAATAGATTAAAAAACAAATAGTACAGTTAGAAAGATCCAGCATTCATCATTTTAGAAAAGATACAATATATATAAGTTTACATCTGTTTTAGCGTTTTAAAAGAGGGGGCGAGGCTAGTCAACATAAGCTTAGGTTTTCCTTTAAAAGTGAATTTAAATGAATTATCAAACAGAACAATAAGCATTACAAATATATTCTCTCCGAATAAATTCAGTGAATTTAAAAAAGGTTAAAAAGAGTACCTATACATGCCACACTGTTGCTTATAAAACTGTATCCAAAGCCATTATTACAAGTACAAATAGAATAACTTCCATTCTCTGAAATGCATTTTTCATTATTCAATGAGCTACAATTGAAAGGACAGTTACCTAAAACAAACAAAATTGAGATTTTGAAAGAAAAACCGCGGTTTGGTAAATCTATAAAAAAGCAAATTCAAAAATGCTTTCGTTTTTTCATAGCAATCACACTAATTTATCAGACTGCAGCTTAACAAAGTATTTCAATTAAAATCTATAAGTTATTAGTTAAATATACCGACACGCATTGGACTAAACAAATCACTAGACATCGTTGAAGAAGTGCTATACATTCCCAACTGTTGTATAGCGACAAATATGTAGTCAGCGGTTAATGAAGTACACATTAACAATTCAACATAATATTTGGATTTTGTTTTTAAATAAATTTCTTTAGATTTTTGTTGTGCATACCTGAAAGATAACATGGATTCAAAAATTTTAAGTTTGTATGTAAAAAGTGGAGAAAAAACAAAAATTAATGTACAACATTTTTAGTATTTACATAATTTATAAAAAAAATACTAATGATAAAAATATCTAATTAAATAAAAATAATAATAACAATAATTTATACAATAATGAGGATATTATTTGTGTTATTATTGTGATTACTGTTATATCTATTGTTATTGTATTTTAGGAAAAACCGGGTAGACTTTAGACACAGAGAAAAAAATAGACAATTGGACCGTATTGAAAAATTTGTCTATGGTTGGTGTGTCGATAATCATATGGCTTTAGTCTTAAATTAATTAGTTGACAGTTTCTCGCAAAAAAACTGATTTTAAAGTTAAAAAATATTTTTTGGTTAATTGATGTAAAATTTTTGCTGGCATGTGAATGATTTAAATTCAATTTATAAACTCACTTAAAGTTTTTTTTTTTTTTTTTAAAAAAACACGGTATTTATAACCAAAGAATGTGTAACAATTATTTATTTATTTTTTTATCTAATTCACTCCCAACAAGGCTGCAAGCAAAAACTCTTAAGTTGGGACTTACTGGAAAACAAAGAATAGAGTTAATAACCAAGAAAAAGGTTAACAGAAAAACTAAAAAGTTGTAGGTTGTTTGAGTCAGGAAAACATAAAGATGGAAGAGAGTTCCAAATATAGAAGTTTAGGGAAATAAACTAGGTGAACAAAGTTTTTTAGAGTATGCAAAAATAAAAACTATAAATGCAACTAAAGAATGGCCGAATGACGAATCAAGAACAAATCCTTTAATTTTTTATTACACCACAATGAGTTAGATTTCAAAGACTCAGTCACTGGTAATAAAAAAGATATATATATATGAAAAAAAACAACTAATATTTACCTAAATAATTGAAAAAAAACTGTCAAATTATTACAAAATCAAAGAAAATGGAGTAAACACAGTAAAGCATCTGCCAAAAGACATAGTTTGAAAGAGTGAAGTACCAAATCAAAAACGAAGATTTGGAAGATTTGGTAGCAACATATCTCATTAACTGTTTAGATTTTTCTTTTCCACCAATTCAATACAAAGAAAATGAAACAAGATATTCCAGACGCTGCAGAACTTGGTTTTGTTTACCCTTCTAGGCGGTAGGCAAGTGGAAATTTTGAACAAGACACATATAACATACTATAATCATTAGTAAGAACTGTAACAGCAATCAAGCATTTTTGCATTGTGATCTACATTTATCGATGTTAGTACACCCAGGTCAAATTGTGAGTATTTAAAATATCTTATAATTATTCTCCAAACTAGATATATATCTACTACAAATATAAAATCTAGATTTAGTTGCTTTGATGTTTGGCCCTTTGTTTAAAGCATATTTAAAAGAGAAGATTTTTAATCATCTAATGTAACAGTTTGTATATTCAAATATTCTTGAACTAGCTCATAAAGTTGATTATCTACGTGTCACATCTTTAAAAATTTGTAAACTGCTTGCAACAGCCAACAGCCAAAATTTTGCAACTGCTTTTGCATTTGCAAAATTTTTCAAAACTTTGCAAAAATTTGCAACTGCAAAATTTTGCATTTGCAAACTGCTTGCAACAGCCAACAGCCAAAAATTTGTAAACTGCTTGCAACAGCTTCACCCAATGATGATAATAATAATAATCTGACACCAGCTTCGACTGGTTCTAGAACTCATATCGAAACAATGTCAACTATCTTATTTCATAATACTGGTCAAATAATAACTATGCTGTTAACTCTTTCAAATGTTACAAAAATAGCTTGAAAAAGTGATAAACAAAGAATTGCCGCGGGATGTTTTTTAACTTTACTAAAATGATTAGTGTCTATTAATTCATTTATTTCCCCACAACAAACAGATCAACAAAAAAAATACTTTTTGTTTAACATTTAAAATGATTTTATGTATTTTTTTTGTAACGCAGTGGTAGCGCACTTGCCTCAGAAACAAAGGATCCGAGGTTCAAACCCCATCTCTCTACAAGCTTTGCGACATCGGTTAGAAAGGAGGTGTGAACTTCCAATTAAATGCTCATCCGCTGTACTCTGTGATAAGACCGTAAGGATTAAAATAAGGATTAAATTAACCTAAATAAAATTAAAAAATATATATATATATATACTAGCGCCACTATTGTCAGTAAACTCTAGTTTTTTTTGCAACAGACAATTTTTTAATTTATTAAAAATTTGGTTTTACATAGGCATTTTCATTTAATAGCCTTGAAAATATGTTATCATGCAATTGTTATGTTTTTAGATATATTAGACAATTATATTATATAAAAATATTTAATATAATTGCTTCTTTAAATAGAGATAAGTGTAAGCATTGTTCTAACTCATTCTGTTATATCTGTGGATGCTTGACACTTGTCAGATAAAGAAGAAACTTTACTAGCTTTATAAAGTTAGCGTAAAATTGTATTTTGATATTAAACTTAGTTTTTAGACAAAAAGCAGGCTCCAAATACTATGCACCCCATTTGCAATGAGAGTCTTTAAGATCGGGCAATTTTTTATAAAAATTCTTAAACTTTAAAAGAAAGGTATTAAATATTCGCTTTAACATATAGAAAATTTTTTGTCCGAAATAAAAGTTACTAGATAATTTGGTTCATTAGTTTTAAGATGCATAGTTTTTTTTTTTAACTTACAACATAGTCGGATATGATAATGTGGGTCCTTAATGCTAACATTTATTGTACCTCTAAGACTCTAATGCTTTAACAACAAAATAATTTCAAAATAAAAATAAGTATAATTAAGAGATCTGGTAATAATCTGGAATCATTTTTCAAGAACCATATTGCTATGGGTTCATTTAGATGATCATTAAAGATGATTTTTTTTTTCAAACTAGTAGATAACGCAATGCAGCTGTTTTGAAGAATAGAACATGAAATTTTTTGTTATAAAAGCATGGTGTTTTTGTAAGGTGGGCAATATCTAATATATAACACAAAAACAATTTTTTGATATCTAAATGAGCTTTGGGGTATTCTGTAAGATACGCACGCAGGTATGTCGGAAGAGGAGTTGTCTAAAACTTATGAATGCGTACAAGGTGAAATGGGGAGGGGAGTTTAAAAACAACGAGTACTAGCACGGTATGCCCTTGTTTTCTATCTCTCCTAAAACTTGACTTTTTTTTTAACTTTGAACTTTATAAGTGTCAAAAATTAATACTATTTTATGTCAAACAGATACGTCAAATTAACTTAAAGCTTTTTTGTTTTTTAATGTTTCAAAAAATTTATGAAACAAGGAAGGAAAAAGGTTGATTTTGGAATAAATAATAAGTACATACGCAAAGGATGGGTATTGGTAAAAGCATACAGGTGCGTACAAAAGAAGTTCTAAATAAGTGGTATTATTGAGTACGTATTTTATGAATTCCCCCTTCCGATTAAATTTAGCTTCAAGCAAAATCTCATTATGCTTTAAATTAGTACTTTGACATTCAAATTTGAATATCATACATTCAATATGGAGAATTATAATGTTATTTGTTTTATATAATCAAATAAGTGATGAAAAAATGCGCAAACTGAGTGTTAAAAAAACACATTCTTTTGCTATAAGCTAGTAGGGGTAAAAAAAAAAAAAAGATTAACTTTGCATTTTTAATTTGGTGCTTTGAACGTGTGAAGTTTTATTGCGTTTAAAGCATCTATTGAAGTATTATTAGGTTTGAACTTTTGATCAAATTAATAAATATAATACATGCTAAATGACTCCAATCATAATTTACTTTGAGTTAGTACATAGCATTGAAAAAAGATCAATATGTGACTTAGATCAATATTACTAAACGGTGTAATGTTAGTCTTTTGAACACTACTCAAATCGACGTTCATTTTCTCATAAAACATAAAAATGATGGATTTAGCTATTTTCTTTTTTGTTTAAAATTTACAAGAAATTAAATCATTTATATTATATTATTACAATTGCGGTATACACATATACCCAGCTAGCACAAAACGTTTAAGTACGTTTGACAAACGTTCAAGCACGTTCTATGAACGTTTATTGAACGTTCTTGAACGTTCGCAACGTTAGTTAAGCATTTTGTGTTAGCTGGGTATAATAACAGTTAAAATTACACGAAACAGAAAAAACCATAAGTTTATCATTAGCTAGCTAGCTAGCTCGCATAGCTGCAGTAATACAGCGAAGAAAAATAATGTACTTTGCTAACTATGGTAGTTGCTGATATAGCTTTTTTTTTTTGAAAATGCCGATAGTAGAAGCATTGACAACATCATCTGGGCAATCATTCCAACTATCCTCAACTTAATTATTTAACATATTAAATTAAATTTGGTAACTGCTATTAATATATTGAAAATATTGGCGTTTGCGATGAACCTAGATGAAAGAAATGAATTTTGGGTCAGTATGCTAATTGATTAAATTAGTTTTGTTTTCAACTTTGAATTTTTGGATAAGGTTACCACGTTTTCTACTGTCACTTAGTGAAGTTAGTCCAAGTTTAGCATTTCTTGTCTGGTAATCTTAGTACTTTAATTCAAGGTATTTTTGTTGCACATTGTTGTATTTTTCAATTTTTTTTTAAATGAGAGCACTAGGCTGTCACAGCATGTTCTAGATGTAGACGTATATATATAAAACTGAGTATATATTTCATATACTAAGTTTTATCTTATTTTATTCTAATTCACTCCCAAAAAGGCTGCAAACAACCACTTTTACTTGGTTGTTTGCAGCCTTTTTGGGAGTGAATCAGAATAAACTCCCTTTTTGGGAGTGAATCAGTTGGGAGTTACTGGAAAAAAAGTAATAGAGTTATAAAGCAAGGAAATGGTTGACTTGAAGGTAAAGGTTGTATGAGTCAGGAAAACATGAAGATGGGAGTGAGTTCCAAAGAGTTGAAGGAGGGGGGGGGGGTGGAGTAGACTAATTAAAGTTTTATGAGCATGCAGGGATAGATACAGTAAAAGAATGAGACTTAGATAAATGACGAGTCGAGCGAGAATGACTTTTAGTTGATGTGACTAGAGATGAAACCTTTGAGCAGTGATGTACTGCATCAAAATAAAACATATTTGCCTAATTACTAATTACTAGTATGTTTTATTTTTTTAATAATTATTATTACTATTATTAGTAGTATTTCAAATTATTATATTTTGTGATAATACCATATCAAGTTAAGATGATTACACACTAATAGTAACCAACTAGAGTTTCATTTTAAATACATGAAGTTTAAATAACTCTTCATCCTTGTCCTCAGTAGGACCATATTTTTGCGTCTGATGCATCCTCTTTTCCGCTTCTCGATCCTAATTTTCTTCTTCATAACTTTTTTATTTTAACTTCATATTACGTTTTTTGCTTTAAGGTAACACAATTTTAGGGGGTAACTGACAGGATAGAATACGAAAACCCAAATTTTTTAATTACTTATTAGCATGCTCTTAATAAATTTATTCGCACATAGATTTTACAGAATTAAGATTTGAGATTATAAGTTAAAAATTTTCCATTTTTAGGATTGAAAAAATTTAAATAACTTTTACTTTTATTCTATTTCAGATAATTTACTCACAATAAAGAAAAATATAGAAAAACATAAATAATAAACTTTATTAATCTTAACTTGTTTCACATTGAATATAAATGATATTTAATCATTTACTCTCGAGTCTTTAATACAAGAGAGGAAGACGGGGTCGTTTAATTATTTTTGGAAAACTTTACTACTCACCCTAAGTTTATTAAGACTTCCCCGATTGTTAATTTTTACTTGTTATCAACAAAAAATTATTTTCTTGAAAGTAAAAAAAAAATTTGGTTAGAATCGGCCTTAAAAATTAGAGAACAATTATTTTATCCACCAATAAAAACTAAAACTTTATATATGTAAACAGGCTTTTAAAATCGTCAACCTAGCTAGTCTCGATTAGGCAAAAATGAGATTTTGGTTTATTTGTTATCTAAGTATAATTTTTATATTAGCATATTAAAGGTTATGTCTAAAACCCGGCCCGGCTCGGCCCAAAAACTTAAAACATATTTTACATATTATATAAAAGGAAGAAATTAGTAATAAAAATTTTTTAAAGTGTCTATATTATAAAATGGTGCAGTTTTTATTTTGCATTATCCAGAAAGCAATTAGATAATTACTGAAACAAATATGTTGGTGTGTGGATTTTATATAAAATTTACAAAATCATTAAAATTGTACCATCTAAGAAATAAAGAAATCAACAAAAGAAAGAAATTTGTTTAGAGTACAACAGACACCAAATGGGGCCTACCGTTCACGAGAAACCATACTTTGCGTAACCTCTGAGAAGAAGTTTATAAAATTAAGGCAGCAATGTTGAAACAAGCGTGTTGTCAAGCAACGACTAGAAAGTAAGCAACCACGAATTAGAGACTGTTATGCTTTAATGCGGCTCCTGATGCTGAGAGTGAGGATAGCCACAATCCAAAGAATAAGATTGTCTCAATGAACCACAAAAAATATAACGCAATTGCATTACATATGCAAAAAATTACTTCAACGGAATACTCGGAAGTGGAATCACGAGTTATTGGGCTGTTACCACCAGAAAAAGTTGTTATTGGTAGTTGCACAATTAGCAATGAAGATTTCGCAACACCAGGTTTAGATGAGTGATTAAATGATGCTGCAATCCATGCTTACCACAATCTGCTAATGGACTTAGACAAGGCTAAAAGGTGTATATTTGTCCTATTTTCTTTTTTAAATCAACAATAGCACAAAAAAACTTTGATGTTGGCTTTATAAAAAAGTATGCAAGTATCACTGGATTCGTTTGTCCCTTCATGTTAACTTTTTTGCACCTAAACAACTTAATAGAAATAGTCGTGGAGTTTTTACATTAATACTTGTAGAAGCTGTTACCAACAATGTGAATACCAACAATGATATTGTACATCCGACAGCTGTAGCATTATACCGTCAATACATTTATCCTAGAGTTGTAAATACTGTAAGTGCGCTAACGTTGATAACGCAGGTATGTGTGGCGTCTCTTTTTGCATTAAAACCCAAGGCGCTCAATTTAAGTGGTCACAATGCAGTCAGTAACATTGTTGGTATCATAATGCCTGCGCACCGTGACAGTCTTTTTACACAACATTTTCATATAGTCAATGCATATGAACAGTTAAAACGCTTTGTTTATGGTTTATATTACTTAAAACTTTGTTTATTTTTGTAAAAAAAAATTTTAAATAGCCAAAATTTTTATTACTTGAAAACTTGGCATAAAAACTCCATTAGTTTGTTTTTATATATTTAAATAAAGCTTTTAGGCTTTTAGGTACAACTATATTAAATCCTATTGAAACTATTATAAACAGCTGTTAGAAAATGCGCATTTGACCGTAAGCCACACTTGAATTAAATAGTTTTAAGCATTTTATCTAAAAAAGATTAGTTTGAATTATTATAAAGTAAAATTTAAAAAAAAAATACTTATTCTAACGGGCGTCAAATTCTAACTGGCATCAGTCGGAAGTTTTGACAAACTGATAAATATAGTTTAGAGGAAAAAAATGCTTTAGGCATTTTGTTTCTTGGTCTTTTGTGTTCAATATCTTTTGTCATAATAGAATTCTTTTATTCAGTTTTAGTATTTTCGTATTTTATTATGCATGAACAAAAAATCCCACCCCCAATCTTTTTTAATTAAAAACCCCTCGACTATTAGATCTGGACTAAAGTTTCCATCTCCCCTTTTTACCCCAACAACACCCACCCCACTCTCTCCCTGAAACAAGGACTCAGGAGTATTGCGCAACAATTTTCACATATATATGCGCTTTTTTAGTAACTATTATGTAAATTCAGCTCCCCAAGTCCGAGAAGGCCACTACTGATGAAAAGCCTAATTGTGGCTATGAGCCTCTCTAAACTCTATAACTCTGAAAAACAAACCTTGACACAAACAAGGCCTCTGTGCGGAGAAACAAGTTGTGCGCGGTACTACCAGTGACGTGATGAGGATCGAACTCGGAACCTCTCGCTTATGAAGCGAGCTCTCAACCACAACACCATACTGCACAACATTGTTTTTACTTATTTATTAATGCTCTGTTTTTTAAGAGCATCGAGCATTCTATTTGTAGAAAATAATAACTTTACTAATATCAATACTGGTGGTATCGCTAATATACTGTTGATGCCATCACCATTGGTTCAATACTACACATTAGTGATAATAAAATGAATCATAAGTTATCAAATTTAAATATACTCTTGATTAAAAATAATGTGAATTTTTGAACAAATTAAAGGGTAGTCCAAAAGTCACGAGACCGTTTAAAAAAGAAATAAACTTTTATGTATAAATTGTTATATTTTCTCAATTGGATTTCATCATTTTATAAACAGAAACCACTTTTTGGAAGTTAATTTTTTTTGATTTTGAAAATAATCGAAACATCTTTTGAACTTCCATCATTTTACTCGTCACGCCCTCGTTCATTACTGCAGGTCATGTTATAAACCATGAATTGCTGTAATGTTTCTTGGTTTATGTTTCAACTTTTTTATGTATGTTAGTTTTCAATCGCTGAATAGTTCTAAGTTTATTGTCGGATACTCTACCTTATAAATACCCCAATAGAAATAATTCTGAAGCTGTTAAACTAGGTGAGCGTGACACCAGTTGATTTCAGAATTTCAAGAAATTTTCTTCCAAAAGTTTACCTTAAGAGTTCCTTAGTTGAAAAAAATGTGTAGGTAGTTGCAGCATCTTTCTGCCACCATACCACTGGTGATTCTTATCCTAGGAGGCGCGATATTCTTATTATAAATGTTTATCACAAATGGTTTTCACA
This sequence comes from Hydra vulgaris, assembly GCF_038396675.1. Taxonomy (NCBI): domain Eukaryota; kingdom Metazoa; phylum Cnidaria; class Hydrozoa; order Anthoathecata; family Hydridae; genus Hydra; species Hydra vulgaris. Next base: position 43,504,799 of record NC_088929.1, read on the forward strand.
AATATTTATCACTAAAGTTTATCAGTAAACGGTAGCATACACTAATCGTGCCTAATATTCTGGTGGCACCAGTTACTGCAATTTCTGTATCTTGTATGAAACGAGTTTCAGGATTCTTTGAATTGTCTGGAGCAAAGATCAGGATACTTTAGGCTGTTGCAAACACCTTCGAGTTAAAACTAAAGGTTCATCTTAAACGTTTACACATGGTTTCACTTCTGAACTTGGTCTCCCAGCAAATTTTAATCGCCCACAAATACATGATACTTAAACCACCAAACTAACTCCAAAATAAAGAGTGTAATCTCTTTGCGTTACCCCGATTGATTGTCCGAAATTTTCCATTTGTTATTTTATCATTTGGTGTAATTTTGTTGGTATTTAAAGAGTCTTTTCTAATAATATTAGCAATAAAAAGTCTATTTCATATGCATCATTCTTACTTCTTGGTTCCATAGGCCATTTTTTTACATAAATCTTAAGACAGCAACAGTTCTGGATTATAAAGATAAGTTTATCTGCTTTTTCACTGTCGATAATCATTGTACTATCTATCTGCAATCAGTGACGACATGTCCAGAAACATAATAGACTGATAATGCAGAGGTTGGTGGAGTTGCCAATAAGGATTTCGTAAAACCTAAAAGGATAAGCAGTTTAGTTGCATGCTGCTTCTACCATAAAAAAGTTTCAATTTAACATTTTTGGATCTTATTGGATTTTTTGGAACTTTCATTTGAAGCACGGCGTGCATCATATCATAATGGTTGTTTTATCACTTGATTACTGTGGAGAGTGTTTTAAGTTAATTAATATCTAATGTAGAAAAACCATCTTTCACCCACTATTCAACAAAGCGCAGAAAGCTGTCAATTTATAAGGCCTAATCTTATGAAAAGCATTTTTCAACCTCTGTGTATCTTCAACTACTATTTTCAGTTCAGGGTTAGATTAAAGTAACGGAGGGCAAAAGCTTTGCAAGATATAATATAATTTATGACTCAATTGCTTGATGTCCTTTATAAGTGGTAATGACAATCTGAATAAGATCTATGCACACTTTTTTCATAACTTCATGGATAGCTCACTTTAGTGTTTAGTATAGTTTAGGGAGTTTATTTTCGAGAAAGTTGTCCAATGTTTTATTGTGGCATTTTGTAATATTCTGTTTACAAATCTTTTAAATTTTCAGAATGGTCAACAAAAATGAACGGCATGCACTTAGTAGCAATCGAATTAATGATCTCATGATTATCTACTAATTGAAGCCTAACTTAAAAAGACTACTTTTTTGTAACCACCTTCTCCTTGAGAGCAAGAGGTTTAAAGGTTACTTTTCTTATGGATCCAAAAGATTCTGCCACAATTAGATTAAGTTCTTCCTATCCTTGCGGTCTTCACTCATATTCTTTCTTTTGAAGTTTGTTGAATAACTTCTATGTTGTTTTGAACGTGCTTTCGCAACCCAGTAGTATTGGATTACTTTGTGATATGCATATTTCAACAATTTTAACACAGAACAGGCTCTCCTTAAATTTTTAAATGAATTTTAATTTTATGTTAAAGGCTTTAATTTTTTTTATTATAACTTTTTTTTGATTAAAAGTTTTTATTCTTATTCTTATTATTAAAACAATGAAAAGAGATAGGGTTAGGGGGAGTAGGAGGATTTATCAGTCTATATAAATATTATATAGATTAATACTTAAAAATAATGGTTTAAAAACAATAAAGTATTAACTTGGGTAATTTTAAGACATGGTACAAAATGAATGGACATTTACAAAATATATATGATACTTAGAAAATAGCATTCACCAATATTTTTGTTAAAATAATTCCAGATTATAGGTTTTGTAAAAGACATAATGCATGATGATTAGTTTAATTTAGTAGTTGAATGTTAAACACAAAACATAACACAACATACCAAGGGATAATTATGAAAACACGCAAGATTTAATTTAAGCAACTATACCATAAAAGAAATTAAAATACGGAAGCGATGCTAAACAACTGATTAAATGAAAATAACAATACCAGATTAATTATTTTTAATCTTGTATTGTTATTTTAATTTGAAATATAATTACCGTAGCTATGTCTCGCTATTAGTTAAAAATGCTATAGTCAAGGCTGTTAACCTTGTCAATTAGACTGTTTACTTGGGCCCCAGTTAGTCGCTATATACCAATATGAATATAAATAAATACATTTGAGAAATAGTTTTTGTTATAAATAATAAAATGGTATGCAATATATTAGTTGAATATTTATTTTAACATTGAATAATTAAAATACTTTTAAAGAGCAAAATACTATACTACAAAATGATATTTTAAAAACTTACGTTGAATTCATATAAGAAGAGCTGTTTGTTTGAAAAGCTATGTTTACTTTATTTGTTGGATCATTATCAGTACTGAGGTAAAAGGAACAGTAACTACTGCATGAGATGTAAAATGAGTAGTTAGCAGAATATCCAACCTGAACCCATCCACGTATCCTTTCACAAAAAGATTGAGAAATATTTTGAGACAAGTTTAGCGATGATACGAAACCATATCTATCTGGTTTTTGCGGGTACTTTGATTGATTGTACAAGGAGAGAAAATTTATATCAGGAGTACTTATATTCAAATATACTTCTTGAATTAATACTTGGAAACCTAAAAGTAAATATTAATAATTAAAAATAATGACAAAAATAAAGAATTATTTATAATAACAATAAAATTAATAATTTTGATAATAACAAAAATAATAATAATAATGACAATAATAACATATATATATATATATATATATATATATATATATATATATATATATATATATATATATATATATATATATATATATATATATATATATATATATATATATATATAATTACACTGGTCAACAAAAAAATACTTTTTGAATGCACCAAAAATTCAAATCTGCTTTCAGTTTTTTTCCAGCACATCTAGTTCTTGAGATATTTAGAATTTTAATTTTTGGACATCCTGTACTTCATCCCTATACATAAATATTGATAATCATTCAATATTTCAAGCACCACTTATGTTTCTATACAAAGAAGTCAAAGTCTCTGTGACTAGGTTTATTCGTAAACATTTATACACATTTAATGTTCCTTTTTTAGACTTTTCCTGGTTCATCACGATAAAGCATCCAACAGTAGTCAGTCAACATGCTTTCATTCCAGAATCCTTGGTAACGCTTTTCCATCACTTGAATATTTTGGTGGAATTGTTCACCTTGTTCATCATTCACAGCGCCCAAATTTTCAGGAAAAAATGCCAAATGCGAATGCAGAAAATGTATTTTCAATGACATACGACAGCCCACTTTTTGGAACGAATCAAGTAGCTTTTGAATGCAATTTTCATATTAACACAATTTGTGATTCCCCAAGAAGTTCTTACAAACCCATACAAACGCTTTCCACGCTTCTTCTTCGTCGGAGTGACTCTTCAAATCCATGGTCTTTCAAAACCTCTCGATTTTGGGGTCCGACAAAAACGCCTTCTTTGAGTTTCGCTGCTCTAATTTTGGGAAATTTTTTAATCAAGTATTGAAAACCCGCTGATTCAGTTTTACCTAATGCTTTTACAAAGTTTTTTATCAAGCCAAGCTTGATGTAAAGCGGTGGCAAAAATATTTTGTCTGGATCAACCAACGGAATATGGTGAATGCTGCTTACACCGGGTTTGTATTCAGTTCTCACGTTTTATGTAATGTTCGTTAACAGCACGACTATCTCATAAACAAAGAAAGCAGCAGAACTTGGTAAACCTTGTTTGCATACCCATTAACATACCAATCACTTTCAAATCACCACAAATATTCCACTGATGTAATGATCTTTTGGTTCCCTCCAAATCATCGGTATAGCAAATCGAAAAGAAGACCTTCGTTTGTTGATCCAATCTCGTAATAAGCTGCAACAACTATTACAAGCCACAAGTGGTGCCCAAATTTTATCTTGATCTGCCAAAGGACAACCGAAATACAGTTTGAATATTTTCGAGATATCTGGAGTGATTTTCTTTGGCTGCCCTGACAATGTAAATTGCCCACAAATGTAGCTAAAAGCGTCTGGTGAATTTTCGCAATTTCTCGGCATTATATAAATTAATTTTATTGAAATAACTACCCTGAAAATAAAGAAACATTAGTATATTTCACACTGAAACTATATTTTAGTGCAAAAAACACACATACATTATCTCAAGATTCAGATGTGCTGGAAAAAAACTAAACACAGATTTGGAATCAGCGTGAAAAACAACATCGAGAAAGCCTAAAATTAAAACTGGTGCAAATTCATTGTTGACCAGTGTTATTATCGCTATTATCATTATTTTTATTATTATTAATATCTTTATTGTTATTATTATTAGTAATTTTATTATCAACCCTTATATACATATATTCGCACTATATGCATATGCAAAAGGCAATAGTTTTATAAATAATTAGATTTTATTTTTTTACTGCAGGCAATTTTACCATGTAAGTGGTTCTTTGAAAGGAAATCTTCAGAATTCGAACATTGCTAGTTGCTATTTAAACTCTCGTTTTTTAAGAGTTTTAAGTAGCTTTTGTATTAGTAACCTTTAATGAATCACTGCAGCTCCGTAAAATAAAGTCTAAATATTCCATGTGAACGTTAAAATTTAGAGTTTTTTTTATGGCGATTTTGTGGCAACTTTATTCTTGTTAAAGTTTTGTGTGATAATTTCTTAAATTTTTGTTAAAATCGTATAATTGGAGTGAATAAATGTCTTTCAAATTTTCAATTGTCTTTAAATTGTAGTTGCTGTACCTTAAAATAAAGGTCAGAATATTTTTAAAGAAAATAAAAAATTAAATTATTCAAAATGCTTTTTATTCTTGTTTTTACGGTTTAATCAAAAAACAATGGTTCAATTTTATGTTGCAATCATAATTTAAAAAATTAAAAAAGAATAAAAAACGTTAGTCTCGGACCATATAAAATATTAAGCTGCTTCTTACAGAGATAAAATAGAATTCAATGGAAACATTATGTGAATTATTGCAAAAAGTACAACAGTTGAGGCTACAAATCATTTAATAAAGTGGACATAATGTTGATGCTAGAACTAGAATTTACATTTTAGATGTGTTAAAGTTAGTTAAAATAAAAGCTTGATTTTGACAAAGGATGAGGAGAAGTCAAGAAGGTATCACAAAAAAGGTATCACTGTCCACAAACCATTTAATATTATCAGGAGAAAAATTTTAAACTTGTTTATATCAATTTTATAACATGTAGTGCTATTTCACAATGTTCTGCTAGATTTTTACAAAATCTTTGATAGCAAGTTAACAGAGAAAAATGTGGAGAGAACTGTGTTAGTACTAACAGACAGTTTTTGAGTTTTGGCATGAGGTTTGACATGAGGTTTGACATAAGGTTTGACATAAGGTTTGACATGAGGTTTGACATGAGGTTTGACATGAGGTTTGACATGAGGTTTGACATAAGGTTTGACATGAGGTTTGACATGAGGTTTGACATGAGGTTTGACATGAGTTTTGACATAAGGTTTGACATGAGGTTTGACATGAGTGTTTGACATGAGGTTTGACATAAGGTTTGACATGAGGTTTGACATGAGGTTTGACGTGAGTTTTGACATGAGGTTTGACAAGAGGTTTGATATGAGTTTTTGAACAAGTAGCAAGATGTATAGAAATAATTAGTCTCAATCTCCAAAGCTATGCTTTTTACCAAAAATCCTATTGTTTTATCTCCTCAAGGTTTCGAGAACAAGATCTCGTGGTTATTAGAAAAAAATTAAAAAATTATATTATTATTGAATTATCCACGATCTTACTGATTCTCCATTTCCAATTGAGCTTGCTACCGCATTCAAAGATAACTCTTAAAGACACCTCATATATAAAATTTACTCAACAACATGGATTAATGGAGGGGAAAGCTTCTTAAAGGAGAAAGGTCTTTGTAGGGTAATTGAAAAATAAAAAAAGTGCAAAGAAAAAGATGAAAAAAAACGTGCAACAATAAATGAACAATTTTTCAAATTTTAAGATCAATGTTGATGTAAAGGAATGTGTTTTTGCATTTGGCTGCAAACAGTACCCTATTTGCATAATGTTTTAAAGTCAGTTTGTACTAAGCAACCCTTTAAAGTTAAATGTATTTAACCAAATTAATTGAACCCTTTAAATTAATAATGGGTATCATTTTTCTCTAAAATTGTGTTTTACTTCATAATTTGGAAAAAAAAAAGCATTTTTTATTAACTCATAAAATTAATTTTGACAATGAAGTCAAATTGAAATAAATGAAAATTAGAGGAAAAGTTATAAGAAAAAAAAATACACAATACAAATAGTTTTCAGTGCATACTTGATATAGATTGGTCAAACTGTTTTAGTTTATATTATCTTATACCCTGGCTATTCCCTTGCATATTAAAAAACTTATTTCAACTAATTTGAAAAACAAGGGACCTAAACTTAGTTACCAATTCTACAGCATACGCATTATGGTGTTAGCACCTGTGCATAAAACAGAGCTATATATATAGCTAAGTTAGAAAAACTATGAGTGTAAAACTATTAATTAATTAAATAGAATGAATAATCCCACTGATATTTGAAAAATATGTGTCTTAAACATGGAAAAACTTAACTTGCATCAAACTCTTATTCTTATGTTTAAATATAAAAATAACATGCAACCAACTATATATTTATATATATATATATAAATTATTTTAGTGTATTCTACAAACAGAGTGCTCAATGTTCTAAAAGAACAGAGCAATAATAAATTAGTAAAAATACTTATCTAATTTTTGATTACTTCAACACTGTGTTTCACCATCAGTAGGTTCATCAGGAAGAATCTTCCTGATGAACCTACTGATGGTGAAACAGCGTAGAAGTAATCAAAAATTAGATAAGTTTTTTATATATGTATATATATATATATATATATATATATATATATATATATATATATATATATATATATATATATATATATATATATATATATATATATATATAAATTCAAAAATAGTCAGAACAGTGAAACAAATAGAAAATCAAGTAAATCTTTTTTCTCAAAATGTTTTTATTAAAAACAAAATAATTACCTAAAAACAATAACTGAGTCATTTTTTTTGGTCATTATATTGCTTTTAAAAAAAACATTTTGAGAAAAAAAATTATCTGGATTTTCTTTTTGTTTAAATGTTCTGACAACTTTTGAATTTATTTGGTTAAATATCATATTTAAAGTTTTTATTTAAATTAATGAGGTTTCCCGAACTCTGTGGTAGCTCTCAGAGAGGCTGATTCCATCAACAGCTAAAAAATATCAAAGTATTACCAGTGCGATGTTGCGCATGGATGATATCCCTGTTTGTAATTTTGGTGTGCATTGCGGAGGCCACATTTGGGGCCCTTTGTTACGGCTTGGGGTTTATTAATAGAAATGAGGCAATTGCTTGGGCTATTCAATAGTGTTCTGAGTACTATCTACACTTTGAGTTAAGTTCTTCAATCAAATTTAAAAATGAATAAAGTACTAAAAAATCATTTACTATTATTCGTGGTCTTTGATGTAACTTTTCTTCTGTTAAGTCTTATCTCTTGCAATGTTCACCAGACCTACTTGATCTTTGTGAGACTAATTTGAGTTCAGCTGTCTCATCTTGCGATCTTAGTGTTGATGGTTATCTTCCTTTATTTCGTAAAGACTCCAATAGTCACATGCTTGGCCTGGGAATTTACATTCGTAAGAATTCACCCATTTGTTGTGAAACTAGGTTTAAATCCACAGGCTATTCTTTTATATGCTTTCGTTTAGCACCACTTCACTTGCCTTTCTCTTTATCTATATCGCTCTCCTTCACCTCAAGACTGCACTCTTTTTGATGTTATTTCTGATCATATTAACCAAGCCTTCTCTCTTTATCCATCAGCTAATATAGTTGTTGTCGGTGACTTTAATGCTCACCACTCTGAATGACTTATCTCTAATGTCAGTGATTCTGCAGGCATTAAAGCCCACAACCTTTGCCTTTCTCAATCCCTAACTCAAATAGTCAACTTTCCAACTCGCTTTCCAGACTACCTGAATCATATACCTTTTCTACTTGACTTATGTCTTCTTTCTGATCCTAATCAGCGCTCAGTTTCTCCATATTCACCCTTACGTGCATCTGATCGCAGTTTGATCTCTCTAAAACTAATATCTCATTCTTCTTCATCATCTGTATCCCCCTATTATTGTACCTCTTACAACTACTTTAAAGCTGACTGGGATTCTTTCCGTGATTTTCTTCGTGATAGCAATTGGGTAGAAATCTTTCGTCTTCCTGTCGGAAAATGCTCTTCTCACATAACCTCGTAGATTCAGTCTGGCATAAAATCTTTTTGTTCCCTCTCGACAATTCCAGGTCAATTTCCTGCCTAGACTCATCTACAGCTTGTGGCCCGGACAACATACCTATTATTGTCTTGTAGAAGTGTTCTCCGGAACTGTCGTCTATACTCTCAAAACTATTCAACAAGTGCTATCAGAGTCTGGTTTTCCACCCGGCTGGAAAGCGGCAACTGTTATACCTATCTTCAAAAAATCTGGAGAGCGATTTGATTCGTCTAACGACCGTCCCATTCGTCTTCTTCCTATCATAAGCAAGGTTTTTGAATCTTTAATTAACAAACACTATTTTCTCATCTTGAATCTAACAACTTACTTTCTGACCATCAATATGGATTTCGATTTTTTCGTTCTACAGCTGATTTGCTAACGGTAATAACTGATAAGTTTATCATGCATTAACGTGTGGTAAAGGTGGAGATGTCAAGGCCATCGGTCTTGACATTTCAAAAGCTTTTGAAAATGTTTGGCATTTTGGTCTTCGCCGTAAGCTTTCTTCTTATGGTGTATCTGGCAACATCTTTGAGATTATTGAATCCTTCCTTTCCAATCATAGTACAAAAGTTGTCCTTGATGAACAGCACTCTTCTTCTTATTCTGTAACTTCAGCGGTTTCTCAAGGTTCTATCCTTGGCCCTATACTATTTTTAATTTAAATTAATGATCTTCCAGATAATCTCACATCTAAGGTAACATTGTTTGCTGATGATACTACCATTTATTCTAGTCGTGATAAGAAACCAACACTCTGATTGCTTAAAGGGGCATTTGAGGTCGAAAAGGATCTCACTTCTGCTACAGCATAAGGCTCACAGTGTTAGGTGAACTTTAATACAAATAAAACTTTTTTCAGCCAATCCTTATCGCAACAGTTTAGATCTTTCTATATTTATAAACGGTGATGTACTCGATGAGTCATCAACTCTTAATCTTCTAGGATTAACTCTTACATCCAATCTTTCTTGGAAACCATATGTAAAATTAGTTGCTAAAATAGCATCTGCTAAGGTTGCATCACTTTATTGAGCTCGACACTTTCTTACTTTGGATTCTATTCTCTATTTCTATAAATCTCAAATCCGACCTTGTATAGAATACTGTTGCGATATCTGGGGCGGATCTTCTAATGATGCCCTTTCTCTTTTAGATAAGGTGAAAAAACGCATTGTTAACATAGTTGGACCTGTTCTTGCAGCCAGCCTTCAATGATTATCACATCTTCGTAATGTTTCTTCTCTTTTGCATTTCCACAAATACTATGATGGGCACCGTTCTAAAGAGCAAGCGTCTCTTGTGCAATCTACTAAAATTCATTCTCGTGTTACTCGTCATTTAATTAAGCCTCATCTTTTTTCTGTGACTGTTCCTTAGTGCTCCAAAAACGCTTTTTCGTCTATTTTTTTTTCCTCGAACATTAGCTCTTTGGAATTTGCTTCCTTCATCTGCTTTCCTGTATCATATAATTTGCAATCCTTAAAGTCGTCCGTCAATCGTTATCTTGCTCTACAATCTTCATCTTTTCTCTTCCAGTAACTTCCAACTTTAATTAGTGGTTGCTTGCAACCTTGTTGGAAGCGAAGATGTTTAAAATATATATATATATATATATATATATATATATATATATATATATATATATATATATATATATATATATATATATACATATATATATATATATACATATATATATATACATATATATATATATACATATATATACATACATATATATAAATAGGTTAATATGGGATAATTTAAGTTAGTAATTGTCAACTCTCTTTCTATTTGAATGATTTATCAACAACTAAAAGGTTTAATTAATGCTATATTTAAAAGATTAACCAACCCTATATTTAAAGGATTGATTAACAGTTATATTTTAAGGATTGATCAACAACTAAATTTAAAGGATTTATCAAGACTATATTTAAAGAATTATTCCACAGGGTTTACTCAGTCTGTAGCATAGTCTTATTTAAAAACAAAATAAGTTTTTTAGTTGATGTATCAATTAAAAAAGGATATATTGAAAAAATAATGAGGAATCTTGTACGTTAATTTCATTCAAAAAGACAATATAAGACAATATAAATTACGTCCAAGGGTAATAATATTCATTTAGTTTTAACCATAGATACCAGATCTTTTACCTAAAATTAGAAAAGTATTCCAAAAAACAGGATTCAGAGCACTATTTAATTTAATCCTACTACTAAAAAGGACTTTTTTAACAAATTACAAATAAGAAAGACCTTGATTAACAATCAATCCCTATGTACTTTATCTTACTTCTAGAATTTCTAAACTTTGGGATATTGTTTATCTCGCCAGTTTGTCTCGAACTAGCAACAAAAAAAAATTACTTCTTACATCCAACAACTTCTTCCCTAAATCTAAAAATAACTTTTACTTGCTTCGATACAATAATAAAATCTGAAACTTACCGTCTTAAAACACTATTTTGTTACTTTTGGACATTAATCTATTAAACATCAAAGTATTAAACCTTAGAATAACCTTTCCTATAACCTAAAACTCATTTTTTCTGGTGTTTTTAAATTTTTGCCATGATAATTATAATTATAATAAAATTAATTATTATTATTGCTATTATTGTTACCAATGTTATTTTTTATTTTTATTACTATTTCCACTCATATACCTGGGGTCAGAGGCACAAATAATTTGGGGAGCATTTTAATTAAAGAAAAAGTGATTAGCATGTAGTATTTAACATTTCAGTCATGTATTTAAAAATTAAAGTGACATTTTCTGGATTTTTGTTTGACAAATTGTTCAACAATGTCATCAAATGAGAACCTGGTCACCTCACTTTAAAGAAAGCATGTCGAGCCGCTCTTGATTAATTCTAGAACGGCATTCATTTTTTATTTGCTTTTATTGCAAAAAACTTCTTTCTTCTGTACAGTTGCTGATGCAATATTCGAAAAAGTTTCTATCAAACATTACTGAGCAGAATGCGGTACATCAACAGCTCCTTGGTTGTTTTTGTATCATCAGAATTCATTTGTCTGACTGCGTAAATCCGAAAATGAACCATTTTCTCTCCCAAGCTGACTTCAATGTCATTGGAATAATGTGCAGCTAAAGTATCACAATGTTTTATCCCTTCCATACAAGTTGTTTTAAATTTTTGCAAAATGTTTGCAAACTATTCATAAACCCGAATCTGTTGGGCACATTTAATATGCGGCAGATCTGTTATTGCATTTTAAAACTCAAAATTCATAATTTGCAACTAGAAAAAATTGTTTGGAAACATCTTCATTAAACTGTTGCTTTCTTTTTCTGACTCTTTCGACTTCTTTTTTATATGCTTAACATTTGGACATTTCTTTTCCATATTTCTCAAATTTATCCAATTTTGTTAAACATCTCAACAATTGAGCATTTTAGACAACAAGTGCAACAAACCAGCTTTATTCAAATCTAAAGTGGGACCTTGTAAAACTAGACTTGATTTATTGAATCATTGCAGCATCTTGTCTCAAAAGACAGTGAAAGAACCAGTTTCCAATTCATTAAAATGTTTTGCTAGTCCAAGCGCATCTTGACGAGTTTCACCTTTTTTACATTCATCAATTGCAATGTTTCTAGAGCAGATTAAATATTCTTGCAACTCTTTCGCAAAGCCCTTGTTGCATAAGCACGTACTTACCAACGTGTTTCTAATAGTTTTTTGGGCACTGGTTTGTCATTGGCTAGCGCTTTCATTAGAACTGTCCATCAATGAGTGGAGGCACTAAAGAATGTGTAGATCCGTTGCACAATATCAAAAATACCAACTGCTGCACTACAACAACCAACAGCATTTTTACCAACTAAATTTAATGTATGAGCAAAGCAAGGTGTTTAAGTAGCATACTCGCAAACAGATAAAACAAGAACCTTAACACCATTGTAAGATCCAGATATATTCAATGCATTAACATAGGTCTGACCACAATAGTTGCCAATATCAGTACTATTTTTCTCCAAGAATTCCCGTAATGCATTTGATAATCAAATTCCAGAGAAACTTTCAAACTTAATGAATGTCAAAAAACGCTCAATTTTTCTCATTTATTTACGTAACGAACACATAACTGATTAACGTGTGATAAGTCAGGTGTTGAATCAATTAACGAACTTTAGTACTTTACTTTTTGTATTTTATTAACAATAAACAAAAGCACTTCTTGATCCATTAAATTAATGAATTCACCTCAGAAAGTAGAAGATAAGTATAATGCTTTGCCGCGACCTGGGTTGCCATGCTTATCAATATGCGCATCTAAAAAAAGATCATAAAAAGCTAATAACTCAAGAGTGTCCATAAAGTTACCATTACGTGGTAAACTAAATTTCTTCTTACGTCCACGAAGTGGTAAACCCCCCTCAGCTAAAAACTTTGCCACATCCACAGTCCGGTGATGATCAGATAACCAATACTTAGATTTATTGAAGATTGCTTTCTCCTGTTCCCTATTAACACAACCAATTAGACCGCGTCTCTGTGCATATGCTAAACAAACCAATATATGACCTTCACAACTTTCATGTAGCTCAACATCACGTCCGCTTTTCAATTGTTAAACCCTTGTGTCAAAGGAGAATTATTTTTCATATCCGATAATAAAAGCTTGCTCTTGAAACAATAAACATGTCCATTTGATGATGAGTAACTTGTGAGAATTCTGAACGTAACGCCAGGTTATGTTCAGAAATCTCACCAGTTAATTATGATGTCAAGGGAATAATGAAGGAGTATGATACCGGTTTTAATTTATACTACTGTCCAAGAGATTCGATTGCAAAAATCCTTCATAAGACATGTACCAGAAAAAATCTGCGCGGACATTTTAAAGGATATTTACTTAATTATTGTATTTCGATAGTGAATATTATATATATTTTGAAAGTACATATATTAATATTATTAAATTTCACTCAAAAAAGTTTGTGAAGTTTTTTATGTTTTTTACGACATCAGCTTTTGCACAGTCTTTGGCTGGACTTTCTTGGTAGCTCTAACTCATTTATTTTTGAAGTCTTTAATGTTTTTGGTTTCTTTTACATTGAACCTTAGTTTTCTTTTGACAAAAGCCCAATATCTTTCAATAGGACATAGTTTGGAACAATTTGGTGGATTGCAGTGTTTTTCAACAAAATCTACTTTATGTTCTCTAAGACAGTTTAAAGTCGCCCCAGAGTAGTTACGTGAAGTTAAATTGGGCCAAAATAATGGTTTACCCGTGTGTGTTCTTAAAAATGGCAAAAGATGTTTCTTGAGGCATTCTTTTATGTATATTTTGGTGTTAGTTGTTCCCGTAGTCACAAAACAAGAGCTTCTTTCACCACATTCACAAATTGCTTGCCAAACTAAGACTTTTTTAGCGAATTTTTGCACTTCAATGAATTTATAATTGGTTAAATTCAGTTTCTTGCAATTAATTGCTGAATAATATTGGTGTCCTGGAAGAGATAGGAAATATGCAGCACAATAAGTTTCATCGTCAATAATCAAACAAGATTTTTTGGCAAATAATTTTTTATAGAGCAGCTTTGAATAATGAATTGCGACATTTTCTTGCTATTCTTCACGACGAGGAACTTTTTTCTTTTTATGTGATTTATAGCATAAATTTCTCTTTACTCTTTGTATAGTGGAAGCCCTCGTTATAAATTTATTCGTTAAAGGTCGAACAGAAATCTTCAGTTTTCTGTTTAAGGCATCTTTCACTTTTTACCAAGATCTCGTCTAAAAAAACATTTTTTTCTTCTACTCTCTGATTTCCTTTTGATTGCACCAGTGTCCTTCAATCGTTTCACAAAGCTCTTCACTGTTCTCAAAACAACCTGCAACTCTTATGAAATTGTTTTGTTTGATACACTAGGATTTTTAACGAGAAAATGCAAAAATATTTCTCGCTTTTTATCTTGATCTGATGATATATCAATTAAAACTAATTGTTTTGATAACAGAGTTGTTTAAATTTTGAATAACACTAATACAATAACATTTTAAAACAATTAGCTATTTAAAATGATGCACGATTTCCGTAAACACCACATCAGAACACACGCAGATTTTTTCTGGAACATGTCTTATTTATATTGACATTTAATACCACCGTTGCTGATAAAATGAGATGGCATGTTTGATGAAACTGTTTTTTATAAACCCAGAAAAGTTTCATAATTATTTGCCAGTTATGCCGCGGTTTGTTTTTGTTCATGTTCAGTGTCAACTTTTGCTTCAGCTGTATCCGGTTCAAGATCAACTGATTCTTGATTTTGAACTTCTCTGAATTTTTATTCACCTTAACTTTCTGGTTTTGAACTTTTACTTTTCTGCTGAACTGTTGTAAAATAGAAAAAAAATTCATTTTAGATGAGCACGCTACATTTATAACAATATCAACTCTCAACTGAGTAAACTCATGGTTGTTACGGAGTTTTGTAACTGTTTTTGTGCATTAAAAGGAACATAAATTATTACGGAAATTATTCATGCTTTCTTGTTTTTTCTTTCCAATAACGCATGAATTTAAATACTTCAAGTAAAAAAGTGTGCTTTTTCAAAAAGTGTGTTATCAATATTCGGAGGCCAGAGGATTCGAGGGCCAGAGGCATGTGCCTCAATTTATTCAGTTAAAATCCGCCTCTTTTTTCATTCTTCATACTAATTCTGTTACGGTTGTTTTTGATTACTATTGTAATAAAATTGTTTTTAATACGATTATTGTTAATGTTATTAATTCCACTAAAGTTTTTACTTAAGATTAGTATACGTACTATTTGTAAATATCCATGAAGTGTAATAGCTGTTTCAAAAGTATATATATTGATCAATAACATTGTAAAATAAATTAAGTAAAAATTGAAGAAAAAATTGAGTAAAAAACAAGTATATATAAACTATCTAATAACAGCCACCTTGAAGCCAACATAGTAAGATGCAACTGTTTTAAAATGTAATCAGGTAAATAAAAATTGAAGGTAAATACACGGATGCTTCAACATCAAAAATACATATACAAAAAAAAAAAAGATTATCAATCAGTGTTAGCTCTTCACAAAACAGTTTGCAAAAAAGATATAAATAGGGAAGAAACAAGAACAATAGAAAATAAATTGCGAAATTTAAGTTTGGCAGGTCCTAGAAATACAAAAAAAAAAGCACGTGCTCTAGGAAAACACAACGCTAGAAACGGCATTACTCTTGATAATGGCCAATACTCTTAGGTGCTTAATACACGGTAGGGAATAATTATTTTCGTAAATTTTGTCCCACCCACCCAAAGATTATCCATCGCCGTTTTTTAAATTTTTACTTGTTATTAACAAAAAAAAGCGATCTCAAAATAAAATTAAAAAAATCTTTAAAAATATTATGAAAAAATGCGCATTTGATCGCAAGCTACACTTTAATAAAAATTTTTTATTTTTGTTCTATTAAAAACTCGTTTATTACATCTAAACTAAAATTTTCAACCCCCCCCCTCCCCTCCTTCTTCCTCCTCTTCCTTTCCTCGTATTTAGCAACCGAGAGTTGATCAAAACTAAGTTTCGGACCCCATTTTTTAAATTCAAAAAAAAAGATACTACTCAGCCGCCAAGATCTACTGTAACAATTTTATTTAAACTGTAACATTTAAAAACCATTGTAACATTTGACGAGCTGATGACGCTAGCATCTATAATCCGTCTATAATTTCTAAAAAAAATCATCGCCGGTACTATGGGGAAACCGTATTTTTATATGCTTTAATAATGTATAAAGTAATCTTACACGAGCTCGTATCCTTCCAATCATATTTATAAAAATAACAGTACTTACTAAAAGGCTGGATATACACTGCAAATATAAACTGAATGAAGAATATTTTTGGCATGATTTAAATATAAGAAGCTCAATTACTTAAAGAGCATTTACTAGTCAGAGGTTGTTTAAAAAAAAAAGACTTAAATGTTTTGCAAAACATTTTGAATGTCTCAAACAAGTAATTTTTAATTGAATACAATTTTATGAAAATAAAAAAATCACGACAAATAAACCATTTAATATTAATCCTTTTAAACATAGCGTTTAGTTATTATCAATGCGGCTTATGTTAAACTTAAGTTGAATAACATAATTTTAAATAACATTGTTAAGTTAAAATTAATTTAAAAGTTCCTATTAGTAAGCATCAGTGTTACGTTCTTTCAACTACGTTTAACTACGGTCAACGAAGTTGAACGTAGTTGAACATAAATAAACGTAACGTAGTTTTGTTTCAATTACGTTACGTTTATTTACGGTATTTTTGTATTAATCATCTTAGTTAAACGTAGTTGAACAAAGGTGAACGTAGTTGAACCAAATACATTTTTGAACAACCTAATTAACTTTTAAAAACCACTGATTTGTATTGCTAGTATAAATAACCAAAATTAAATTTAAGAAGATGTTAAAGGCAGAGTTTAGTGTGATTTTAGAAAGTCGAGCCTAAGCCTGCGAAAATGTGGTCTCAAGCCTGTACTTTTTGAACTAAAATTAGACTTGGCAAAGTTTCTAAAAATATTGTGTAATTTGTTAGCAATAATAGTGTAAAGGAAAAACATTTGCTTAAAAGCCAATTTATCATTAATTTTGTTGAATTATTAAATTACAACCCTTAAACAACCAATTAAGCACAATTTTTTTGTATTGAACTATAGAGAAATGAAACTTTATTGCAATAAAAAAGGATACATTAAAATTTGTGAATATTACAAAATATTGGAACATATTTTGAAATTAAATTCCAAAAACCCAAATGTTTAAAGCAGTGGTGTAGCCCCCACTTTCCTCATTAACATTCTTACAAGATTAGGCATTTATATCAGAGAGTTTATTTTAATTCATCTATTTAGAACAAAACTGTTTGACTGAAGTGATGGGAGAAGAAAACTTTTTTTTTCATTTAAGCTTTGGGCAAAAAATAATCAGCAAAATTTTTTATTCGTTGTAGGGTGAAAATTTGCAAAAGCATCTTTTTTGTTCTTTGCACTTGTTTTTTACAAAAGCTGTTAGGTACTGATAGTATATAATCGAAAGAATTGTTTAACTGCAATAAGACTAACTGTTATAATAAATTTGTTCCAAAACAAGGTATTGACTAAATTCGGACTGAAATGCGAATTTAATTTCTGCATGTGGGTGATTCAAGAAAAACACAAAAGAAAACATTTAGACGTGCTGTTTTAGGCACATGGATAAAATCTTGAATGAAAAGTACAAAAATCTTGGATTTTACAAAAAAAACTTAAAAATTATAACCTCCAATTTTAATGTTTTGCTAATTGCATGATACTCCGATTAGTTTTTTAATTAATATTCTTCAATATCTTACCAAAATTGCACCCCAAAGTTCTGCTGGATATCCCATAATACTGGGCATTGCCCCCCCCCCCCCTACTTCTGCTAGATAGTCTTTAAAAAAAAAACTTGGAAAAAATTGAGAAATTTGAGATATTTGTTACTCGAGATTCTTTCTGCCTCTAATTTTTTATTATTTTTAGCTATTCACTAACTGCACTATACAAAAAAATCTGGTCAGTTTTTACTGTAAGTGTTTCTCCATCCCACGTTGTTTCTTTTCCTCTTCAGTTTCAATGCTTTCTGCCAGATTTCTCTTTATTTTTGCCATATTTGAATGACAGAAAACAACATGCTTGTTTTGCATCTGTTTGTGTCTTTGATTTGTAACAATGCCCCCAGCAACAGAAAAAACTCGCTTAGATGAAGCAGAAGTGACTGGAATGCAAAGAAGTTTTAGTGCCAGCTTTGAGAGTAATGGTAAAGAGGTTGAACTATTTCTCCACCACATCAGAATATCCAGTTCTTTGGGATCTGGCCTTGGCATTGCCAAATATTTATTAAGTTCTTCCTCCATATTTGATTTTGTTTTGTTTGATGAACAGTCTGAAACTAATCACATTGTTATATTACTATGGCTCCTTTTTAAGAAAATTTTTAACATTGCATGAAAAATTAAAAGCAGCTGGAATTAATTATACGTTTATAAATTAAACATGAATCTAAAAATGGAGAATTAGTAAGTTAGAGTTAAATAAAATGTTTAAATTGCTTTAACAAGTTAAAGAAAAGTATTGGCAAAATGCCACATTTTTGTCTTTGAACATTTAGGACGGCAATAGCCCAAAAAGATTTATATGAGCAATCACTGATAAAAGATAGGTGTAGATTAGCTATAGGCATTTTGTTCATACCCAATGGTTTGGACCCTATAGTGACCCATTAATAAATGACACAAAAGTTATTTTAGTTGAATCAGCAATGTCTGAAACTTAGTAGGACCTTTCATGTAATTTACTGGGAATATTACATAAAGAAATAAGATAATTTGAATTAAATAAATTATCAAATTTGTATTTGAAGCCACTAAGGAACAATAAGTATTTAAAAATTTTTATGATAAGAACTTCATAAACAAGATCTACATACATATAAGGCCCTGATAATATAAGACACATTAAATTTTTGTTGATATAAAGTTTTTTAAGTAGTCAAATCACCAATTAACTAACGTCAAAATAAAGCAAAAAAGAGGTATTTAAATTTGATATCTGGGTCCACAGGCAAATCAGGAATTAATTTAAGTTAAAATAAAGCAGAACAGGAAGCAATATCTACTCAATCACTATTCAAATTTGAAAGATGAAAATAAAGAAATATTATAGACCTGATTTTTTTGCACTGACCCTTAAATATTTAACAAAACAGATGGCAATACCTTTCCAATTGGTTTCAAACACCAGTTGTTCTAAAGGGTCTGTTTGATCAATGATGTTTGACTCCTCTGGAGTGCTTTGACGGTTTGCATTGTTTCCAGATAAATGACTATCTATAAGTTTTGTCTCGATGTTGTTAAATCGATTCATTTTGTGCAAAACAGCTCCTTTGAAGGACGGATGAAGTAAATGAGACAAAGCATACAGATCTTGCTTTGTTCCGCAAAGTTCAAATCTTTGTTCAAGCTGTTCCAAAAGTTTAGTTGCAAAGTTCTGAATATTCAAGTCATCCGATGTATTGACTCTATCTGTTAGTAAGTGTTGAATTCGAAACAGTTCACCACAAATAAGATGAATAGTTGGAACTGAGTCTGCAGAAAACTTTTCAGAAAGTTCTTTGAAGAGCTCAAGGATTGGAATTGCTAGAACTTGTAACTCAGCTTGTGTAGGGATGAAGTCATATTTCTTATTTTGAAGGTGTTTTAATGCTGGTTGAATTTTGAGAATGGATTTAATCATCATTGCATTTGAATTCCATCTGGTCGAAACAGGAGCGATGACTTTAATTGGTGCCACTGAAAAAAAGAAATATTTAAAAAACATTTAAAATATTTAAGTTTAAGGATCACACTACCAATGGTGTTCAATTAAACTATTATTATTTATTTTAAAGTATTATACAGGCTAGCAAGATAGACTTGCTTCTACTAGAATTAGTCACTATTTTTATAGTTATGTTGTCTATTTAGAAGTACATTGTTTACTTTTGTTTTCAAATGCAGGAGTTCAAATAAATGACTTGATGAACCCTATTATACTGACTCGGGAATCTAGTAAATCCACCTGAGTTAGTGGATTATGATATTTCAACAATAAAATATTTCTTCTTTTGGTTATTGGACAATCAAGGAGTTTGGTGAAGTGTTGTGAGGAAAAAATACCCCACTAACATGGAAAATCAGAATATGGGTAAACATTTATCTTCAAATTGAGGTTATCTCAGAACCTGCAGATTACAAAGGGAATTTACACTGTTTAAGGTACCATTAAAGGGTGTGTTTACCTAGACAAAGAAAGTACTATAGTCTTATAGGCTCAATGAGCCTGTCTAATTTCACTTTGATTTTAATGAGTAGTAACTTCAGTGGAATGAGACCATGAGTGTGGTATTGGAAGCAATTAAAACATGAAGTTTAAAGTTAACAGCAATTTTGAATATGAAATCATAAAAAAATGTTCAGTTATTAGGAGAATATAAAAAATAAATTAATATCGTAATTCTCCTCAATCAAAAACTGAGGACAGATAAAAATATGAATTCATGAATGATATTTCATATTATGAGCTGTACTCTAAAATAGTGTTTATTAATTTAGTTTTGGAATACTAAGTTCATATTTAATATCACTCAATGGAATATTTTTGTTAAACCATGATTATTTGGCATTGTTTCAAATAAATATCAAAAAGATATTTGTGGTAATATTTTTTTGGGGTGACAATTTTTAAATGAGGTTAACTAACAGTAGGGTTGCCTATCTGATGTGGTAAAAATTCCCTTTTTTTAAAGGAACTCTTTAACCTTCAACTGTTTTATTAAAAATTCTT
This sequence comes from Hydra vulgaris, assembly GCF_038396675.1. Classification (NCBI taxonomy): domain Eukaryota; kingdom Metazoa; phylum Cnidaria; class Hydrozoa; order Anthoathecata; family Hydridae; genus Hydra; species Hydra vulgaris. The sequence goes on from NC_088929.1 coordinate 43,525,644, forward strand.
TTGACTCTTGTACAGACAGAGTTAGCGCTATTTAGTTTTTTACAATGGAGTCATGTATATATATGCTAGGATATGAAAAGTTCATCAATTTTCTTCTTTCCAGAAATAAAATCTATAAAAAAATGTTTATATAATCTGTGTATAATGCAACACAACTAAAATTTGCTATTTTTAAATATGGCATTGTGAATGGTTGGTTACTTTAAATTTTAATTCTTAATTTTTTACAATAGCAGAAGACAATTGAAAAAAATTTCAAAATAGTGATTTAGTATAAACTAACTATACCTCCTACATCCTTGCAAGCTTTCTTGATAAGCTCATTAGCTAAAGTTGATCGATGGGTTTTGTTGGAGAGCAGGGTTGCTTTCGTTATTGCCTTTTGAACTGGTTTACATCCTTCGACAGCTTTCTGCAAGACAAGATTGATTGCATGATCAGCACATAGTAATGAGTAAGAAAGTTGAGAGCTGTTTGGAAAGGATGCCCTCATATTTGCAGCTGCATCATGAACCACTACCTTCTCACATTCTGACTTGACATTTGGCAAAGATTCAATTTGTTTGTCTATTTCCACAGCTATTGCCACTGCAGTGTGAGATCCAGGAAAATGCTTGCAACTGATGACTTTTTTAATGAGGTTGAAATTTCTATTGACAAAATGCAAGGTAAGACTCATGTAAGCTTCATTAGCTCTTGATGTCCACATATCTGAAGTAAGAGCAAAACCATCAACTTCAGGTAGCTCTTGTTCTAACTCATATAGTAAGGGAATATGTTCATATAGTAAGGGAAGCTTTAACTTTGCAAAAGTTGTAGAGTTCTTAACTGTGACCCTTGGCAGCTGCTTCTTAAAAAATTCTTTTGTTTCTTTATGGTCAGCAACATTGAAAGGCATCGAGAGTGCAACAATCCACCTCATGAAATTTTGTTTTTTTGTTTTTTTGTTATTCACCTCCTCAAGGCCATGAAGGCCACTACAGATGAGGAGGCTACTCAATAGTGGTTATAACCCTCTCTCAACTCTATAACTCCGAAACACGAACCTCGACGAACAAGGCCGCTGCGCGGAGAAACAAGTTGAGCGCGGTACTACCAGGGACGTGGTGGGGATCGAACTCGGAACCTTTCGCTTCTGAAGCGAGCGCTTTACCACTACACCACTACCGCATCCAGGTCAAACTGAAGCTGGCGCTTGTCGTAAGTAGAATACTTTGGCTGGAAGAATGATGGAATTGACACAGCACTTTCTTCACGAAGTTTTTTTGAGTTTGAAGGACTTTGTAGACTGTCTGATCCTGAAAAAGTATTATTGTTTTCAGTCATCAGAAACATTTTATACATCTCAAATCTAAATAATTTATTTACATTTTTCATTATTTTATTTATCTCCTTATTAGGCATTCATTATTCGGTTGAGTAGGACAGTGGTACAATTTCAAAAATGAAATGTATTCCTGATTTTTCACTGTATATTAGGCATGAGTATTCTGCTCTTTTATGGTGGACCTGAAGGAACTTTATTGGAGAATTCAAATTATTGAACCTAGCCTAAACTACCTGTGTGTCTGTGGAACAGAAGAATTCTTTTAAAGCAAATAGAAATTCATACTTAAAAAGTTCACTAATGAGGTACCTTTTAACTCAGTTCCAATGTTTACTCAAGAGGGGCTTTCTAGTTTAAAAGGTACCTTAGGCCCATTAGGGCCAAATTTAAAGAATTGATGTGACTGAGCCCGGTTTTTTCAACATCTTTAAAGATAAATAGTTGGGAGTTAGCAAAGTTCACTCCTTCAAAATGTGTCTAAAAACTGATTTCATTATGAACTCAATATTCTGTTTCATAAACCAATGTTTATTTATTTCAGAGTTTTACTGTGGAACTTATTTTTAAGGCCTAAACTTGAATTAAGCTATCTCACCTCATGCGTGTTCAGGTGTTAAAATTGTTTATTTTGTTAATTTAGGAAGCAGCCAAAGTTTGCAATAAAAATGCTATGAACCCCATTACAAAACTAAATATGTAACAGCTTGATGGGCATTTTTAGATGCTGAATTAAAAAAAACTCAATTAAATATCCCTCTTTCATTTAGAACTTACTGAAATTTTGTAAAAATGAATCAATTCGAGTTGAGTTTTTAAAGTTTATTGATTGAATCATTTTTACTTGTATTAACTTTCTTCTTGTCCTTTCTCTAATGTGTACATTATCTTTTTGATAGGTATGCTGTAAAGTCTTTCCTTTCACAGAAATAAATTCACAAAAATATTCTTATCAAAATTTTTTGGGATTTAAGACTTAAAATCAGCTTAAAAATAGTTTTCTTTCAAACAATATCTTTAAGCCAGAGGCTTATAAAAACCATGTTGAATTTTTTTACTTGAAATAATTACCTTACTAAATAGGAATAAAATTTCTATAAACCCACACTGTAGCAAAAAAATATTAGTATCTTACCTTTGTCACACTGATTTAACTTTTGTCCTGCTTCTAAAATATCAGCAGATTCAATTGCTGCTTGTCTTTTTCGAGAGGCTTTCTTTTCAAGTACTTCTGCTACAATTTTCTTGTGTTTTGACTTGAGAAGACCCCACAATGCAGCTGTTGAAAGATTTTTACGGCGTAGTGTCACATTAGTGCACAGTCTACATTTAGCTTTTAGGACACCATCAGCATCTGGCTCACAGTCTTCAAAATGCTCCCATAAATCTGATGCTCTAACATTAGTCTCTGTCATTTCTAAAGTTTTTGTTTGATGTTTAATATCTAACTAATGACAAGCACTCCAAAATCACTAGTAAAATATTTCATTTTAATCACATTTTGAAATCAAAAACAAAATGGAACAAAAAAAGGTCCTATCTAAAATTTAATCATTCATAGCAATATGTTTAATAACATATATATATATATATATATATATATATATATATATATATATATATATATATATATATATATATATATATATATATATATATATATATAATTTTTAATATTAAAGTTGTAAATGTTCTAAATAATGCTTTTCTCTTAAATAATCATTATAGGTTAAAAACTACCAACATAAGTTTTCTTTATGAATAAAAATATTAATTATTTTTAATGTTATGCCTAAAACTTTATGGCACAGATCACTGAATGCAAGATTGCCAACAAATGTTGATGATTTTATTTCAATTAACAACATTTCTCATATAGCAACAAAAATTAGCATGCTTCTGTTAGTAAATTGGCAACATGATGTGAAGATTTATCAAGATTTATTAAATTACTCAATGTATGGGAAATAAAAGATAGCATACTAATAAAGAATTACTATCTTTGTCAAATTTTTATTTCAATTTTGTTTATTAAATAGCTTACACGATTGGAAATAACTCTACAATAGTAGTACTAAACTTTTTGTTTTTTACTAAAAATTAGTCAAAATAAATAAAATGTATATCCCCAAATGTGGCAATAGCCAATATAAAGTCCTGATTATCTATTTTCAGTTTTGATTTAGTACATTTGATATCCTAGTTTTTCATGCATTAAGGTAGTTAATTTACATCTTAAATTGACCTAATACCATTGCTAATCTTAGGTTGAAACTATTAGTTGAGGCAACATTCATATATATTTACTAATTGCAAATTGGTGATGAAGTTTTCAATATTTTAAGTTATCCTGCTCAACTTTGTTCAACTTCGTTCAACTTTGTTCAACTTCGTTGAATTATTATTTCGTTACGTTCAATTTTGGTTTTTGGGAAGATGAAGTCTGACTACGTTACGTTTCGTTACGGTCACAAAAATGAAGCTAACACTGGTGCTTACCTATTAGTATGGTGGTATTAGCTGAAAACACCTACAAACCCGGAAAAAAGTTATATAAAGTTAGGATTTTGCACATCAGTTAGATAGCGGGTCAGCAATGACCAAAAAAAAAGTAATGCCATTTTAGCCTATTTTTCAATCAAAAATTTGGGCAAAATAAATAAATCTTTTATATTGCTAAAATTATAAGTTTTAAATATCATTTAAAAGATAATGTAATACTGAGTAAAAAGTTTGCTTACACAAAGTTTAAAAAATGCATGGTTTGTGAGTTTTGGCCGTTTAAAGTGGAAACTATGATGTCATCGTTTTTGAGAGACCTTTAAAATCGTAAGCATGATATACCTTACGAAATATAATTTAATGCTGAGAAAATATTGTCAAACTGCACATATAATAAAATTTATTTGAATAATAAATTTGAATAATAAGTCTTTGTTGCTGAGAGCAACTTATTTAATAATTTGTGTTAAAAAAAAGACATTGCAATAAAAGTACTTATTTTAGAACAAGTGTGATTTTATTCCAATATTTAAAATAATATATTATTACTATTATATTATATTAAGATATATAAGGTTTATATTATATTAAGATATATAAGGTTTATATTATATTAAGATATATAAGGTTTATATTATAAACCTTATATATCTTAATATAATATAATAGTAATAATATATTATTTTAAATATTGGAATAAAATCACACTTGTTCTAAAATAAGTACTTTTATTGCAATGTCTTTTTTTCAACACAATTTATTAAATAAGTTGCTATATATATAATTTATTAAATAAGTTGCTATATATATAATTTATTAAATAAGTTGTATATATAATATTAGTATATATTATATACTAATATTATATATAGGTATAAAACTAAATTAAGTTTCGTACAAATTTAATTCAGTACAAATATAAATAGAAAGTGTATAAAGAGATAAATGAAACTTGTTCGTTGTGTAACGGTAGCTTTGAAAAGTCTCCATCAGCTTTATTGAAAAAGAATGGACTCCAAACTTTAAAGAGAATCTGCAATGAAAGAGGATTATATGATTTAAATAGGTATATTTAAATATATAAGATAAAATTGAATCGAATGCTAATGATAAACAGATTTAGTATAGTTGGTAAGTTTACATTAAAATTGTATTAAATTACTTTTAAAAAGATATTTTGATCAAAAGTTAAAAGAAAACCCAATCGGATCTGCTCTTGTTCATAATGATTGCAGAAAAATATTTGTTGGTACAAGGAATACAAATGTAGAAGTTGTCCCAATTAAGAAACTACGATCATTTTCAATTATAGATGTACGTTTTAAGTGGAAATACTGCTGCTTCCTTTGTACTAAATCAGTAGAGTACTCAAGTGAGAACGTTACCATTTCAAAATAAGCTTCTTAATCAATGTAAAAGTAGAGTTGATGAATGGGGAAGAGAAGTTCTAGGTTGCTTATCAAGTTGTAATGATCTTGTTGCTGAAGATGTAGTTTATCACATTCCTTGTACAAACAAATTCAGACTTAATTTACTGACTGGAAATAAAAAAAGTTTACAAGAGACCGTGGTCTTGAAGAGAATGTACGCCTCCTTTGGGTGACAAGTATTTATAACACCGCTGCTTCATAACGCAATGACAAATTTTACATGTGCTAAAGTTGGAACTAGTGAGCAGCATCTAGAAAAAAGGAAATTCATCTTATTTATCAAAAATAATAAGCGAGGAGTTTAATGGAAGAAAATTTGCAATCTCACATTTTATAAAAGATTTTAGTGGCTCGCTATTTTAGTGTTTCAGTCAATTTAACTCCAGACAATTGTCACATTGACTAACTGAGTATATTTGTTCAATACGTTTTGCCTATGTACGGAAAACCAGCGGAACAATTTTTAACATCTTTTATTATGAAAAGTCACGTCGGTGTGGTAATTGCAGCTCAACGCGTTTTCGGTGAAAACGCGTTGGGCTCACAAATTATTATCAGAAACGAAGTTTACCGAAGCAGTTCTCTATTCTTTTAAAGCAATGTTGACTGCTTTGAGTGAGATTGCTGAAGATCCCTTTAAAAAAAGTGAAACTAAGTAGGAAGCTGAATGTATTACAAATAAAATGAACTTTTGATTATGTCCTCATGCTCGTATTGGGGAGCGATATTTTAATTAGTTTTTATTCGCCAAGCAAAGCTCTTCAGTCAGAACAAATTGATCTCAAAACTTGCGCTTTGATGTTCTCATCGTTAGAAAGTATGTAAGACAAAATGAGAGACAATTTTGATGAATTTGAAAACAAATCAAAATCAATTTTGCCAGGTATTGATTATGCGAATGTTACAACGCAAATTTGCCTAAAAAGAAGAACTTCTTCAAAAAAAAGTTAGTGTAGATTTAATTAAATTATCTGAATCAAATAGATTCAATTACTTAAATGTCCTTATTGATCTCTGGGGACAGATGCTGAACCTCTTATCAACTAAACAGCGATATCAGTAGCAGCTTTTCTCTATAAATTTATTTTTAGGTATAACTGTTTTAAAATACAAATCAACGAACAAGGTTGTGAGTGTGAAAACTCAGTATCTATTTCACTATATACGTTTATATTATGTAATTATATTAAGTATTAGCATTGTGGTTCTGCTTCATAAACCTATTTACAACTTGGAGAACGGCATTGTAATATCTTCTTCTTTACTTTTTGTTTCTCTCTTTTTCTTATAGTTTCAAACTTATAGTTACGAGCTTATAGTTTTGAACTATTATCTTTAAGTTGTCAGAAAATAAGCCGTAATAACAAAATTTTAAAAACTAATCAAACGACTTCCATTCTTAATGTTCAAAACTGCCCCGACAACGTCATTAATAATAAACGGTAATTTTCCCAAACAAGGTAAGCTCACCTTTTGATATTTTCTGCAAAATTGCAAACGTAATGACCTATTTGATTTTATAAATAATATAAAACTTATTAATTACTAAAAGTGCAGATACAAAAATTTCACAACCTTTTACCAAAATGTTCACGATTTCTCCTTAAAAACAAACCAACCATATCAGAGAGTTCAATTTGTATTAAATTTCAGGAAAGATAAATACAGTTATGAGAATACATATTTTCACAAAATGTTTAATTAAACTAAGTTTAAATTTATAAGCGATTCACAAATTTATTTTTTCAAAGCTGATCCTGTTGAAAGCTGCCCTCTTCTCTCCCATATATATCATTATTTTAACGTCATTATTTTAGCGCGAAGAGGTTTGACCAGGTTTAAATTTCCGTAGTAATTTAAAAACGCTAGGCCGCACAATGAGACGCAGGGTGGCCAAAGTTGATATTTTTTTTATTAATTTTTTTTTGGTTTTCTATAAGATGGATTCAACAGCTAACACACTTAATATGAATATTTTAAAATATCACTACTGAGCTTTTTATGTAAAAGTGGAAATTTTTGATCAAAAGTGTTATGGGTAATGTTCCGATAATATATAGAATTACTTTTTATATTTTCCCAGACATATATAGATTTAAAAAAAGCTCCATGAGACTATTTTTAGATTGAATTGCCCGCAGAAAGCTTTCTCATAGGGGGCAAAACATTTTTTGTGATTTTTTTTCCCGCTGTTTAATAAGTAAAAATCAAGATATATACAATAAAGAGAAAGAAAAAAACTATATGACCGTGGAACACAAAAGACAATTTGAACTAGTCGGCACCTTTTTTGTATAAAAATATATACATTTTTTTTTAAATCATCTTTAGCAAATGTAAAGAACTAAGCAGACATTTGCTCCAAAAAAGATGAAGATCACAATAAGTCATCGTAGTCTTTATACAGAGCCTCTATATTAAGTTTTGACAAAGCATAGAACAATAAAAAATTTTAATAAGTATAAGAGTCCTGCACTGATAAGCATATCATATAAAGACACAAATTTCTAATTTAGCTGTAGTTTACTGAGCGTATTGTTTTGCTAAACAGACGCCTAGGACACTGTAATAAATAACGGTAGCAATTTTTTTTATTTACACAATGTTTATATTTATATACTAAACGTAGTAGATACAAAAAGCTTACAACATTTATTTAAAGCCAAATTCATTCTTTAAACAAGAACTGTAGTCGTCTGTTATCAATACCAAACATACTTATCATTTTATCAATAGTCTTTTTTGTTGCAGTTTATTTTGTCTCTACGGTCATTTGACATTATTGACCTAAGCCATGTTTTGACACGACGCAATGTGTTAAACGATCGCTCTACCGTACATGTTGTTGCTGGTAAAGTTAACCAAACTAATAAGGCATACCTGACACTTGGATAAAATTGTGTGAAAGGTAGTAAATCGATAATAATCTAGGCTACTTTTTAACTCTTGCGCGTTCTAAAAATCAAAACAACTCAAGGCATCAGTTTCAAAATTATTTATGCTGTATACTTTATTAATCGTAGAGGTTTTTCTTTAAAGTGTTGGCGATTTCGTTTGCGCAACTTAGAGAAATAAAGATATACTAAGTTAAATTGTGCACTATTGACTTAAAATTGACTCTTGAGTTGATTAGAGAATCTAAGTACGGAATGTAAATTGCTTGCGTTAAGAATTCTTCAACACTTATGGTTCATGAATTACTTCGATGCTTTTGTATTCCGCATAGTTTTGGAACTACCAGTTTAAATTCATCTTCTGTGCCATTTGTACTATTTTCTCAAAAATATACCCGAAATAAATATTGGAGTCACCTCTATAAAGTTTTACAACACTGAGTAATTTTTGAACTTGCAGTTGGACATCTGGAAGATCAACTTGAACAGATTAAAGATCTTGAGTAACTTGTTCAGGCATGGCTAGTACTGCAAAATAATATGGCGACAAAATATGAATGCGCTGGACTTGAACAATAATGAATGTGATGGATGAACAATAAAGCTGATGTGCAACTTACCGTGTACTTCCATTTGCGGGTTTTGAAAACTCTTCCAGTTGAAAAAAAATATCTTCGAATTTACTACAAAAAATTCGAATACCTCTTTACTTGACAACATGCTTAACTTAAAAACATAAACGACTTGACTTGAAAACATAGAAGAGGAATATTTGGAACACAAGATCTCCTTTTTGGACTTTCACAATAAAACAAGTGCTTCAATAGTTCCAATAGTATTTCGTATTACAGCAACATCATTTAGATCATTAACTACAAGATTGACTCTATGTGTGGCACAGTGAACAAAGGCGGCTTTAGAGTAAATCCTTTGAATATTTGCCTGAACACTGTTTTCTTTTCCAGCTATTTTGGAGCAACCATCATAATCTTAACCTAGCAGATTATTAAGGAGAAGGCCAAATGTTTTGCAATTTTGAATAATACATTTAGATATCGTAACAGCGTCCATATTCTTTAGCGGTGAAAATCCAAGAAATTCCTCACAAATTATAGCCTTCTCACGAGATATATCAACAACCGCACTCCCAGTGATAACTGTAGTTCCAGAAATATCTGCTGCTTCATTGACTATGATCGAGAATACAACAGCATTGTTGGCAGCTTTTACAATTTGTTTTTAGTAAGCTCGCAGAGCTTGTTCAGACAAGTTGTTTAAATCATTCTACGTTCGGTGTGATGTGTAACGTGCATTTTTAGCAGCTGTATCAAAATGGTTTTTTAAAATACTGTCTCTCTCTCTCTCTCAATTCTATATTCATAAAGTTGTTGAACATTTCCTTTACTACTATTTTTTCCGTGTAATGCCAAATCATTCGAGCCGCAAAATTGTCGAAATAAAAGGTTACAGCTTCTTTCTGTTTTCTTTAATAACTCGTTTTACTGAACTATCTGTCTGGCAAAGAATATTTTTACTTGGGTCTCTTATTATTGATTCAAAGTGTTTGGCATCTTGTTGAGCTCCACGATGCCATGCTGAGGTGATATGGTTTGGCACATTCATGAAAATGTTTATACTTTTTAAAAGGATAAGTAATGAAGGCATCTTGAATTCCTTTTAGAACTGTTTGTGGAAATAGCATACAAAACACGCAAAAAGCACCTTTTAGCTTAGGTGAATATGATAACCATGGAGTATATTGAGATTGTGAATATGATAACCATGGAGTATATTGACTTCTAAAATAACGTTTTCCAATTTCAGACATGTCGCCTTTAAAATCGTATGATGAATGAGGCTGGTATGGATCAGTTTGTAAGCAGTACGTAAAATCAATAGGTATTTTCGCTGTACATTTTACATAGAGTCCAATGTCGTATTCTAATCTAGATCTCCAACTTCAAGTTTTTCAGGTTCTTGTTTGAGTGTTGCCGATGATAATAAATAAGCAACATCATCCATTTTCGGTTTTTTGCAGATATTAGTTTAAGTTGTTTCTTTAACATCAGGTGTCGACTGCTTTTAAAACAGGTTTTAAGACAGGTTTTAAAAATTTCCAAATATCCATGAAACCTAAAAGTAAAAAAAAAAGATTTACATTAAATTTTCATTACATTAAAATCATACTTTTTTCATCTGAAGATAAAATGTTCTGAAAAAGGTTAAAAACATTAATGAGAGCATTTCTAACAGGGAGCTAAGTCCATTTTTTTTAAAGTTGAGTTTTTAACATTCGGATTCTTTATTGAAATAAGTACAAATCTAACTATGCTAGTATAAATAAAAAAGTTGTACATTATTTTTATTTACAATTACAAAACTATTGGTGTTCAAAAAATATTTCGCCAGATAACTTATTATTATTTTTTTCAAAGCAACAAAAATGCGATTTAGCTCCTTTTAGAAAAACACTCATCAATTCTGAAAATTAAAAAAAGAAAAAACCAATACTTATTTTAATGCAATATTTTTTTAAAAATTCAAAGCCGTTTTTTTAACTTTTAAAAAGTTCTTTACCTAAAGTAAACTCGCTATTAGAGTGAACAACTGAAGCAAGAGCAATAAACCGTATTGATGAGGTCAAATAGTTAGTCCGAATATCAATCTCATAATCACTTGCGTTTTTAAAAAATCTATTATTTCTGTGCAATGTTTGTCCGATATCAATTCCACAATGCCTTGAGCTTCTTAAAAAAATCCATTTTCAGAATACAAAATTTACGCATCAAGGGATTGCACCTCGAAATTCAAAATTCGAGAATTCCGGAATTTGTTTTCATAATATAGTTTCGAATTCCGAAAATTTTTCCAGCGAATTCAAAATTAAAATTTATTTTTTCGTGCTCTCTCCAACTTTTAAGTTGTGTTTTTGTTTCTGTACATATAAATATTCTACATTCTAATTCTATAAGAAGAAATAAAGAAAACAATTGTAAATTTCAGTTATCCTCCATAATACAAGTAGACAGAGAGAAAACATTCCATAATTCCAGTTAACTGTTTCATGTCTTCACCTCATACCCACGTTTAATAACTTGTTGAGATTTGCTTATTGCGCTATTGCGTTATTACGTTATTGCAGCTAACGGTTTCATATCTTCATTTCATATCCACATGTAATTATTTTTATATTTGGTATAACCTCGTGTTCATGACTTTTATTTTACGATTTTCAACAGTGTTTAGATTTGCTTATTAGAGTGTGGTGTGTATTAAATTGTTTGGATCAATATTTTTTAAATAGGTAAGCAGATAATAGCAGGAATGATTGCAGTTTTAATTTAACAGCATTATTTGATAACTATTTAATCTTAATTTTGTTTTGTTTAACGAGATAAATTATTATTAACAGTACATCTTAAAATGTCTTCAAAGGAAAGTTATTTGGAATACACAAAGCAATGTAAAAATCAAAGTTCTGTTTGGATTCATTTTTTAAGAGGAACTAAAAAACTAACAGCAAAATGTAAATTATGTTATGAAATAGTAAAAACCGCTGTTTCAACGACCACACCGCAGCGCACCCATTTAAGAACAATACACAATATTAATGTATTAAAACGGGATGTCGAGCAAGATTAAGGTTCAGAAAGCAGCGCATCAAAAATGATGATTACAAACTATTTATTTAGCAAAAAAGATGAATCACTTTCTTCAATCGTAATCACGAATGTGTGCCTTAGGTAAAATGCCATTCAAAGTTTTCTGTACGTCCATCGAATTGAGAAATTTGTTTTTGGCAAGAGGCGCTCGATATTATGTATTACCAAAATCACCTAACTCGATTCGCGAAATGGTTTTAAAATACGCACAAAAAATGTGGGCTAAAATGATGTAGGATTTCATAAATTTAAAAGAAGACAAAACAAGATTTTGCTTAACTCTAGATGAATGGACATCTTCGAGAAACCAATGTTATTTAAATGTGAATGTCTATGGCAAGAAACGATTTCGAATTTAGGTTTAGTACCTGTTGAAGAACGTTTCCCTGCAGAGAAATGCATTACGGCTATGAAAACCAAATTGCAAAACAACAATCTAAATATTAATAAAGATATTACGTCTATAACAACTGATGGGGCAGTTGTGATGCAAAAAGTTGGACAGCTTTTACCATGTAATCGTGTAATGTGCTTCGCATATGCTATACATTTAGCTGTAATTGATGTTCTGTATAATAACTCGAATACAACTGAATTGATGGCTCATACATATACAGAAAATGTTAGTGTAGAAGATCAAGTAAGTGACTTCAATGAATCGGATGAGGAATATATTGTAGATGAAAATGTTGACTTGATTGAACAAGCTTACAATGAAGTTGAGCTTGTTGAGACTGAAGAATTTGGATTTAGTTTTCTCATCAAAAATGTTCTTTCGATTGTAAAGAAATTTCGTTTTTCGAGAACATCAAATGATATTCTTCAAGCATATATGAAGCAAGAATTTGGAAAACAATAGAAACTTATTATGGACACTAGAACTAGATGGAACAGCTTAGTCGAAATGCTTGAAAGGTTTAATAAGTTAAAAAGCAGTGTTAGAAAAAGCATTGATTGGCATTTCATCTGATATCGTTATTCTAGATGCTGAAAATTTGTCGATTAAAAACATCTCTGCACTTCTCTCAGTGAAGCTTACTGTTGAAGCCCTTTTTCGAGAAAATGCAAATCTGCTTTCTGCTAATGCGGCATTTTCTTTTATGCTTAAGAATTTCGGATCTGATGAACTTTCATTAAAATTAAAGGAGAAATCAGAAGAATAAGCCAATGACGAACTAATATGTCCGGAACTCTTTATTATTTCCACAATGGCGGGAAAAGTGAGATTCGCGCACCTTTCACTAGACCATTGAAAAAAAAACAATAGCCAAAATTGTTGAAAACTCTGCACAAAGATTGACACTAACCTAGAAACTTCCTCAGGCTAGCAGTCAGAAGCTGACAATGTGATAGGAGTGATGTAGGAAAAACAAACTAAGCCCGTAACATTAAATGCAAAAGTTGGAGAACAAAATTCAATTGAATTTATTGTCTAATGTAACGTCCAACTCAACTCAACAAATAATAAATTGATGCTTAATTTCAAAAATTAAAACTAAAACGAAATTCTTTGAAGAGAACGGCGTTCGCTACAAAATTTAAATTTTATAGAAACAAAATTTCCAATTTATTAAAATTTAGCAAAAAAACATACTATATTACGTATTTTAATAATAATCTGAATAGTGTTAAAAACACCTGGAAGGGAATAAAAGAAATCATTAATATTAGACCTTCTACACACAATACATCTTTTAAACGAAAATCTTATCACTGATCACACTGCCGTATCTATTATATTTAACAATTTTTTTAGCACTATACATAACAAACTACTTAGCAAAGCCATACCCCCAAAACGCGTATTTAGTGACTTTCTTAACATTCCAAATGCTAAATCGTTTTTTATTAATCCTGTTACTGAAAATGAAATATCTAGTCTCATTACAAACAAGCTCAAAACTGAAAAAAGTCTTGGTCCTAATAGCGTACCTACATTCCTCCTTAAACTAGTCCCACACATTATTTCAAAGCCTCTCTGTACTGTTATAAATAACTCATTTAAAAGTGGTATTTTCCCAGATATTTTTAAAGTTGCCAAAGTAATTCCAATATTTAAAAAAGGCTCTTTACTAGATTTCACAAATTATCGACCCATCTCCTTGCTTTCTAATATAGGTAAACTATTTGAGAAGGCAATGCATATTAGGCTTTATGCTTTTCTTGAAAAATTTAAATGTTTTTACACCCATCAGTATGGATTTCGTGCCAATCACTCCACAACTCATGCTCTCATTGAAATGACTGAACTGATTAGAAAAGCAATCGATGACAAATATTTTGCATGCGGTGTATTTGTCGATTTACAGAAAGCGTTCGATACAGTAGATCATTCAATTTTGTTAAAAAAATTAGAACATTATGGGATCAGAGGCGTACCCCTTAAATGGTTTATTTCGTACTTAAACAATAGAACACAACTTGTTGCTATAAATGACTCAAAATCTACCCTTGTAAAATGTTCTAATGGTGTTCCACAGGGTTCAGTATTGGGACCACTGCTTTTCCTTCTTTATATTAATGATCTTCATACGTCCATTAAGTTTGCTACTGTTTACCACTTTGCTGATGACACTAACCTAATGCTAATTAATAAATCCTTTAAAAAAATTAACAAACACATTAACCATGATCTTGCCAATCTAATTCAGTGGCTTCGCTCCAACAAACTTTTTCTAAACTCTAACAAAACTGAACTTATTATCTTTAAATCAAATAAAACAAAAATCTATAAACATATGAACTTTAGATTAAGTGGCAAAAAAATTGAACCTGTTAACTCAATTAAATATCTTGGTATAAAAATTAATTCAAATCTTTCCTTTTTATCCCACTGTGAAGACTTAGCAATGAAACTAAGTAGATCTAATGGTATGTTGGCCAAAGTTCGCCATTATGTTAATCTTGAAACACTTTTGAACATATACCATGCTATTTTCGGCTCACATCTTATATATGCATGCCAAGTATGGGGGCAGTCCCATCAACAAGCTCTTATTAGGTTATCCCACCTCCAAAACAAGGCTTTAAAAATTATTTATTTTCAGAATATTAAATTTAATTCTAATGTGCTCTATCTAACTTCTAAAGTATTAAAACTATGTGACTATATTCAATTTTCAAACTGCCAATTTGTCTGGAACCACCAACACAATAACCTACCTTTAACTTTCATCAATTTCTTTTCCAAAAGTGCCAACTCTCGTTATCACCTTCGTTCCAATAGTAATTTAAACCTGTCTGTCTCTAAACATTGCTCTCATAAATACGGACATAAATCTATAAAGTATCAAAGCATTAAAACTTGGAACAACCTTCCTTATGAACTAAAAGCTCTCAATTCATTCTCAACCTTTAAAACTAGATTATTCTACTTTTTATTAAAAAAATATAGTTAGTGTTTATAATTTCTATTATCAATTTTTGTTGTCTTTAGTATTTTTTTTTTTTTTTTTTTTTTTTTTTTTTTTTAATTTCTATCATATATTTTGTTGTCATTACTATTGCTTATTGTTATTTCTATAAATATTTACATTTCTATTATTAACTACTTTTAACTATTACTACTAATATTAATATTGTTATCATTGTTATTATTATTATTTTTGTTATTATTGTTATTATCATTATTATTACATTATTATTGTTATTATTATTAGTGGTATAATTAACATCGTTATTTTTATGTTATAAAGTTATTATTAACATCGTTATTTTTATGTTATCAAGTTTATTATTTTTATTATATATTATGAAAATTAGCATTATATTTATTTGAATTAGATATTATTAACATTAGCAGGTGTTTACTTTATATTAGTAAATTTACTATTTGTAAACTTCCTTGAGTGTAATATCTTATTTCAGAAATAAATTATTGATTGATTGATTGATTTTCTCACGTATCAAAAAATTTAGTAATAAACTTATGGTATCCAGATCGGTAACAAACAAGAAACTTTTTTTCTATATTTAGAAAGTTTAGGGGAAAGTGCCCCTCTTACCCTCCCAGTACCTTTTCTTTGTGGGCGCCCATTAGTGGTCTTAGCATATATTGATCCTAAATTTGCTTTTTATAGTGAAAGATATAGCCGCACCTTTTTGAAGGAAGTTTAGGCAATTTTTATAACCTAGGTAAATCTTTTTTATTTAAAATGCATTGGATTCCTTAATATATTTTATTTTCAAAATGGTTTCAACCACTTCTGTAGCTTATTTAGTTCCAAAGATATTCGTGTTTTAATATTTTCAGTTCATATACATTTTATGAAATATTTCCTTAAAGTACTTGTTAAACTTTTGGCACCGAAAAAAAAACTTTTATCTTTAATTTTCCTTGCGTAAAAAGTTGCCTTAACAATAAAATTTTATTAAAAATTAAATCGTAAATCTAAATGATTTGAACAATTTATAAATATAATTTTTTTCAGGTGAACGAACACGTACTATTAAATGGTCAACTAACTATAGAATATGCTATAAAATTGTTTAACTTAAACTAAATTCTTAAGTGTTTTTATTTATAATACGTCAAGCGTAACAAAATAAAAAGCGTAACAAAGCTTTGAGAATTAATAATTTAATTTAACCTTTATTATCAAATTATCAAGTGAAAAATGTGGAAATAAAATAGGACGAAACTTAAAAATATGTAAAAAATAAGTATAAATATAAAATTTATTTTTACATTAATGAAACAATATTTAGTCAATGATTTGTTATTAATTTCAGTATTATTTTAGATTCAAAAAAAGAGATTTAACCGCTTATAGTCTGCTGTTTCGACTAATTTATTATTTTCAGCACCTATAATAGTAAAAACTTTTCGAAAACAATGAATAAAAACCTTCTTGAATTTATCTATATGTTGCGAAATACTTAAATTCAAAAAATTCAATTTTCAAAATTTATTCAAAACTTCGCTGACGATATTTCGGTAAATTTACTGAAGAATATATATTATATATATATATATATATATATATATATATATATATATATATATATATATATATATATATATATATATACAACGCTCGGAATTAGAATTACTAAGAGCGGTAATAAATTGCCGACCTTAAACTGTTATAGGTCGGAACAACCATTTTTTACAAAGGTTTCACCATAAAAGATAAAAACTAGGTCAGCAAAAAATTTCCTTCCTCGCTTCAGAAAAATTGCTTCAGAAAAAAAGGTTGGCATTGTCGAATGCTGATCCAAATTCAGAGGGCTGTATTTATTGTCACCAAACAACTATACAAAATTTGCCTTGGATATTCCGTTTATAAATTAGACAAAATTGTCTAACTTACTTAACGAAGTGCACCAACGAGAAGGTAAGCCATAGGACTTTGCACTCCATCAGTGAGCTGTCATGTTGCCTAAGGTTAGCCCTCCATTTCTGGATTCATTCCTTTCCATGATAGGCAGTTTATGTAAAACTAAAAGTAATTTTGCAATTTGCTTTTTTTTGTTATTTTAATTTTTAATTTTTTTTTTAATTTTAATATTTGTAATAATGTGCAGTTAAGCATATCGATAAATTATTGATATATAATACAAAAATATCTTTAAATTAAACAATATTGGTACATATAAATATATCAAATATGGTTCATACTACTTATAAAGATAAAAACAACTGTACTCAAACGCAGTAAAAACAAATAGCATAATAATAAATGAAATAAGATAAATTTATATTATAACATAATTATAAATTGATATTAAATAAAGTTACATCACAATCCTAGCTACAGAGAATAAGATCACCTTTTTCAAAATCAATTAATAATTTAAATGACCATACTTCATCAGGTTCGTTATCATACTTAACAAGGTATGTAGTTCGTCTACCCTTTAGTTGATTAATTTGTACCACTTGTGCACTTTCCCAAGATACTTCAAAAGAATCATCTTCTCTAACACGATGTTGTATAGAAAAACCTACAAAATTAGATGGATTGTTAATAAACTTTGATAAGGAATGTTTTTTTTTGTTGCTCTATTAATTTGTTTAGTCTTGCATCGTAAATTTTTTCCATTAATTCCTTTTTTTTTTGCTTTTAACAGCGGCATCACGTATTATACGAGGTTTTAAATTTTTATTTATATTACTCAAAGATTGTTTGTTTGGTGTTAAATTTGCTCGAATGACAGTAAGAAGATTTTGATATAATTCGGAAGACAAGTTCATTCTTTTGCTACCTTCTATCTTTGTTTTACATAAAAGTTTTTTGTCACATTCGACACCTAAGATTCCCAGTCGGCAAATTTAGTTGTAAATGCGCATTAGAAACTCGTTTAATATTGATGTGGTATGTATGTTAGCCACTTTATCGTGTCGAACACGCATTAGAAATACGCGTTAGATGCGTATAAAGACAGGTATACAATACGACGCCTACTGGGTATCAGACTCGCATTTGAAACTCTTGTAAACACGTATAAAACACGACTATCAGAGAATATTCAATACGATTTTTTCCTGGTACTACATGCGCATTTAAAACTTTCCAGAATACGCATTACTTACGAATATATGTTAGCCATTTTATCGTGTCAAACGCGCTCTAAAAATAGACATCAGATGCGTATAAAGACAGGTATACAATACGACGCCTACTGAGTATCAAACTCGCATTTAAACACGTATAAAACACGATAACCAGAGAATATTCAATACAATTTTATTAACTAATATGAATTCATAACTTAATGATAATGACTAGCAGTAAGCAATCCGTAATACGGGTTATGAGTTATTAAATCATTAATAACATTAAAAAAACATTAATAACTTGATATATTATCTAAAATATTAAATACAAATTTATCTATAAATATTTTAATTTTGACTCCGTATCAGCAACGTCATTGCTTATAGGTAACGACATAAAGACCGCATTAACATCAGTTGAGTTCTTTTTAAAATCTGTCACAATACAAGTACCAGAAAAGGAAAGTCAAGGAAAGCCTGCAAATACCTAAAAAAAGACATGAAAAAAAAATTACAATTTTTAATTACAAAAGTACTATTTGCTTTTTATTGTTAGTAGAATTAGGATAATAATAAAAGAAAATATATGAATACCTGTCATTTCGAAAAGGGTACAAGTCCATTTACTAAAACTTTTTAAAATCAACAAAAATATGATTTTTATTAAAATAATGTCTAGGTTGCTAAAGAAATTAAACATAGAAGTAGATGAATAAAGAACTTATATAACTTATGTATTTTTTATTTTTTATAAAAAAAACATAAGCCATACAGAAATTTTTAATTCAAATTTATAAACTAACTGCTAAAAGTTTTGGACTTATGTCCTTTTCGAAATGACAGGTTCATATATTCTGTCTACAGAATAATTAAAAAAGATTATAAAAAGGCTAGACAACACAATGTATACATTGTTACTATAGTAACGCTGGCAAATAACACCACAACTTAATAAGATTTTTATTAACTTAAATACTTGGACTAAAAAGATTTTATTTATTACAATATTTGATTAATCAAGGGACAATTATAGTTAAACAATTTGAGCAACTACATCATAAAATAGCAAGCAACTCGTAAAATATTTCTTATAAATGGTCATTATTATTTGTGGTATTAAGAAATACGTAAGAGCTCAGTAATTACATAAGTTTTATTAAATCTTCCACTCATCTAAGAGAGAGAGAGAGAAAGTGTTTCCAAAGCAGCATGTTAACAAATGTAAAAAAGCACGGAATAAATAGTAGTAACTGGTTTTAGTATGTTACCAGTAAACAAAATTATTTTTACCTTGATTAAAAGCTAATTTCCAGCATTTCTTAATTAAGCACCAGCTTCTCTCTAACTGTTGAATAATGATTAATAGAGTAAATTTCACATCATACTAAATTTACAAAATTAAAACCATGATTCAACAGTTAGCTAACTAATCAAAAGATGAAAAAGGGAAGACAAAATGAAAAAAAAAATGAAAAAAGGAACATAATTATGATAGAAATTATAAAAAAAAATTTTTTTAGATTTAAAAGTGTTAATTGTTACAATCAATAGTTAAACTCATACCTTGCTTTGTTCTGAAGTGTCTAAAGTAAAATCAAATTAACAGACATTAACACTGCTTGACACTAAATTCTGTCAAGTAAGTTTTCTGCACGCCGAGTTACATTTCTTAAATTTCAACAACGATTATATTCATCCTGCCTAGATCTATTTTTTTCATTTGACAACTATTTTCAAGTTGCCTATTAGTATTTTACATTAAAAACTTTGTTGAGCCTAATACTATCTATTTCAATTTCACTGTTATCATTAAACATATTACCAGTAATCTTACTATTGTTACAATTGAATAAATGAATGTAAAAGAATCTTACAAATTGTGATCTTTTCTAATCAAAGACTTTATTTAAACTTAAGATTTATTGAAATCCATATCTTTTTATATGTTTATATACATAAGTCGTTTATCAAAAATATTAAACAATATTTATTTACATCAATTATTTCAAATTTAACAAAGAATCTACAATGCACAAAATTATTTTTACCTTAATGAACAAAAATAATAAATGCACAATCTTGTATAAAAAATTGAAGCAATGTCAGTCAGTATATTTTACTCTAAAGTAATTTTATATATATATATATATATATATATATATATATATATATATATATATATATATATATAAATATACTGAAATATAGGCAGATTTAAGTTTATAAACTTTCGTGTCAACAAATTGCAGTCAGTTTTCCATGTTAAATACACAAAATATATATCTAATATAATATATATCAAATATAAAATAAATCCAATATAAAATAAAACAAAATAGTAAACTAACTCAAACCAGTATCAGTTACACCGTGTGAAGTAAATAAAAAACACTTCAGTTCTTTTCAATCACTCTAAAAAATAACTTTCAGCTCTTTCCAATAGCACTCAAAAATAAAACAAAATTTGCTTAGCTGAGTTGCCTAGTTTATAAGAATCTGAAAACAGATAAGTAAAAAACCATTAACAAACATTTATTTGTTAGAACTACTATTTAGACAAATTAAATTAAACAAAGAATAATGCCAATTCTCCTTAAAAGCTAAAAAAAATTTTCAGCTCAAATTTGCTTGCAGACCTTGCTTGTAAAATAAAATGTGAATAAGAAACATATTTAGAAAAGCCTAGAAAAAATTAATAAAAATTTACATACATTTGTTTTTTTATATCGCATAAATCCATCATATGATAAATCTGAAATAAAAAAATGTAATTGATAAGTAAATACAAAGAAAAACATCAAATGTGAATCGAATATCAATATATCTGATAAAGATAAGATGTCATGATAAAAGAGTAGTAGTCGGTAAATATTGTTATTTCATGTTAGCTTTTAGAAAACAAATCATGTTGGTACTTCATGGTTCTAAAAATTCAAATTGAGATATAAACAAAATGTATATACGGCAAAATGATTTTTCTTGAGTGACTTATAGTGAATGATTAAAAGCAGTGAGTTTCAAAAATAAAACCACTTATAATTTTTAACAATAGACAATAACATAAAGGTAAGCCAAATGCAACAACATTAGTAACATAAATAACAACTTTACGCAAAATCTTGCTCAACACGTTTGCCAAGTCACACACTTTGAAAACATGGAAACAACATAATATAAACATACATAATAACTATAAAACACAATACATTTATTTAACTTTATATAACATATATAAACAGCTCATATAATATTTATATACACAATAGATACATTTTATACTATTTTAATGACACATTTATAAAATAATTACATAACACATATTACCACATACATATTTTTATCAAAAACTTTTTAACTTTGAACATAATATAAACATATATGCAAACTATAAACATATATAACTTGAATTGCGCGAACAAAAAATTTAGAAATAACATGAAAAAATCCAAAAAGATTCATATATATATTCATATATAAAAACATATATCTCGTAATAAAATATCAAATTATAATTATATTTAATTTAAATCAAATACTTATTGAATAAAGAGCAAAAAACAGATAGAAGAACTGCAATCCTTATAGTACAAATCCTTTTTAGTACAAAAAAGTACTGTAACTGTATTGGAGATATGCGATACTGCTTTAGCAGAACGATATCTCTTCATACAACTTTTCATGTATTCCTGACTATTCCTTTTTATTCCAGACAAACTTTTTACTAAATTTCTTAAGAAAAAACTTTTTAATTAAAATTTTGCTTTCACAATTTCAGTTTAAGCATGCGCTTTAAAGCAAAGATTTTCGTTTTTCTGTTATTTATTGATATTTGATCAAAATCGGGTACGATGTCGTATCCGATTTTGATCAGATATTAAAAATTACGTATTTTTGATAAATAAGTAGTATTGAACTCGAATTCGAAACTTAAAACTAAATGCGTGTTTTTCTGGTATCAACAGCGGTATGTTACACGTGATCAATACTCCGAGTATTTACAATACTAGATATGCCGACTGGGTTATGCGATAAAAATTTAGTTGAGAAAGGAGTACTTTTGCCTTTAATGGCTCTTCCATATTGCAAACTGTTTCCTCTGCTTCCTCTAATGATATCCATACCCTTACATTTGAATTTATTAAATCATTACAAGCTGCAACGTTTTTTTGTTGCTGTTTAATTTCTTCTCTATTTTTTTTTTCTTGCTTTGCTAGAAGGTGCATAGGTTTATCTTTTTTACGAGCTTCTTTTCTTTCATCGTATTTTTTTTTCATTATTGTTACTTTAGTTCTTGAATATACAAGTAATTGTTTTTTTTTCTTCATCTGTTTTATTATTTAGCCATTCTAATGTTTTGTTCTGAGACCACATTGTCAAAGCCTGGATAGTTTGAATATTTGCATTGGGTTTTGTGCGAATTATTAAATCCAAAATAGCAAAGTCGTTTTCTAATGCTTTGTTAGTGACAGGGACATTATATGCAGATTCAAAAACTGATATAGATGGATTCCAATATTTACCACCTGGTAACTGATCAGCACACTGACGCTCCAAAATAACAAGAATTGCATGGAAAACAATTTCAAGTGATTGCTCAGTTAAAGAATCAAACTCATCATTTTGAGTGCATTCAAACAGTTGGGTGTAAACCTGATCTTGATGAAGAAGATTGGTATCCTCGAAAATTTTTCCATTCGCAAACAATAAAGAAGATGCATCCATACAAAGAGACGAAAGTCTAATTTTCAAGCGAAGTAGGTAGGGGTTTAAAAATAAAATACTATCAAGTGACTCTATAGTTTGCCACATTGGACCAGTAAGTAGTTTGTCAATAATACCTAATGCACGAACTTCAGCTATGAATACAAGATTTGAGATATCTTCTTTAATCGCTTTTAATAAATTATTAGGGTTAGGCCAAGCATTAAAGGGATTCCAAAGTGCCAAGACAAGTTGTGTTTTTTTTTAAAGAGAACGATAAAAAAAATGTTTTGGGCAGAATTTTTCTAAATAAAACAAAATAATAAATGTATACCAACAAAAACAAACTTTGTTGTTTTACTCGAAGCTCGCCGTCTCCACAGCAGCAATTCTCTTGGAGTCTTTAAAATATACGCCTCAATCTACGGACTTTATAATTTATTCAAGCGCGTTTAATTCCGAAGTGTTTTAGCAAATGACGTCATTGTAGAATTTCGATAAGAAAGCTTAAAAATTTTTTGTTAGCAAATTATAGATTTTTAAAGAATTTGTTTAGTTACTTATCATTATATAAAAGTTTTTTTTAATTATATATAGAATTTTAATCAATATAGAATTTTACTATAGAATTTTTTTAGTTATTTCAAATTATTATTTTTTTTGTTATTTTTACGAAATTCGCATTAAAAATAATAGTAAAATATTTCAGACATTTTAAGCTTGTTTATTGCCGTAAAAGAAGGAGAAGGTTGAAATTCAGGCGTATGTACATTATGGACGACCCCTTGTTTGCTGAACTTTTCATCGGGTTACATATACTCTCGAAATACTTATTTAATCAAGCGAGATGTATTTAATAAAATTTATTCTATAAAATATGTATTGCTCATTTTATTTTAAAGTTAAATAATTACTGTAAGATTGCAAAAAAAGTGTAGTATTATCGAGTCAATTTTAAAATCGAAATCGTTTAACGAAAAACCTTTCATTGTCAATTTTGCTAGTTTTTTGATAAGAGAAATGTAAAATACTTGCCGAATACGACATATAAATTAGGAAATATTAAATATATTTCTTAACGCGCGCTTTTACACAAATAACATTTTTAATCGCCATCTGTCTTGAATTATTGCCATAAAACATTATTTATTGCTTTAATTAATAAAAAGCTGTTTCATGCTTTGTTATGCGTTGATGATCTTTAAAAAAAAAACTTTTTTTACTTTATATGGTCATTAAGTACGAAAAAGTTAATGTTTGTTATTATTACTATTATTAATACTGCGCACATCAGTTTATATTCAAAGAATGTTACTTAATTTGTAATACCTGAGGCGATATTTATTTCCTATATTTCAACGCAGCAAAGACATTCCTTTTTCAATTGGCACAGTTTTACGATATAAATATTTACACCATTGTTCAGCGCCAACACTTAAATGGCTTAACTTTAAAGTTTTAGCAACATCAAAATTCAAGTTTTCATAGCTGATACGATTTTCAACTATTTCGTTTCTTTTATCCATACAGGTTTTTTTTTGTCGTTTTTTTAAGAGGTTCGAATCGGTATGGAGTTGCCGACATTTTAACCGCTTAGTTATCAAAATCCAAATGCAAAATACAAAATTACCTTAATCTTTATATGCAAATCATCAAAATTTATCAGTTTCCACTAAATTGACATAATTAGTAATATTTTCAAACTATAAATTAAAGAATTCGGTTCTTTTCTCTAATAAATGATGTCGTTTACCAAAATTATTTATTAATTAAAAAATAAATTCTTTTTTAAATATCATTTCGATAAAAGAGAACAAAAACGTCTTACATAAATTACGGCTTACATAAACTAAAAAAAGTTCACATTTTTTACATAAAAAAAAAAAAAAAGATTCAGAATATATAATAAGGCGATCAACGACTTTTTTATATATTAATTTATTTGAGTGTAATTTTATTTGGTTCTCGCGCTCTATATAAAATTATTCTTATGTTTAGCTTTCTATAAAATTTATAGGAAAGTTATATGATTGATAACAAACGCTATTTTAAAAAACAAATAAAACAATAACTAATATTGATTAAAAAAAAAATTCTACAATGACGTCATTTACCAAAACTCTTTGGAATTAAACGCGCTTGAATAAATTATTAAGTCCGTAGATTGGGGCGTATATTCTAAAGACTCAAAGAGAATTGCTACTGTGGAGACGGCGAGCTTCGAGTAAAACAACAAAGTTTGTTTTTGTTGGTATACATTTATTATTTTGTTTTATTTAAAAAAATTCTGCCCAAACATTTTTTTTTAACATTCTCTTTAAAATAAACACAACTTGTCTGGGCACTTTGGGAACGCTTTAAAAAATTCTGTTATAGCATCATTATGATATATAGGGTATAGGGCAGATGAATTGTAATATAAAATATTAAAACGATTTCCAATAAATGGAACAAAAAAAGATTTACTGTTACAGGAGGAAAGAAAAGAATTAAACCATGATGCAACACTAGCTTCCTCACTACCCCTTTAATAAAATGCCTTACATGTGGTACGAACTAACCTTACAGCACTACATTCTTTCCCGCTAAAAGCAAAAACAGTTTCAAAATCATTTTGAAGCTGAATTTTTTCAAAAGAATTCAAAACCTTATCAGTTTTAGATGCAAAATTAGCAAGCAAATGGAGTTTACAGAAAAATTACTGATGTCCTTCATATTGTCTTTGACATTTGGAGAAAGCAAATCCCAGTTACTAATAGCAATTGGCAAAAGTTTTTCTCTTAATGTTTTTAACTGTGAGTTAAAAAGAGGATTAACAGAAGAAAGATCAGACATTGTTGATTTAATCGATGTTATTAACATAGCTAAATTAATTTCTTTTTCAGTAGATGATTTGCTAACAACATCACAAATGTCATCTACTATGTTAGTAAAGTTTTGCAAGACAGTTGATGCCTCTTTGGCAGCCACTTCTGAAAAATCAAATGATAATTCCACTTCAACTAGTGGGAAAACTAGTTAAATGATAACTAGTTTTCCCACTAGTTGTAATTTGAAAGTTTTGATAATGCTTATGGTATTTCTGAATACCATGCAAACGATTGCCTACATTAGAGTTTTTATTTGTCAAATTATTTTCAAGCATTGCTTCTGCAACTTAAAATTGACCTAAAATCAAAGCTTCCTGCATTAACCCATGTTTTACTGCAGCTAATGGTAGTCTAGATATGTTCTTTATGGCTAGTTTATTTATTACAACTTTTATGACTTCGTTGACACTATTCATACTCACGTTCATTGATAGAAGTTTCATGATAGTTTCTTGAATGTCATCACAGTATCTGCCATCACTACTTTCTTTTCTAAACTTAAAATATCTTTGATATTGTAGTCATTAATATAGTTGGTTTTATTTTGCAAAATAATTTTTAAACTACTCACTTTTTTTGCAGCTTTATTTTCTCGTTTTTCAATTCAGAAATGTTTATATCAGAATTTTCAAGAATTGAAGTAATATCTGTAATTTTATTTGTTAATTGTGATATTTTATATTTTGTTTCATTTTTTAACGAATTTATTTCATTCCTTTTTATTTCAAGCCGAGTATTACAATATTTTATTCTTTTATTTAAATTTCTCATATTAAATGATTTTTTTTTTACTTTAATAGCTCTAATTTGTTTTCAATAATATTAAGCTTTTCTTCTTTTTCACAATAACGTTTTTTAATAAAGTTCGATTTAGCTTTAATTAAAGAATTTTTTGAAATAAGTAATCTTAGATTGTTTGACATATCTTCAAAATCTTTTAGATAAAATAATCCATTTTTAAATCCATCATAGATTCCATTTTCCTTTTTAAAATTTTTTTTTTTTAAGCATTTTGTTTTCGCTTATTAGTATTTTTTCTTTAGGAATTTCAGATGCATTCACTGTATTTTCTGAAAAATTTGCGTATAAATAAGTTTCTGTTGTAAAAAATATTTTTTTTTTTTTAAAAAAAAAGATTTTTTACTACAGGTGGAAAAAAAGCCTGACCTAATAACAATGCTAATTTGTTATGTTTTTTGATGTTTCTTTAATTTTCTGATGGTGTCAACTAATCTATTTATCTTTTTGGCTAAAGCTTTCTTGCAGCAGAACAGTTTAACATTAAAATCCACGCAATATCTACAATATATTGCATCATATATTGTACCTTTTAATGTCAAATACCAATCTTAAATACTTTTATTGATCATTTTATCTAAATAAATATAGATTTTCAGTCCATCATTTCAAACGAATATAAAAATATGTTATTTCTAAGATTTTTACTTATTATATATATATATATATATATATATATATATATATATATGAATATATAACTTAAAAACTAGGTAAAATGAATAAAAATGAAATTGTAAATTATAAGTAAGACTTAATGATAAACTAATTGGTTAGCAACAACAATAGCAACAACAAAAAGTAAACCCGCTTTAGAATACTGTAAGTAAAAATTTGTAATAAAATCTCAGCTCTCAAAATATATAATTCAACATGTGCAAAAACTTTTAGACAAGTTGGAGAGAAACGGAAAATTTACCTTATCGCACTCAAAAATATCTAAAGACAGGGAATATTAAAAAAATCTCCACTTAAAAAACAAAAAACCCACCCTATTTGACTACCAAAAAAAAAAAAAAAGATTGACATTATAAATTGATAGTTGCAGAATCTATTTTTATGTGGGGACGAAAGAATTAGCTTAATTTATTTGTATATAAACAAAACTTAAACATTTAAAATTAAATAAGTTTATCAATTCTAAAGCAAAACGACGTCCCCAAAAAAATTATTGTAGTGCAACCTTTTCTAAAAAAAATAAAATATATATATATAAATATATATATATATATATATAAATATATATATATATATATATATATATATATATATATATATATATATATATATATATATATATATACGTATATACTATTTATTTTCATGTGGGGGGGGGGGGGGTTCATTCTTCGACACCTACATTAAATTATTTGTTGCGTTTTTTGGACGAAGTTTTCCAAAAACGTATGATCTATTTTTTTTCGCGATAAAATGTCACGCGATAAGACTTCCTACTTTAAGTACTTTTTTGAAACAATCGTTTTTTATTGATGCAGGGTCTACGTTTTGCAAAAATGTCTTTTCTGCATCTGTAAACAGTGGCGATTCCACGTTAAAATTTAAAAAAACGAGGCAAGGATATAGTTCTTTTACTTTTTGTTTGAACTGTTAATTTCTTAGACATCAGGTACATCTAATACAATTTATATCAACATATTAATCATTCATTATCAAATTAAAAAAAAAAAAAAAAATTTTAAAGCCACCTTAATTTACCGTAACAATTTACTTTTACTTTCCAGATAGATAAAACTAAAAAGAGTTTTTTAATTTAAAGAAAAAATTTAAATAAATGATTTAAATTTAAACTCTGCAAGGTTTAAATTTTAAATATAAAAAAAGTTGAAACCTCTTGTCGCGGTAAAAAATGACCAGTGCACTCATCTTTTTTGACCTTCGACAATTTCTCAATTGGTTGCTAAGCGCAGGAAATACAAAATGGTAACGTCTAACAATAAACATCAAACTGTAGAAATACCTTAACGTATGTAATATAAGTTGTTTATTCACAATGTTTTTTTTTTAAATATTATTGCTCATATATTTAATTAACTAAATTTTATGACAACTTAACTCGCATGTCAAAGTATTGTTTTTCTTTTTTCTTGTGTATATGAATCTCTCATTCACTTTCTGTTTAGTTTTTAACTTGACTAGTTTTTGATTTGTTTTGAATGGTTTTTAAGTTAACTTGTAAACTTTTTTCTTCAATATGTATATTATCATTCAAAAATTTAAAGAAATTTTTAATCAAATCTAATGAAATATATTTTGAATAAAGTTGTTACATCAAGGTTATTTACAAATAGTAATAAGTACTAATATAAAGTAAACACCTGTCAAATTCAATAATAATAAAAAAAATAATTATTATAATTATAA
The DNA here is from genome assembly GCF_038396675.1 of Hydra vulgaris. Lineage (NCBI taxonomy): Eukaryota > Metazoa > Cnidaria > Hydrozoa > Anthoathecata > Hydridae > Hydra > Hydra vulgaris. Next base: position 43,554,706 of record NC_088929.1, read on the forward strand.
TACAACTAGGAGTAAATTAAAATAATAGTAGTGATAACAGCGATTAAGTTAAAAGATTACTACATCTGTCCAAGAACACCTAGAATAGAGTAGTTCAAGATCATCTATATATTTTTTTACTCCAACAACATCTTTCCAATATCATCTGGGAGTTCAATGACCCCTAACAATATCTTTAGGGAGATGTAGCCACATCTGGTAATTTTTTTCTGAGTCCTATAACATCTGGAAAAATTTCCTCCAGATGTAACTACATCTGAAAAAAATCTTATATGTAACTTATAGCTTCATTTGTAGTAATTATATACTTTTCAAACAGATGTTATTAGATATCAATAAAATTTTAGATGTTGTTGGACAGATGTTATTGTACTTCAGTGTATTTATAGATGTTGTTGGACAGATGTAGTTTTACATCATTATATTTATAGATGTTGCTGGACAGATGTTATTAGACGTAGCAAAAACTGATGTTGTTAATCTGACCCGCAAATAAAAATTATAGTAAATCGAATTAAATCGACATATATTTTTACTTTCCAAATAGCTGTATATATATGCAATCGTGCGGGACATTTACAAACAGTTATAAACTAATGACATGTAAGTACCTATAAATTATATGGTATAAATTATAGCATAATATTATTAATAATAACAATAATAATAATATAACAATAAAGATAACAACATTAAAATCGCAATAATAGTATTAAATACAGTAGTATAAAACAGTATAACCTGTATATATTTTACAGGTTATACTTTTTTATAAAAAAGATGAGTTAAAGAAGTAAAAGTCTTAGGAGAGTTTTGTTATGCATCAGACTTTTTTAAGCATAATATTTTTGAAGGATATAGAAATCTAGATAAAAGTTAGTTATAAAGAATAGCTAAGTGGGGGCAATTGCATAGAAAATAGTTTATTGTTTATTTTTTATTTATCACATGTTACATGGTTTGATAACAATGCCACAAATTTTACAGCCTTATAAACTTTACAGGATAGTAAAATGAGGGTACTTGATTGTGACTAAATGAATTTTTATTTATTTTTTTATGTTTTATTTCAAGGATTTATATTTTTTTTTAATGATTTTTATATTTTATTGATTATTTTTATTGATGATAAACATTTTTACTTATTTTATGAAGGTATTTCTATTTGTCTTTTTGGAGATTATTTATTTAGTTTCAACAGAAAGAGAGTTCCAAAAGTGAAGTGATTGATATTTGATTGACCTAATGCCATATATATGTGTTTGTTTTAAAGGCATTGAGAGACTACAGTAAAATACAGATCTAAGTTTATAACTATGAATATCACTTGTGAATTTAAAATAGCTAGTGAAAAAGCAGGAATATTGTTGTGGATAATGTCCCATACAAGTATGCAGTTTAAGATAAGTAGATAAGTTTGTCAAGCTGTAAAATTTTAGAAAGATTATATAGTATATCAGAACTGTTAGGTAAATGAATTATTAATGATTTATTCTAGAAATTCTTAATGATTTATTCTAGAAATTATTAAGATTATTTTTATAAATGAATGAACTTTGTCCCCATAAGTTCCCTGTTTTGATAAGCATTCTATCTGCTTAACTTTTCTTGATATGAATTTTTATTCATTTCAAGCAAAATATGAAAAGTTGCTGGATGAACAAAAGATTTTCATCCAATAATATGCTTAGATATATAATTTTATGAGAAATATTTGGTTTTCGACCACTAGTTCTAAAATTAAGTTCTTTAGTAATTTTTTTGCCTTGAGGTTTAAATAGAACTAATTCAGTTTTTTTTGTCATTTAACAATATTTTGTTTGAACGCAACCATTGAGCCAATTGTGCCAGGTCATAATTTAGGCCTTTATTTAGCTTTTTCAAAGACTTATTACTATCGGGATGTTATTGTCATCAGCAAAATAATAGGCAGAAATGAAAATAATATACACATGTATTAAGTAAGCAAAATGAGTGTATCGTTTTGCTTTCTTAATACATGTGTTTAAATCATTTATGTAGATAAGGAAAAGGAGGGGACCCAGAGTTGAAGCCTGAGGAATACCTATAGACATGAACTTAGTAGTAGATGAGATATTAACAATAGTAACACTTTGTGGATGATGGTTTAGACATAACTTAAACTAGTTATAAGCAGTTCCTCTTACACCATAATGATATAGTTTTGATAATAGAATTTTATGGTTGACAGTTTCAAATTCTTTTTGCAAGTTACAAACACTCCACCAGGAAACTTTTGGCTTTTTTTTTTGGCCCAAAGCCTTGCATTTGGTTTCAGTAATGGCTATGAGTGCTTGGTTATTAGAATATTTCTTTTGGAATCCAAATTGCAGACTATATAAGCTATTTAATAGAATTAAAAAAACATGTTATACGTAAGCTTTTTGAATAATCTTTGAGAGTAAGGATATTGGCCGATAGTTACAAGGACCTTGTTCACAGTTGCTTTTAAAAATTGGAAGAACTTAAGCAACTTTAAGTAAGTCAGGAAATATCCCTGATTAAAAAGATTTAGTATAATACTCAAAGGAAGCTCAATTCTTAAGATGCTAAGATTATTAATTTTGAAGGAATACTCTTGGGTGTGCTTTTTTTTGAATTCATGAGAAAGATATATTCGTTTATTTCTTAAGAAGTAACTGGGATGTAAAAAAAGAATCAGGATTTCAGTTTTTTAGGTAGTGGCTGAAGTGAAATCTAGTTCTTAAGCAAGATTATCTGCAATTGAAGAGAAGTAATTATTAAATGTGTTTGTAGATATTTTCTTGTTGTTT
>NC_088929.1:43562500-43577500 GCF_038396675.1 Hydra vulgaris
CATGATATAATAAGTAGAGAAATAAAGAAACTAATTCACTCAAAGATTTAAGTTTATTATGATCAAAATTAAGATGTATACCAGTGTTTCACAGGAAGACTAAAACAAAACTCAACAAACTAAAATGCTGAGTTTATTTAAAGCATGTTTTTAATTACAATTAGAATAATTTTTTATCTTCATTAATGTATATATAATATTATTGGAACCCCTGAAATAAAAAGAACAATTTACTTTTAATGATTGTTTAAAAAATACTTGTGCTTAATTTGAATCATACTGTTTTTTTTACTAATTTAAAAATATCAGTTTCCATATAAATGTAAACTAGTAAATAATTGCGCATTAAAAAACCACTTCATTCTTTGTTTTAACATTCGTATTTTTTTTTTGCTGTTAAATTTGTTTCAAAATATTAACACTTATAAAAAATACATATTTATACAAAAACAAAAACGAACAAAAAAAGAAAACAGTTTATTAATACTTAATATAAAAATTGATTAGATATGAAATTTATTAAAAGTGTTTCAATAATTTAAAAGCATTTAAGATCAAGCTTATTTAATTGTAACGGGTTGCAAAAACATTTTTCTTTTATTTTCAATGAAATTTTTTTTATCTTTTTAAATGTATTAACTTCAATGATTCTTATATTACAATTCGTTAAAGATTTTAAGAAATACTCGTTAGAGACTTTTGTTATCTTAAAAAGTCATTGTTTATAAAAATAGAATAATTTTTTATTTTTTAATAACGTTTGTTATAAAAAATGCATACTTAGATCATTTATATAATATAAATTAAAAAAATTATATACAACTCTCAATAATACTTGTAAAAAAATCATCAGTAAATAGTTACTTTATTTAAAAGCGTTTTGCTAATATAAAAAACTTTGTTAAGAAGTTTCAATGTAATTTATTTCATTTAAGGTATAATTCAAAATATTTTTATTCAGAGCTTTTTTGAAATGTTTTTTTATATAGCCGTTGTCAAATTGCCAAAACAAAATGTATATATATATATATATATACATATATATGTATATATATATGTATATATATATATATATATATATATATATATATATATATATATATATATATATATATATATATATATATATATATATATATATATATATATATATATATATATATATTAATATATATACAGTGGCGGATCCAGCATTTTTGAATCTTTGAGAGCTAACTTCCAGACATGGAGCTAACTCCAAACTTTTTTATGTTTATACTTATATCAAATAATGAGGGTTTGCAAAAAATTGCAATGATTGGAGGCTGGGAACAAAAAAAGCCCCAAAATTTTTGCTACACCTGCCCCAGACGTGAGAGCAACAAGTTGATGAAATTTTTTTGTATTATTCTCAACTAGACTTATATTCATCGATAATTTTCAAGTTTCATAGTATTATCTCTCAGCGTTCAAAAATTATGACCATATAAAGTTCAAACCCCCCTCAATTTGAGGGGGTTGTAATCTCTCTCTCTCTCTCTCTCTCTCTCTCTCTATATATATATATATATACATATATATATATATAAATATATATATATATGAATGTATATATATATATATATTATGTATATATATATATATATATATATGTATATATATTATATATATATATATATATATATATTATATATATATATATATATATATATATATATATATATATATATTATATGTATATATATATATTATATATATATATATATATATAAGTATATTTATATAGAAAGAAAAGTAAAGATGTTAAACAAATAATAATGATATATGTAATAATTAAAGTAATAATATATAATAATAACAATAATAATAAAGTATTAATAATATTAAGAATAATTATAATACAATATAAATTGTTTGTATATATCACAGATAATAATTAAATATAATAATAATAATAAATATTATACTTATTTATATTATTTAACTTTATTTTTACTTATTTACTTATTTAACTTTATTTCTTATTTATCTATATTATACTTATTTATTATTGTGTTAAAAATAACACAATAATAGATAAGTAAAATATAGGTAAATCATAAATAAAGCAAAAATCAAACCACTCGTTCATTAAAGAAATTGTATATTAAAGACAACTTCAGCAGAGAGAGAAATTATAAAGAAATACACTCCAATAATATATATTTTTTAAAAACTTTTTTACTAATGCAGGAATTCACTAATTTCATTTGGAAATACATTTTTGTTTTTTTGGAAAATTTACCATATTTAATTGTGTTGAAAAAAGAAGAGTAAGGCTTACTATTTTCTGTATTTTTGATGTGATGATTGTGAACTTATTTTATTTTATTTTTTTTTAAACATCTTTGCTTCCAGCAAGGTTGCAAGCAACCACTAATAAAAGTTAGAAGTTACTGGAAGAGCAAAGATAAAGATTGTAGAGCAAGATAACGATTGACGGATGACTTTAAGGATTTCAAATTGTATGTATCAGGAAAGTAAGATAAAGGAAGCAAATTCCAAAGAGCTGATGTTCAAGGAAAAAAGCTAGATGATTAAGCGTTTTTAGAGCACTTAGGAACAGTCACAGAAAAAGGATGAGACTTAATTGAATTACAAGTAACATGAAAATGAATTTTAGTAGATGGTACAAGAGACGCTAGCACATTAGAGCAGTGCCTATTATAGTATTTGTAGAAAAGAGAAAGAGAAGTAATATAACGACGATGTGATAATGGTTGGAGGTTGGCTGCAAGAGCAGGTCCAACTATGTTTACAATGCGTTTTTGCACCTTGTCTAAAAGAGAAGGGGCATCATTAGAAGATCCGCCCCAGAATGGCAACAGTATTCCATACAGGGCCAGATTTGAGATTTATAGAGATAGAGATAAAACCTGAAGTAAGAAAGTGTTGAGCTCGATAAAGAGATGCAACCTTAGAATGTGCTAATTTTGCAACTGGTTTGATACATGGTTTCCAAGAAAGATCGGAAGTAAGAGTTAATCATAGAAGATAAAGAGTGGATGACTCATCGAGTACATCACCGTTCATAAATATAGGAAGATCTAACTTGTTGCAATAAGGATTGGCTGAAAAAAATTGAGTTTTTTCTGTATTGAAGTTCACCAGCCACTGTGATCCCCATGCTGTAGCTGAAGTGAGATCCTATTCAAGCTCAAATGCCCCCTCCAAGCAATCAGAGAGTGTTGTCTTCTTATCACGACAAGAATAAATAGTAGTATCATCATGCCACCTTAGATGGACTATAGGGCCAAGGATAGAACCTTGAGGAACCCCTGAAATTACATAATATGAAAAAGTGTGCTGTCCATTGAGGACAACTTTTATACTATAATTATAAAGGAAGGATTCAATAATCTTAAAGATGATGCCAGATACACCATAAGAAGAAAGCTTATGGCAAAGACCAGCATGCCAAACTTTATCAAAAGCTTTTGAAATAAGACAAGAGCGATGGCCTTAGCCTCTCCACCTTCATCTAATGCACAATAAAACCTATCAGTTATTACTGTTAGCAAATCAGCTGTAGAATGAGAAAATCGAAATCCATATTGATGGTCAGAAAGTAAGTTATTAGATTCAAGATGAGAAATTAAGTGTTTGTTAGTTAAAGATTCAAAAACCTTGCTTATGATAGGAAGAAGACTAATGGAACAGTAGTTAGACGAATCTAATCCCTCTTCAGAATTTTTGAAGATAGGGATAACAGATGCCGCTTTCTAGCAGGCTTGAAAACCAGACTCTGATAAGCACTTGTTGAATAGTTTTGAGAATATAGATGACAGCTCCAGAGAACACTTCTGCAAAACAATGAAAGGTATTTTGTCCAGGCCACAAGTTGTAGAAGAGTCTAGGCAGGAAATCACTTTAGATACAGAAGCTGGAGTGATACGAATGTCAAGCAATGGATCGACCTGTTTGTTGGCAATATCAGGTAGAATGCAACTAGTAGAATCAATTGATGATTTTGATAAAAAGTTTTTAGCAAACAATTCAGCTTTGTCTTTAGGTGAGGTGGCAAAGTCTGAACCATACAAGAGAGGTGGAATTAAAGATTTGCCCTTCTTATTAATACTATTAAAGATTCTCCAGAAGTCATGAGAGTCTAATTTTTGAGATGAGATACGAGGTTTCATGACCTGAGAATAGCGGGCTTTGGCATTAGACAAAAACTTTTTACAATGGTTTCTAGCAGTAATAAACAGACAACTGTTTTCTGGAGAATTGTTTTGCTAATAGATATGAAAGTATCGGTTTCGATTGGCAATCACAACAGGTTTATCACTGTGAGGAAAACCATGGAGTTTCCTCCATGGTTTTCCTCACAGTGTGAGGAAAACCATGGAGGAAAGTGAGACTTGACCTGGAATCATCAAGAGGGAACAAAAGATTCTATGCTAGCCTGAACCCATGAAGTTATGTAAGATGCACATTTGTCGACAGGAAGACAAAAGATTTCCAACCAAGACAAAAGATTTCTACCTAAGAGCCATCGCGAAGAAAATCACGGAAAGAATCCCAGTCAGCTTTAAGGTAGTTGTGAGAGGTACAATAATAGGGGAATAGTGGTGATGAAGAAGAATGAGATATTAATTTTAGAGAGATCAAACTGTGATCAGAAGCACCTGGGTGAATGTGGAGAAACTGAGCACTGACTAGGATCAGAAACAAGACATAAGTTGAGTAGAACATGTTGTTATGTTGAACATGTCTTTTAAGCAAAACAGTAACCCGAATTAGTTAACCATGTAGGAACAGAGTGTCCATTAGAAGAAATCGACTCAATCCAAATAATCGTTTGGTGTAGCATTAGTAGAAGTGCAAAGTAAGGAACACATTGAATGAAGGGCATCGGGTAAAACATGTTCCTTGTTCATGGTTGGTAAATTCTTTGATTTAAGAGCAAGCGAAATTCCTTTCCAAAATATGCCATTGTATCTTTTACACTGACCATTACCCTGAGCATTATAAGGAATAGTTCTACTCAGGTTGACACCTCGAGAATTAATAAAATTGGGGAGCTCTGTAGACATGAAGCAAGTGCCACGATCTGAATGTATATAAGCTGGCATACCAAATAAAGTGAAAAGTTGAGTTAAACATTTAATTACGGTTGAAGTAGAGATATCACGACAAGGAAATACAAAGAGAAACCTTGAAAACTCATCAACAACTGTTAAAAAATATTTGTTGCTAGATGAAGGTGGAATAAATCCTTTAAAATCCAAAAAGCTCAAAAGGTTGAGTAGATTTTATTAAGGTGTGGCTAAAATTGCTTACATAGTATTGAGGTTGTAATTCAGCACAAATTTGACTCGAAGAATTAGTTTTTTTTACACCATTAATTGAAAAAGGTAGATATTTTGATTTTATAAAATAATACATTCTGGTGATTCCAGGGTGGCAAAGATATTCATGTAGTTCCTTAAGAGAGAATCCGTTGAAGGGCATCAGCAACAAAATTGTTATGTCCAGGGAGATAAACTATAAATTATAGCTGTATGAAGAAAGTTCTATCCTCCATCTCTCCTCCATCTCAAAATCTTCCATCCTCCATCTCAAAATCTTGTCCTCCATCTCTCTCCAATCCATCTCTCTCCAATCTCAAAATCTTAATCCTCCATCTCAAAATCTTGTCATTCTTAATTTTTCCACTCTTGTTATTGTCAAATATGAAAGAGACAGAGCGCTGGTTGGTGACTAGAGTAAAATGCTGGCCAACAAGGTAGTGTTTCCATTTTCGAAGTGATTCAACAATAGCATAAGCTTCCTTCTCAACAGAACAATATTTTTTTTTTTTCAGTTAGTGAAAGTTTGCGAGAAAAGAATGTAACTGGTCCAGTCTGATTTAGGGAAGTAGCTATGGCAAAATTGGAGGCATCTGTTTCCACCTCAAATGGTATACTTTCATCAATAGCTTGTAGAGCTGATAGAGAGATTAATTCTTTCATTTTAATAAAATATTTAATAGCTTCAGTTGACAGTGGAAAAGTAGACATTGGAGATAAAGGATGAATTTTGTCAGAAAAATGTTTGATATATTGGGAGTAGTATAAGAACATACCAAGGACTCAACGAAGTGAAGCGCTATCAGTCGGAGCAGGCATTTCAATTAATGGCTTTAAGCGATCTGGAACCTAGGAAGGTTATACACGAAGTAGACAATACAGACTTTACTTCATTGAATGTAAAAATTGCTTTCTTAGAAGCTTCAAGAAATTTTTCCTAATTGAAATCATATTTATTTTTAGACCACATACAAGCAAGTTATCTAGATATACAAAGGTGTCTTCTAGTTTGTTTTCTTGAATAAACTTATCCACGATTCTTTGAAATTGTGCAACAGCATTAGTGAGGCCAAAAGGAATTCTTTTAATTTGGAAAAGATGTCCATTGGACTCAAAGCCAGTATAATACTTATCACTTTCTAGGAGAGGTTTTTGGTGATAAGCACTTTTTAAATCAAATGTGCTAAATAATGAATAGTTTGCAACAAAGTTAACTAATTCATTGATGTCAGGTAAAGGATAAGCATCAAGTAGTGTAAAGCAATTTATTGTTTGTGAGTAATCAATGACCATGCGTTTCTTATGTCTCTCATTCCTGGTAACAACTATTTGTGATCGCCAAGGAGAGTTACTGGGTTCAATTATATTTAGTTCCAAAAGTTTTTTAGTTTCTTGCTCAATGAATACTTTGTCCTCTGAGTTATATCGTCTAGAAGGTGAAGCAATTGGTCTACATTCTTTCATTGTAATACTATTTAGAAAACAGATTTTTAAAGAACCTTTGTTACCACCATAATTGATATAAAGACTTTAGTGCAACTGTAGGAAATCTCTACCAAGTATGACTTGTTCGCAAGAGTTGGGTATAACCAAAAAGTTAATATTAGAGTACTTGATACTAAATAAAGTGAAGTTAGTTGAAACTTTACCTATAACTTGATAAAATAAGGAAGGATCAGCCATAGAGACTCTTTTATTAGAAGGGAGTATATTAAGTTTTAAAAAGTCACAAAATGATTTGCTTATAAATGTGTCAGAGCTTCCAGTGTTAAGAAAAGCTCTTACCTTGGCCCTAGCAATAAAGATATAAACAATAGAGTTGAGTTGATAGAAGAGCAAGTAATCAAGGCTAAATTTGGTGCATGGAAATTAGCAGCAGCAGATGTGACAAAGTTCTTTGATGATTTGCATACTTTCTTGAAATGTCCTTTCTTACCACAATTGTTACATTCTGCGCCTCTGGCAGGACATGATTGTCGGGGGTGATGTTTACTCCCACTAAAATACCAAAGTCCACTAAGCTTAGTAGAAAATGAAGCAAACTCAATAATGCAATCAGAATGTTTATTAATTGTAGCAACATTACTATACTCTGCATGTGAATACAATTCCTTATTTCTTTAAGCGTTTACCAATAAACCAGCTTGATTATGTAAGTTTAAGAATCAGTTTAGTAACCTCAGTAAGTTTAAGAGTTTTCTAGTAGTCTTGGTGAATATGATAAGAGCTTAGAATTATAAATGAATCGGGAATGTATTCTTTACCATGTTCTAAAGCAAAAACTTGTTTTAAGTTGCAATCTTTACTGAGTGTATTTAAGGCCTGCAAAAACTCATCAGTAGTAAAAACTCATGAGTAGATTCTCCGGATGATTGTTTACATGAAGCTAACTGATGTCTAGAAAATAATTCATTTTTAGGTTTTACAAATAAGTTTTCCAGGATTTCAATAGCGCCATCAAATGATTCAATGTCAGCAATAACACGGAAGGAGATAAATAGTTAATAAGGGCATCTAATTTATCTTCTGTTTGTATAGTTTTCATGAAGTTTGTAAAAGTTCTAAACCAGTGTGACCATTCTTTAGAAGCTGATGCAGAATTGTGATTGCTGTCAAATCGTTCTGGTCTTAGATATTTATCCATTAAAATATGAAGAATAAATTGTAGTGTAGTTAATTTAATAGTCTATAAATAATTCTTCGGCAACATAGAAGGCTTTCATATAATAATATGTAAACTAAAATATACAAAGAGGTTAGTTTTAGTATACACATAATTAAACTCAACAAGGGTAATAATAATTATAAGAGTATATACATATATATATATATATATATAAAAATATATATATATATATATATGTATAAATATATATATATATATATATATATATATATATATATATGTGTATATATATATATATATATTCATATATATATATAAATATATTCATATATATATATATATATATTCATATATATATATATCTCTATATGTATATATATATATATATATGTTCATATATATATATATATATAGGGCCGTCTCTAGGGGGGACAACTGGGGCAAGCTTTACCAGGCGCCACGGCCCATAGGGCACCACTGGAAATTTTCTTTAAGCAGTCTTCATAACCTCATAAAATATCTTTACCATTTAAAACCTTAGGCGCCCAACACCTTTAGTCATTGACTTTAATAGATATTTTAGTTTGTGTGCATACACAAAAACCTTAGGTCCCGATAAATAGTTTATTTTTCACTTTTTAGTCTATGTAAAAAATGTTGCTCTTTTAAAAACTTCCTTAAATATATTATATATTTGTTTACTTTTTTAGTCCATTTTAAATATGTTTTTTAAAATTTTTGTCCGTGTATTTTTTAAAAATTTCTTTTATTTACACTAAAGTAAAGTTTTTTTCGTGTTATTTGTTTAAATTACTTTTTAAAATAATTTTCATTGATAACAATAATAACTCATGTTTGTTTTGCATGGATAATAAAATAAATAAACCGACAAGGAATAAGTTGATAAAAATGTTGTAATAAAAATGGTTGCAAACTTTAATCAGAAGTACCTTAATGATGAATTAAAAAACTTACTTTATGAAGAGTTAATATTTCCAATTACGAAAACAAAGTTTTACACTGTTAATTTAAACTTGGATTTTTTTTTTGAAAAGGCTAAAAAAAACTGTCAGGTTCTCAGAGAAAAAGTTTGCCAAGAACTCTAAAGCAGTCCATGAAGCTGTTTTAAGTAAAGTGCCAAAACTAACACATTCTTTTCATTCTCCAGGTTCTACACAATCTTGCGAATAAAGCTATTTGTGTGATAAAAACTCCTTAAAAACATCTAGTGAGACCTACACTCTGTCTCATTCTAACCAAGTGGAAGATAATGTGAGTAACCCTCTGTTGTATAGTTTAACTTCTTAAGCTAGTTTTGCTACAAGTTCTTAAACTCATCCTTGGTTATTTGTTGCCAAAAATTTCAGGAAGCATGAAAGAAAAACAAAGAGCCTAAATGTAATTTAAAGCCTATAATAGTTGAGACAGATTTACAATTAAAATTTTTTTTTGCACAGAAGTGACACTTGCAGATTCTTATCTAATGACCTATTCACTTGGCTGGAAGAGAGAGAGACTGCATCATCAAATCGAATCCAATACCTTTCCATAAGAACAATAACATTCTAAAACACAGAAATGCCATTTCTCAAATGAATTTCAATACAGAGTAACAAGGAATGACAAGCAAGTAACAGGACATGGCTTTTAGACTCTGATTCAGCTTGTTGTCTTTCTTGTCATCTGTTTAACTCCAAAATCATATTTTGGGAATAAAGAAGATTTCAACAACTGGAAAAAGTCTAACTATCAAGGAGCAAGTCTAAAAGAGACATCTCTCATTTCAGTTGTTATGACAAATTGATTGAATAACAATCAGGATAAAAAATGAACAAGCTATTGATTAAGGTCTTATGCAACAAATTAATACAGAACGGTGGAGAAGCGTTCTTAAGAAAATAGTATCAATGGTTTTGTACTTGGCGGACATAATATTGCATTCTGTGGAAGCTCATAAAAGCTCATAAAAGCTGTTCAACAAAAATAATATTTTTGTTGTACAGTTGTACATATTGAAACTTAGCATTTGTTCAGCTAATCACAAATGCTAAGTTTCAATATTTAAAACGAGGTCATTAATCTCTTAGCTTTGCATGTAAAAGAAGCTGTTGTGAACAAGGCTAATCGTCAAAAGTATTTTTTAGTTATTATGGATTGCACTCTAGACCTTAGTCAAAAAGGCCAAACTTCACTAACCATCCCCTATGTTCATGAAGAAAATTAACCAATAGTCATTTTCCAAGCAAAAGCTTTTTGGATATGCAGTGTATGAAGAGTCGACTGGTAAAACTCACTCTAACCTTCAATTTAAAGAACTAAAGTCTTGTAGGCTAGACCTAAACAACCAGTGGTCAAGGTTATGGTAACGGGTCTAATACAGTTGCAATTTGAAAAGGTGTTCAAGCTCAAATTTCAGCAGAAAGTACCCACAAGCCTCATTTAAACCCTGAGATTGCCACAGCTTGAACATAGTAATATCAGACAAGGCTAAATCATTTTTTGAAGTCTTTATTGCTGTTTGGAGTTTTTCAAAGGATCTATAAAACTTTTCTGCATTAATCAAGCGCTGGCCACTTCCCTAGCACAAAAGAGTCTTTCAAAAATGATATTTTCTTGCCCCTAATTGACACAATTGAATCATTTTCAGAAGACAGAATGAACAAGTTCTCCAAATACAAGTTAAAGTGGGGATTCCTATTTGAACTGAAAAAACTACCTTCAAAGGACAAACTTAAAGAGGATTACAAAATGTTACAAGAACACCCTCTTTATGGTTGATTGGTAGGTAGTGTAAGTATTAAAGTATTGGTGGCAGCACAAAAAGCACAATTCTGCAGTTTTAGGCATTGTTGAAGAGCGTAAAATTTAGGCCACCTTTCAATGAAGATGTCACGTAATGAATGACTGCAGTTAGAAAGATTCTATGATATTTTTTTGCATTCTAGAATGTTCCAACGTTTTCTGATTCTAGAATATTCCCTCGAACATAACGGATGACAAATTATTGGGGAATCAAATTCTTTTTTTATGATGTATTGGATACTTTTTGAACCTTAACTTTTACAAAATTGCAATTATTAGGTCAACATTTAATGATAATGTTGTTTTGATATGCTATTTGTATTTCCCATGTAAAATTACATTAGAATAGTGTTTGTTTATGTTATTTTGTTGAATGGTCTTTAATTAAATAAAGTTTTTCCTTTGTGTCGGATACTTTTTGGACCCACTGTATATCAATAAAAATGCCACGTAATAATCATCGATGTTCTCTGGTTGTCTGCAAACTTGTAGTCGGTTTTTACGGCACAACATCCTTGAAACATATTGGCATTTGACCTCTGGTTGATCGAGTATATTTTCGATATTCTGTAACATTTTCTTCATCTGGTAGAGAGACTTTACACGTATCAGGTTTCTCTCTGTCAATAGGACATGTTAAAATGACCATCTTCATCATACATAATGGTGTCGATTGGACGTCTATTTAATTGGTTGCAATGCGCCAATGTGCAAAAATTGTCTCTCATAATGATTGCCGTGTTTTGGCCAGCCTAAGAAATAAAGGCTGCTGGCTCTGACTTCGAATCGAGCTTCTGGCGATACCATAATGGTGCTCCAGTCTCAAAACTCATGGTGAGAGGAGATCTCAGCTGCCTCCCCATCAACTTTGATGATGGACTTTTCGATCTCCCTGCATGAGGTATTTTTCTATAACTAAGTAACATATGACTTAGATAACTGCTTACTAAACCTTTGTCTGTCGAGTAAGCTTTTAAAACCATCTTGACTGTCCCCACCATTCTTTCAGCTAACCCATTGTGGGTGATATGGTGGGGTCTTATATGGTAGACATCCTATTTTCTTCAGCCATTGGCATAGAGCAGTATCATGAAGTTCTCTAGCATCTGATACCAAAACTTCAGGAACACCATTTCTAGAAAAAACACTTTGGAGTATTGTCTTAACTGTGAGACCTTCCTGGTTAATAACTTTTATAACTTCAGGCCATCCAAAGAAGGCATCCACTAAAATCATAAATAATCCAACATTCTTTACGGATGCATGGTCCATATGAATTCTACATCAAGGTTTATTTTCATTAGGCCATGTATGTATCTTTTTTTTATTTTTTTATCTTAGCACATTTTTCACAATTTTTTACATATTTTTCCACATCTTGACAATGACCAGGCCAACATGCTTCTAATTTTAATCTGCATCCAGTTTGCATGATTCCATGAACTGATTAAATAAATCTCCTACTTAACGTCTTTGGAGGTACAATAAGGTCCCATTACAGAGAATTCTTTTCTCAATAGTTAGTTTATGGTTGTTTGATTTAAAAGTTCTTTCTGCCACAGCGCACCTGCTCCAGTTATTTTTATTAATTCTGCTTTTAATATCCATCAATAGTCTATCATTTTCTGTTTCATTCATAATCTGTTCAAGGTTTATGATTTCTGACCCAACTAAGTGTATAAAAGTCTCTTGAATATTCTCTTCATCTTGCAATTGAAAAGACAATCATGATAAAACATCTGCATGAGGAATACTCTCTCCCTTTTCGTAGCTAATGTCATAGTCAAAGGCCATCATTTGCAAATCCCACCTTAAAATTCTACCAGAAGTCACGTTCAGAAGTTCTCTAATGCAATCAAATATGAACTCTAAAGGTCTGTGGTCTGATATTAAATCTTTTACCAATCAGAAAATGTCTAGCTCTGTGTGTGGACCATACTATGGCCAGTGCTTCTCTCTCTATGTTAGAATATCTTGTTTCTGCATCAGGCAAAGATCGTGAAAGAAAAAGAATATGATGACCATTTTGTGATAGTATACCAGATATTGCCTTTTCACTGGCATCCGTTATTAATTCAAGATCTTTATTGATGTCATAAATATTTACCACAGGGTCGTTAGATAGGTTCTTCTTTAGCAAATCAAATATATTTTGATGTTCTTTTCCATTCAAAGGTAACTCCTTTCCATCTCAACTTATTTAAAGGTAAAATCTTTTCAGCATATCTTTCAATATATTGACCATAAAAATTAACTAATCCAATAAACAATTCAAGTTCTTTTTTATTATTGGGAGGGCTGACTTGGAGTATTTTGTTAACTAAACTATGATCTGGAGTAACTTCTCAGACAGTTCATATCCTAGAAATGAAAGGCTTTTAGTTTCCTTTACTGATTTACCTTTATTTATAATCATCCCTGATTCCTCCAATTTGTTTAAAGTTTTCATAAAATTACATTTTAGTTCTTCAGCCTTTTTATCTCCAACATATATATCATCTTGAAATATAATCATATTAATGATAATTTCCCCAACAGTAGATTCTATTGCTCTTTGAAATATTGCACTTACAGTTTTTGCTCTTAAGAGTTCCACCTGGCAGAAGCCCATTTGCTTCTGCTAGGTGGAACTCTTATGAGCAATCCTTGTTGAATCATTTCATTGAGTTTATCTATTACTAATGGTTGTATATGAATTGGAAGAAGGCGAGGTTCAAAATAACTTGGTTGCATGCCATTTTTTATTATAATATTTCCTTTATAATTTACTAAGCGTCCACTAACAACAGATTCTACACTATTAACTAAGTTAGTTGCATTTCTTTGTACAATCTGCAACAATAATGTGCACAATATTTATTTTAGATTTGGTTTCAAATGTTGCCTCAAATTCCCCTAAAACTTTAATAATAGTGCCATCAAATTGTTTGAGACGAAGTTAACATTTTTGTAATTTAGGTTTAGACATTAACTCCCAAAAGTTTCTTGGTATAATAGTGACCTGACTTTCAGTGTCAACTTGGATTTTTATCATGCAATCATTTATTTTAACATTAGTTTCTGAGTTTAATTCGCTTATGTTAATAGAATAAACACTTGCATCATCAGTCTCTACTTCATCTACTTTTTTTTCGTATTTAATAATGGATTTCCAAGCATTTTTAAAGTGGTTCCATTTCCCACATTTATTGCAATTTTTTCCAAAATTTTTTATTCACATTATTAGGTTTTTCTTTATTTTTGTCCGTATAGTTAACTGACAGGGTTTCCATACCCTCAATACTGTTGTACATATTAACTAAATATTTTTCTTCAATCTGTCTTATGAAGTCTACAAATGCTTCTAATTTAGGTGATTCTCCATTCTGTAGCATTTCAAGAGCTTTAATACTCTGGTCAGAAGATTGAAGTCCATCAATTAGTCTCATTTAAATCAGATTATCTCTTCCTAATTTATCAAAGTTACAAAAATGTGCTGACTCCCGTAATCTTTGTGCGTATAATACAACGTTTTCATTACTTTGTTGTTTTATGGCTATAAACCAAACTCTTTCAGCAATTATTAGTCGCATCTGAGGTCTTAAATGGGATATCATAGCAACTTTAATGTCATTAAGCATCATTTCTTCTAACTCTTCTGGATAAACCATGAGTGAAATATTTTTCATCGCGTCAATTCCTGCTTTGGATAAAAATAAATCTGTCACCTCGTGTTCACCATTTATTGTGTCTTTCAACTTTTTTGATTGAGCAGACACTGAAAAACATCTAATCCAGGCTTCAGCATTATCTGGATTGTCCAAAGTCAATTTGGACATCCTACTCATAGCGCCATTGTTATATCGTTAAATAATACATAAACACTAGAGATTGATATTAGTCTTATATATCTTTCTATCTTAAAAAATACATGGACACATCTATATATAAAAATATATCAATATTAATGCTGGTGTTTGCTGGTCGTCCACAAACTTTTAGTTGGTTTTTACGGCACAAGTTATTTATTTTCAACCTTATTTTTTTAAAAAAACCTTTTTTTTTTAGCGCATTTGTTAAAAACCATGGTCAAATCATCACAAAAAAATTTTATTTACATGGTCATATAAAGACTTAAAATAGGATGCCTTCCTGGCAGGAATATTTTAAGTCTTTATATGACCATGCAAATTTTTTTATGAATATATATATATATATATATATATATATCTTTATTTTGAATATGTATATATATATATATATATATATATATATATATATATA
>NC_088929.1:43582500-43632500 GCF_038396675.1 Hydra vulgaris
TCAAGTGGCTTTAATTCAATGGCCACTAGTGTATATAAATATAAGTTAAAAAGTAGTTATATTATGTTAAAATAAATAGTTAATTGAATGCGATTTTTCAATAATAAATTTGATTATTTTTTTTTGATTTTCAAAGCTTTATAGAATGTTTTATAAATTCCATATCAATTTTTTTGTGTCTGTCAGTTGAAGTTGAAAAATGCAGACGATGTTCTCCGTAAAAACAAACCCACCATGGCCGAAACCTCAGAGTAGAAGAGTAGAATTTAAAAATCTATTGAAGTAAAATATTTTATTATTAAATGTACTTTAAGACTTATCAAATATAATAATTAAGTTATTGAACATTATTTGTAGTATTATATATACCCTTTTCTTTGGTTTGAATTTGGTTTAAAGTAAATCCGTGTTGCATAGTTACATTTACAAAATTTGAAAAACTAAATTAATCTAAAAAAAAAAACATCTACTAAAAAAGGGAAATAAATTCCTGATATTTTACTGAGACCTAATTTTTTTTTCAATGTAACCGAGTTAAGAGATTTTCGTTTTTGACCGTTCTCATAATTTAATTTTCAAGCAACCATAAGCAATTTTAATTTTAAACGACTATTCTGTACTTTAAAAAATCTGCTGCATCTATAGAGGAAAATATTTTTCTTAACATTTTGCTCTATAGATGCAGCGGAGTGTAGATACATTGACCAAGCAGCGCAACCAAACAGCGCTCTGGAGTCTTCAAGCAAAGAGTGAGGGTTTGGCATGGCAGCCGCTCTGTTAATTCGGAAAAAAAATATGAGTCACCAAAATAATATACTAAATACATAGCAGATTCACTGTGGACAAGAGTAACCGTCAGTGTAAATTGTTTCCCAGGTCTGATTAATCTTTTTCATTAGTTAGATATACTTTAGTAGACTCTATTTATGACATTTAGAAATTATGGGATTTTGAATTTTTTAAAAAGTTATCAAAATTAAAATTTGACAGTTATAGCTATAACTTATCTTATTTATTAAAAGCACAAAACAAATAGGCTTTCTGATGATAAGATCATTATAATCTTCTTTCAGATGCCTCGTTTGCTTGTTTGTAAAATAAGACAAATGTAAACGAGCAAAAAAAAAAAAAAAAAGCTTTACAATAATTGGTTATAGAAGTCTGAATTGTACATTTTTTTAATATCAACTATATTTGTTACAACTGTTATTATTTGTTATTTAAGTGCTCTAAGAAGTCCTAACGGTCCTATTACAGGGCATTGCAGAATAGCATTTTACGAGAAAGTTTATCGCTTTTGATGCATTTATGGCCAAGGCATCCAGCATTTACACCAAAACAAACCAATAAATAAAAGAAAAAAAAAAAAAAAAAAATCAATATTGGTTAATGTGCTCGTATATTCAATTTTCCAAAACCTTGAGGTATCTATGAACAACCCTATGCCAAAAAAGATATTCTTTTGTAGTTTAAATAAAGCCATATAGCCTATAAAAGAAAAACAACAACAGTGAATCAAATAACACCAATCATTCTAGTTCAAGCTATTTGAAAATAAAAAAAAATATTAAATGAACATATCTTTACTACTTGAAAATAAATTAGATCTTCTTTATAATTTATTTTTCACTTTATTTAATTATTTCTTGTTGTTGTAATCAACAATGAAACAAAGTAGCTGATTTGAATAATCAGGATGAGAAGTATGTCTTTGACATTTGAACAAGTTTCTGGTGTGTCTAATGTGAGTGCAATACTAAGTTGATGCTTGACACTTTTTAAAATTTTTGACACGTTTTTAATCTTTGGAGAGATGATAATTTTGTTGTCTTTGGACAGTAAAGTCTTAACTAATCTTGTTACAAATAAGTGTGAAGCTCGCTTTCAAAACAACCCACCTCTATCTATTCGTAACTTCACATAATATAAATCATATCTATTCCTAACTTTATCGAGCCAATAACACGTTTTGTTATATTTGTGACTGTTTATTTTTCATGATAGGAAATTTTAAAAGAAAAGTATCCTATTTTTAATTATAAAAATTCAACAGCAAACAATCAACTGATAAATCAAAGTGTTAAAAACATTGCACAATGTGCCTAATCGTCTTTTGTTGTCATTCCTCGTTACTGTGAAGTGAGCCTCACGCTTATGTGATATGCTGATCTCAACTGATGAGATCAGCATGTCACATAAATTTTTTTAATTAATTAGTTATTAAACTGTTACAAAATAGAAAAAGCTCTAATACTCTATTTTATAGGTGAAAAAATTATGAATATCGAACAGCTCTTCAAAAGTTTCTAGAGGTTTTAATTTACAAATATTTGATACATGGATTTGTTGAAAAAACTGTGGTCAAACATACTTTTTATTAACGTAAATTTTTATAAATTTGTCAATTCTTTACAAAGCAACTACAACTTGGATCAAAAGAAAGATGCTATCAAAAGTATAAGTGTATAAGTGTAATTTAAAATAGCCTTTAGCAATAGAGCATTTTCAGGGAACTAGAGGGGGCACCAAACCATTTTCTATAACGCCAAATAGTTCATTATTTTAAATCAAAAGAGCTAACTTTTAAAAATTTTGTAAGTTTTACGTTCAAGAAACTATTATAACTTGCTTCCAGGCTACTGCCAAATATCAAAGATGTATTTTTGAGTTAGGGGTGGATGTTGGTTTTCTACTTTTTAACAAACACTAGTGGTAAATACATTGATATAATGTAAGGGGCGTGTGCTTTTCTTTTAACCAAACCCCTTCCCTTTTGATAAAGTTAAATTGTGAAAAAATATGAGAATTTAAAATGTTCAAATTTAGTAAAAAAAGATATATCATATTGCTAGATACATCAGAGTATCCAAATTTTCAGTAGAGGGAGCATTTTAACCTCCTTTTCTTTTACATAATAACGTTTTAAAATATAATTTGAAGTTAATTTGCTTTGGCTTTTAGTAAATGATTAAAACTAAAATTTCATTAATGAAACTAAATAATAATCATTGTCAGTAAAAGATACGACGAGAAAGTAAGCTGCAGTTGTTGAAATTTACACCATTTGCGGTTTGGTCATTCTTTGCCAAATCAGCTATGCCATATCACTTTTTATATATAGTTCCGTAAAGTTTCATATTATTTTTCTGTTTTTTTTTTTCAAAAAAACTTAAAAGCATAAAAAAAGTGTAGATAAAAAACTTAATACGTAAGTAACTAATCCTGCATCTAATAATAGAATTATGAAACGTCTCAAATATTTTGCATAAATAATTTTGAAAAATTACAACACTTTGTAATGTGAAAGAAAATGCACCAATTTTTGTTTAGATTCTATATAAAACCTTAAAAACAAAAAAAAACAAAAAATTATATATATATATTATTTTTTTGAAAAACAAAATAGCAATATATATATATATATATATATATATATATATATATATATATATATATATATATATATATATATATATATATATATATATACATATATATATATATATATATATATATATATATATACATATATATACACGGTGCGTCAGCTATTTGAGAACATTGCGTAATGTCATCGTTTCTTTATGTTACATTAATTTTTTTATACTTTGCAGATAATTAAAAATGGCAGATAATAAAATAACACAAGAAATAAAAAGACATGCTGAAATTGTACCATTAAAGGCAGAGCATAGCAATTTACAAATTGCCTTTTATTAAAGCCGCCCGATCTTTTGTTCTCAAAGTTCGCTAGGAGTTAAATGAAAATGATTGTGACTGTAATCAAGCGGTTAAACGTAAAAAGCACTAACAACGATCAGACGCGACTAGACACCTGAGTTTATTCATTAAGTTCAGAATATCTTAGACAAGAGCCCCCAAAGTCAATGAAGTCCATTGCAAAAGACCTGGGTGTTTCAGAAGCCAAAATTCGAAGGACTCTTCATAATAAACTTCGTTGCAAGTCTTATGTGATGAGGAGAGATCAGTTTTTGTCCGAGACCACCAAAGCGAATTGTTTGATAAGGTCCAAGAGGCTGTTAAACAAACTGAAACATCCTGCTGAGCAAGACGTGCTTTGGTTTTTTTCAAATGAGAAAAACTTTAATCAAGATCAAAAAGTAAACAAAAGAAATAACAGATGGCTGTGTGATGACCCTTGCAAAGTTCATGCACACAAAATTTCCTGGAACAGTTATGGTTTTGGGGGTTGTTAGCAACGAAGGACATGTGATGCCACCTCACTTTTTTCTGCAATGACTAAGAGTTGCTTCTGCTGCCTACATTGAAGTCTTGGGTACTGATGTTAAGCCTTGGATCAATAGACTAAGAAATGGGAGGCCCTACATTTTTCAACAAGACTCTGCACCAGCACATTAAACTCAACACAATGAGGAATGGTTGGCGGACCATTTTTATGGTCACATCACTCCAAAATTGTGGCCTCCAAACTCTCCAAACCTGAATCCATTGGATTATTATATATTGGACGTCGTTGAGAGAGATGAGTTAATAAACATGAGTTAATAAACATCCCCATAACACCAAAGATTCTCTGAAAGAATCCATTGCCCGATTAATGGATAACAGAGATGAGGGCTATCTCAAGCACGCTTGCAGTCGGTTTAGGTCTCGAATTGAATCTGTTATTGAAGTAGAGAAGAATTTCATTGAATGAAATAATCAAACAATAGTTTAGCTTTTTTATTTGTATTATTAACTTTAATTAAAAATATTTTCTATTTGACTTTTCGTCATTTATAAAGAATTAAAAAAATGTTCTCAAAGATCTGACTCAAAGAGCTGTGTGTATATATATATATATATATATATATATATATATATATAATATATATATATATATATATATATATATATATATATGCATAATATATATATATGTATATATATATATATATATATATGCATAATATATATATATATATATATATATATATATATATATATATATATATATATATATGTATATATATATATATAAATATATATATATATATATATACATATATATATATATATATATATATATATATATATATATATATATATATATATATATATATATATATATATATATATATATATATAAATATCAACTTGTTATATATATATATATATATAAATATCAACTTGTTTCTCCGCGCAGCGGCCTTGTTCGTCAAGGTTCGTGTTTCGGAGTTAGAGAGTTGAGAGAGGGTTATAACCACAAGTAGCCTCTTCATCTGTAGTGGCCTTCTCGGCCTTGGGGCGGTTAATTATAAAAAAAAAAAAAAAAAAAAAAAATATATATACAAATACAAGTATTTTTAATATTGTAACGAAATTCTCTTTTAAAATGTAATAAAAAGAACAACAACAAAAAGTTTTTATTATCAAACATTTTGTTGTTGTTGGCTCCTATTAAGAAATTTCAGGACAAATGGACTGAGATAATATAAATGTTCTGCAATCCTTGCAAAATCGTAAATGTAGATGTGCAACTTGTTGCATTAAAAAAGGTTTTCTATTCAAACAGCATATACCGAGCAAGGATGGAAAAAAAAATATTATGGACGGATACTGCAAGTTATTATGCCTTGGAAGTTTAACTAAATATGGGAAAACCACAACATGAAAAGGATCAGAGACTGTAAGTCGTTTTGAACCTTACGGATTTTTTTATTAAACTATTAATAAATTTCCTACATTACAAAAGTTGGGCCAAATATTTTCGAAAAGATCTTACTCAATAAGGCACATTCAGAAAACGCATGCCTGAATTACCATAAAAGTAAACAACATTGTACATAGTATGTACATTGTACATAGTACAAAGTATTTTTTACAAGGAATTCCAGATGTGTTTTAAATTTCATACAAAAAGATAAACATCTTGAGTAAATTTCATTACCAGGATCAAATAAGCGACAGAGAAGTTTACAGCATTTTAATTTGGATCCCAGTGTATTCTTTTTCAAATAGAAATGAAAATAAAAAGTCAAATAGCTTTAGCAAATATAATTAAACACGTTAAAATATAAATCAAAAAAACCATTTAGTACTATTAACTAAACTTGTTATTTGAGAAAAATTTAAAAAGTGACTTAGCCGTAACAAGTATTGTTAAGATTCTAATCAACTGGAGGACAAAAAAGGTTTTTAAGTTTCTTAAGTGTGCAAATAACTATTCTAAACGGAATTATTTACCCATAAGAAGTAGTTGTACCAGAAAAACAATAAAATTTCTTACTTTCTTGCATACAGATTTATAAGTTATACAATTTTCTTTTTCATAGAAAGAAAAATACACTTAATGGCTAGCAAATCTCGCAATCAGTTTATTTTTTAGAAACTCTTTCAAAAAGATAAAAAAGTGCAATAAAAATTGAAATAAATGAAAAATGACGTTTATTAAATTCAACAAAATAAATAAAAAAAAATTGCAAATTAAGTAAAAAACAAATAGTTAAATTAAAAAACAAAGAGTTTTTTAAGAATGACATACAAAATCAGTTTTTTTAAATACCATGCTAAAAATAAAAGTAAAGTAGAGTAAAGTTACTTAAAAAGAAAATACAAAAATTTAAAAAGTCATTTCATACTATCATTGTATAAAAACGATCAATGCTGCGCGTCCAACTAAAAGCATTGCGAGTCAAACTAGAAGTATAAATCTTGTATAGTGTGTAGAAAACAGATAATTGAAAATATTATGTCAATGAGTCATATGATGTCACAAGCGATTGAAATAACAAAGTCAAGTTTTGTTTTTTTGAATTCTCTGAAAATAATTAAAAAATAGTTCAATTAAAGTATTTCTAAGAACTTAAAACATTCTGGTTCAATCATATCACAATTAACTTATAAAATAAACCAATTAAAAAATCTTATAAAAACACAACAAATTACCTGACTTGTCTTTCTTAAAACTCTTTTTTTCACGAATAAATGACATCCACTGTTTATTAACTTCTTTATTTTAAAAGATATAGAAGAAAAAAATAAAAAAACCTTGCAATGAATTGACGATGCAAAACAATCATTGAAACACATCTCGAGCTTTTCCAACTGCCAACACTGCAAATATCCAAGTTGTACCAAGCAATAAGGAACAAGCAAATGCATTTCGAACATTCTTTTTACAATCGCACTTACTATGCAGCATGGATTTATTCATGATACCTCTGAGGACAAATGCTAAGACTAAGATATTACCAAATATAACTAGACAGGAAGGTAAAAGCAAACCATTGTAAAATGGCATCCCACGAACAACACAACTAAATAAAATACATACTAAAAACCATTTAAATAAAAGTAAAGGTATTAAAATAACAGATTTGGTAAATAGAGCATTAGGATCTAAAATTAATGCTTAATAATAAGAAGGGCCAACAATAAAACTCAGAAAAAAAAACGAAGCTTTGATTAATAATAATAATAGCAAAAATAAAAATTTTACATTTTTGGATCAGAATCATTCCCAGGACCTAAGTGATCAGGTTTACAAACAGCTGTTGTTATTGTTATTACCAAAGGAATACCTAAAAATAAATTAATATCACAAATGTCGTGAATGACAAAATCTGTTTAAAATTCAAAGTTATTTTAAAGTTGGACTTTTTTTTAAGTTTAAAATGTAAGGTCCCATGTGGTTTGGACAAGTTTTGGCAGGACTAAGTATATTGTTTCAACAGAAAGGATTATATTATCATACCAGAACTGGTGTATTATCATACAAGGAATTATTATATTATCATATTAGGACTGATGTATTATCAAATAAGCAATTTTTATACTATCATATCAAGATTGAATATATTATCATATCTGGATTGAGTATATTTTCATATCTGGACTGAGAAATTTTTTATATTAGGAGCATATTTATTGTGATACTAATACCACTCGATAAACTACATACTGCCAACTAGTGAAAAAATAAGCACATTGTTAACAGAATAAAATTCAAATAAAAATGTATTTACCCCAAGCAAATGCAGAAGATTTCAATAAAAAAGTACGAGACTTTTTTGAAGCGCCAAATACTTTTACAAACATTTGATATAAATTCAATCCTTCTATTGCCATCCAAAAAAATGTCGATAAAACAAAAAACTGTATCAATGTAGCAGTTACTTTGCACAATATCTGAGGTTTGGTACGTTCCACCAGAGTAAAAAATAAAATTAGAGTGCACAATAAGTTTATGCACAAAATTATAAGTATTTTTGGAGCACGTTTCTGCCGTAATTTCCTTAAACAAAAATTTTATACACTAAAACCATTTTTAATTTAAAACCTTACACAATATTTCTTTCCTTTATGTGTTAAAATTGCGTAAGAATGTCAAGCATTATCAAATTAAACAATAAGTTTTTGTCATATAAGGAAAGTCTGATCTTGTAAATAAATTTATTTATTAAGAATGGTTATACAGGAAGTTAAATAAGGAAAGCGATTGTTATAAGCAATAAAACTTTGCACCCATTTCAGAGAGGAAAAAAATAATTAAACTTACGAAAAAGCAGAGTAAGTAAGAATAGTGACCAACAATCCGACTATGGAGATTGTACAACCAATCCACGAAATAATGCTAAGACTTAAAGGGTTGTTTCCAGATGATCAGCATCTAATATCAGTGCAAAATTTGTAAGGTGATTGCATTGACATGCTACGTTTTTGGTTGATAAAGAATCAGTAGTATTGCATCCTTCAGAGGACCAAATTTGCTCTGTTTATAAATAGACATTGTTATGCATTTATGTAAACATATATATATGTAAACACATATATATATATATATATATATATATATATATATATATATATATATATTTATATATATATACATATATATATATATATACATATATATATATATTAGGGGTGTCCACTATGCAAAAAATTTTCAAAACCACCCAAATTGAATTTTTTCCAATTCTAGTGTTTGTGTACAGTGTAAAAAAAAGTTTTACTAAATTTTAATGACTATTCTAGAGCCCCCTCAAAGCCCCTAAAGATAAGCCCCAATTTCCAATTTAACCCATTAGTGCCTGAGTTTTTTGTTACATTTTACAATTTATAGAACGTCCCATTTTTGGGGACGCTAAGCACGAATGGGTTAAAACAGTAGCACATTTTTGCATTGATTAGGAATTTCATAAACTTAATATGTAATATTGACTGTTATAATTATTTTTCTGTTTCCTGTTTTAGTTAAATAAATTAAAACTGAAATGTTGACAAGAAGCGGTAAAGTTGTAGAAACTGAACTTAAGTCTTTGCCAACCAGTTCCAGTTGTTTGTCAGACACAATCGACCAGCCTTCACCGTCGTCATCATCATCAACAACAAGGCCTGTTAGTCGTGCCTCTACTAAGTTTTATCAATCACGCATCAAGACAAAGACAAGACAAAATTCGGTATTAGATCTTACGCGTCTCTGGAATGAGTGGAACCGCTCGTTGAAGAACAAGAATCGCGAAAGTGATGCTGGCGGAAAACGTGTTAACTTCTCGGCAAAGTTGGATAGTCTTTTTGATATTGGATCACCTGATGCCATACAGGAAATCATGAAATCCAGGCTACTGACTGCCCAAAAGAAAGATGATGATGTTGCATTCTATTTAGACCAAAAAAATGACAGAAAGGCGACCATGGGCCGGCATGACAAAATCTTTGAGATTAAAGCAAAAATGAAAGAAGTCAGATATAATCGGAAAATCATACTTAGAGATAAAGAAAAAGAAAGAGTAGAAAAAGAAGGTAGACAGGATGATCAGGATGATGAGGACATGGAAGTTAATGACGAAGAACAGAATATTAATGAAAATATTGCTGTTGCTGAAGTAGATATCGGCTTAGGGTGGGACTTGAATTATGAACCTCCAATGAATAGACGATCAGAATTTGTTACTCTTCACCTCCTCAAAAGAATTATGCAATGCGAGAAAATCATTTCTGCAGCAGATAGGCTGAAATTGTCTGATAATAAAACAACTATGATTGTATCTGCTGTAATTAAAGCTGCTGGTGGAAACTTGGACGAGTTTGATATCTCCAGATCAACATTTCGTCGAAGTAGAATGTTAAATCAACAGAGGATTGCTGAGAGTGTTATAGATAATGTGAGACCTACCCCAGTTTGGTGCCCT
This sequence comes from Hydra vulgaris, assembly GCF_038396675.1. Classification (NCBI taxonomy): domain Eukaryota; kingdom Metazoa; phylum Cnidaria; class Hydrozoa; order Anthoathecata; family Hydridae; genus Hydra; species Hydra vulgaris. Next base: position 43,592,658 of record NC_088929.1, read on the forward strand.
TCACTGGGACGAAAAATTGCTAAAAGACATACTAGTCGTGCAACATGAACAGTTAGCTGTGCTTGTGTCGGGTGCTCCAGAATACAGTGAGGGAAAAATGCTTGGTGTTCCCGTTCTCGTTGATTCGAAAGGAGAGACTCAAGCAAATGCAACATTGGATCTTTAAGAAGCTTGGGATCTAAGCGACAATGTTGTGGCATTGGTATTTGATACCACTGCCAGTAATAGTGGCATCCACAGTGGTGCTGCTAAATTGATTGAAGAAAACTTAGGTCGAAAACCTCTCTTTCTTGCCTGTTGACATCACATTTTTGAAATCTTTGTCGGAGCAGTTTGGAAGAAATTATTTGGAAACATTTTTGGTCCAGAGAATAAATTCTTTGCTAAATTTAAAACTGCTTGGCCAGCATTGGATAAACAGTTGCCAATCGAAACTTCAGCTGTTGAAGGCACCTGGTTGCAAAACCTCAAAGAACAGACCATACAGCATTTGACACATCTACTTGCTAAGGAAGATGCTACGACATTTCCAAGAGATGACTATCGTTAATGTGCTGAGAACACTGATCATCTTTAGGCAAACTCCACCGCGGGGTGTACACTTTCTTAAACCAGGAGCTATCCACCAAGCTCGGTGGATGGCATGTAACATTTATGCGAACAAAATGTTCATGTTTTCTAAACAATTGCCTTATGATCAGAGAATGACAACCAAACTTTTTAGAATGAACAGATATCTTTCTCTTTTCCACACACCAGCTTGGACGCTTGGACAAAAACTAGCATTGGTGCTGATGCACCTATGAATGACCTGCAATTCATTCACAACATGATGGAATACAAAGAAATAGACAAGGAAGTTGCTGATGTCATTCTTTCTAAAATAACCAATCACCGATGGTATTTGACAGAAGAGGTAGTTCCATTAGCTTTCTTCAGCAAAAATGTTAGTTCCACTGTGAAAGAAGATATGGCAGCCAAACTCTTGGAAATTTCAGTACCCAAAAATTTTTGTCTTGGTAAGCCAGTTTTTCGTCAAATCACTCGTCAAACAGGTTTGTCAAATCTTCTGGGACCTGAATATCACTCGTTGTTCAGTATTTTTGGGTCAATACAGATTGGCTTGCTAAACCAATTGAACAGTGGACAGAGCAACCAGGATACAAAGAAGCTGAAAAATTTGTTCGTACGGTAAAAGTTGTAAATGATACCGCAGAAAGAGGAGTTAAACTGATTTCAGAATTTGCCACCATCATAACCAGTGATCCAGAACAAAGAGAATGGTTGCTGCAGGGCGTTGAAAATCACAGCTAGCAATATCCTGATTTTGGCAAAAAAACTCTTGGACAATGAAACAACTTTAATAACATTCAGAAAGACAGTCTTAATTTTAGCTTTGGGGTTCCCGTCTGATACTTTGACTATAACCGTTAAACAAAAATGCAGAACTAGCTTGGTTAAAACTGGATAATTTAACATATATTATGCAAGCTGCTTTTGTTTGGCTTGATTTCTGTGATTTAATTTCTAAATACCTGAAAAATGAGATTCACAATAATTATTTATCTGTGTTTTAACTAAAAAAGATACTGTTTTAAACAGGAAATTGGGGCTTGTCTTTAGGGGCTCTGAGGGGGCTCTAGAATAGTTATTAAAATTTGATAAAAATTTTTTTTACATTATACACAAACACTAGAATGGGAAAAAATTCAGTTTGGGTGGTTTTGAATATTTTTTGCATTTTTTGCATATATATATATATATATATATATATATATATATATATATATATATATATATATATATATATATATATATATATATATATATATATATATATATACATACATACATACATACATACATATATATATATATATATATATATATATATATATATATATATATATATATATATATATATATATATATATATATATATATATATATATATATATATATACATATAGTTATATTTAAACAATTTTAAAATGTATAAATCAACAATTTTAAATGTATAAATGAACATTGAGCACTCTACAAAATAGAGTGCTCAATGTTCTTAAAAGAACAGAGCAATAATAAATTAGTAGAAAATCACTTAACAAAAATATTTTTCTCTAATAACACACTGTTTTTATTCAATAAACAATCATCACAAATCAATATATATATATATATATATATATATATATATATATACTTATATATATATATATATATATATATGTATATTTATATATATATATAAGTATATATATATATATATATACTTATATATATATATATATATATATATATATACTTATATATATAATATATATATATATATATATATATATATATATATATATATATATATATATATATATATATATATATATATATATATATATATACACTTATGGACTTGTTAGATAAACTAGATTAAAACATTTATAAAAAAAGACAGGGCTTAATTTACCTATAGGCCGATTAGGCAACAGAGTAGAGCCCCAAACAATTTGGGGCCCCGAATTGGTTTCGAAAAGTATTTGCTAGAATTTTTAGAAATTTATTTAAAGTAATAGTTTCATAATTGTAATGATTGTTACACAACAACTTCCTTCTGAGAATTAATTACATTTTGTTAAATTCTATTTGCATAACCATTAACGATTGCAACACTAAATCTTCGAAAGTTTATTTTGCACAAACGAATTCTAGAACAAATCTTTATAAATGCCATAGTGCTAAACTAAAGTATTAAGGTTAAAAAATCAAAAAACAAGCAGTTTACTTCTATATTTATGCTATAAAATGGATGCTAGTTTTATTTTTTATATTATTTATTAAAAGAAGCTTAAGCAATTATTGTTATAGGAAAAATATAGGAAAACATAATATAACAATGTTTACAATCTCAAAAAACCAGGACGTGTCACTTTCTTCTGATGGACCAGAGGAAATTAAGTGCAGTATGCCTTTTGCTGGATTGTTAAGTGTCACTTTTTGCTTACACAACACTTTGCGGGCTTTGAACTACTAACTAAAAAATCCTATTGAGCTGTATTACTCATTAATCACTTATAAAGTTTGGTTAAAAAAAAATTATTTATTTTCAAAAAGAAAAGTTCTGATTTGGGAACAAAATTAACGTCGTGACCCGTAACTTAATCAAAATTAACAATACACCTAGTATTTTTAGGGACTTAGAAAGTCAAATTGTTCCATAAACAATTTTGTTTAACTTGATATCCGTAGACTAATAATTTTATGCTATAGTTATAAACAGGTTTGAAAGATATTTTATGAAAATACAATGGCTTTGAAAAATTATATTAGAATATGACAGAAGTTTAAAACTTTTTTCAAATATTCAAACAATAACAAGCAGCAAGTATGTGCCTTTAGTTTTTTTTTTTTTTTTATGCGCTCTATTTTTTGCTTATACATATTTTAAGTTTTTAAAAGTTTAATTTTAATATATATCTTATTTTTACGGGTCCAAATTAATGGCTTATAAACATTAGAGGTACTTTTGATCTATTGATTGAACAAGTTCTTCAAGATTGTTGATGTAAAGTACGAACGTTTCAATTAATCTTTTGAAATGGTTGTTCAATCGCCAATAGTAATAGCTGAAATATCTTTTTGATCCAATATGCTTTTGTATTACTTTTCTTTGTATTAGTTTTGTATTGTAATTTGTAATTCTGGTCTGTAATGCTGTGAATTACGCATATAAAAAATAATGAGTGGATACTTAAGTTATAATCTTAATATAGTTGCTGAGTTAACGTTAATCTTTAACGTCGCTTCGCTTTCGCTTTTAAAGTAGTTTTAATTAGTTACTAGGCTATTCTGAACTTGAAAGAGCACGTTCTCAAAATGCACACAGTCATTGGAAAAAGATCTCTCACACAAGTTAAAACTTTTTACCTTTCGGAATTTAATTATTATTTTATTAGTTTAAAAATATTATCTTGAGAATCATATTAAGATAAATAATTATCTTTAAGATCATATTATAGTTGAAGTATGAAAAGAAAATAGTTTAGCAATTTATATATAACATTTTAGTAGATATAAAGTAGAAAGGATCACTCCTTTTAATTTTTTAAACCGTTTACACTTTTTTTTTAAGGCTGTTAGCTTCTTTTTTAGCAGTGTTGTTTTTATTGAGCTTATATTTTATTTTTTAGTAGGAAAATATTTTTCATGCAACAAAAACGTTATACTAATGCCATTTCCATAAAATTAGAAATTTTATAGAAATGCCAATAATATAATCTTTTTTGTTTATTACATGGTTTTGCTATAAATATTTTGGAATCATGATGTACCATCATGAATTATTTTCTAAAAGTTTACATGAAATAATAATACTTAACAACTACTACTCTAGTATATCACAACAGCTTTTCTCTTTCAGAAACATTGATTTCCATTTTATGTATGTAATATTTTTATATTTTACTTACTTATTTGTTTCATTTAATATTTCAGATTTATCATGTAATATATTTATGTGGTATAGAAGTGCAAAATATTGCAAAGTTTTGTGAATTCTTAAAAACGTTTACTAATAATTTTTTTTAAAATAAATAATATTGAAGTTTACAAAATAGAGTTTTATTTTTTCTGATTAACAGTATGTTCGTTATTAGAATTGCAAGTTTTTAATAATTTTTTTTTGCTATTGTTTGCTAATTTTTTTATTTAGATTTTATTAAAAAAATTTGAAAAGTTAATTATTTGTTTAAACATCTCCTAGCAAATATTTTTGTTAAAAGTCATAAGATTATTGTATAATTTCTATAAAAATGACAAATTTCTTATGTCATTTTTATAGAAATTATCTTAAGCTATTTAGGGTAGTAAAAAAAATTTATAGAAAAGATCACAATCTTCAAGAATCTTATAAGATTTTTTGTTATTACTACAATTAAATGTGAAGCTTAAGTGGATGATATTAGGCATGATCATATTAGAATATAATTAGTATCTATTAGTTAGGAATTATTAGACAAATTATAATAGCAATATCAAGATCGTATTTTAGAGGTAAGTATGTAAAACAGTTTAGCAAATTATATATTACATTTTTATTTGATAAAAAGTAGATAGGATAACCCCTTCTAATTTTTCAAATATGTTTGTTTAAGCTTTTCTTTTAGCTTTATTCTTGTTTTTTTTTTGCAGCAGTTTTGCTCTTATTGGGATTATATTTTATTTTTTAGAAAGAAATAAGGGGTATGGATGAAGCCTAACTATTATTTATGCAGTTTTTTGCACTAAAAGAGTTAAACTAATACTTTATCCCAAAATTGATTATCACTACTGTTTATTTTTTTAATTAAAAAACAGGTGTTTAAAGAATTCCTATATTAATATAATTTAATATACATTATTTTATATAATTCAATCTTTATTTTATAGTTAGTATATATGTTTATATTTTGTTGTTTCCACGTTTTTAAAGTGGTATGACTTGGCAAACGTGTAGAGTTTGTCAACCTTGCCAGTCAAGCGGTATTACTGCATAATGTCTTGGTCATGTCTAGCCTTCTTTAATAATTATTCTGGAAACACGTATAAATATATTTCAATAATATTTTGCTTAATGTTACTTATGTTACTAATTATTTTACATTTGGCTTAACTTCGCGTTGGTGTCTAATGTTGAAAACGATTGTTAGGTATTTTCATAATTGGAACTCACAGCTTTTGATCACTCACTAAAATCTATTCAAGAAAAATAATGTTGCCATACATACATTTTATTTATATCTCAATTTAATTTTCTAGAAAATTATGTACCAACATATATTGCTTCCTTAAAGCTAACATAAAATAACAAAGTTTAACAAGTATTACTCTGGTAGCACAACAGTTTATCTCTATCATGTACACTGATTATTAATTCATATTTTTTTTTTGCATTTACTTATTCGTTACATTTTTTTATTTCAGATTTTTCAGATGTATTTATGCAATTTTTTTGATGCAATTGAAAAGAGCTGAGGGCGTTTTTTTTTTTTTTTATATGATTTTTTTTAATACAAGATTGTGCATATATTATTTTTGTGCGTTAAGGTAAAAACACTTTATCGCATTGTAGTCTATATTCATTGTTAAATTAAAAATAGTTCATTTAAATAAATACAGTAATACATTTTTGATATATATATATATATTAATATATATATATATATATATATATATATATATATATATATATATATATATATATATATATATATATATATATATATATATATATATATATATATAAACTTATAAATAGATACGGATTTCAATAAATCTTAAAATAAAAAACAGTCTTTGATTGAATAAGATCACAATTTTTAAAGATTCTTTTATGCTTATTTATTATTCAGTTGTAAAAATAGTAATATTACTGTTATAAGTGAAGTTATTAGCGTAAATGATAATAGGCGACGCGAAAATGGTTGTTGTCGAATAAAAGAGTTAGGTCTAGGCAAGATGGATGTAATCGTCGTTGAAATGTGAGAAATGCTACTCAGCAAGCAAAATACTTAATTGCCAGAATTCAGTGTCAAGCAGCGTTAATGTTTGTTAATTTGATTTTACTTTAGACACTTAAAAACAAAGCAAAGTACGAATTTCACTATTTATAGTCACAATTAATGACAGTTTTAAATTTGAACGAACTTAAATTTTTTTATAATTCAAAGCAAAAATATATATATATTTTTTAAGTGACTTGTCATCACATGATTAGCTTGTTAAACATGGTTTTAATTCTGTAAATTTAACATGATGTGAAATTTACTCTATTAATCATCAGTCAACAGCTTGAGAGAAGCTGGAAATTAACTTTTTATCAAGGTAAAAATAAATTTTTTGAATGGTAACATAATAAAACCAGTTACTACTATTTTTTTCGTATCTTATTTACCTTTTTTAACATGCTGATTGGAAACACTTTCTTTTTCTCCCTCTCTCTCTCTCTCTCTCTCTCTCTCTCTCTCTCTCTCTCTCTCTCTCTCTCTCTCTCTTTCTCTCTCTTAGATTAGAATTAGAAAATAATTAGTACCGGAAGAATTAATAAAACTTATGTAATTACTGAGCTCTTACGTATTTCTTAATACCACAGCTGATAACAACCTTACGTAAGAAATATTTTACAAGCTGCTTGCTATTTTATGATATAATTGTTTAAATTATTTAACTATAATTGTCCATAGATTGTTTAAATATTGTAATAAATAAAATCTTTTTAGTTCAAGTATTTTAGTTAATAAAAGCCTTTTATATTCTTTTTATAATCAATTATTCTTGCGACCATAGTACTGTTACATACAAATATCTTATGCGCTATTGTTACTGTGTTTTCATATTTAATTATTCTTGCGACCATAGTACTGTTACATACAAATATCTTATGCGCTATTGCTACTGTGTTTTCATATTTAATTATTCTTGCGACCATAGTACTGTTATAGCTCTTTTTTTATTCTTTATATTTTCTGTTATTTTATTATCCTGATTCTACTAATTTACTTAATCAATTACTTAAAATGACTTTTTTTAGGTATTGGGAGGCTTTAATTGACCTATTCTGGTAACTGCTCTGTTGTGACTGATTTAAAAAAGTTTAGAACTCAACTGATATTAATCGAACCTTTATATTGTTAACTATAAGCAATAACATTGCCGATAAGAAGTCAAACTTAAAATATTATTTATAGATAAATTTGTATTTAATTTGATTTTTTTTTGGTATTATATCAAGTAATTAATGTGTTATTGTTGTTATTAATGATTTAGTTTCTAATAACCCGTTTAGGGTTGCTTACTGCTAGTTTAAACTAATAAACAATATTAATGCTATTTGGATGCAACAACGTTACAAACATTTAAAACAACCAACATAAAAACAATTAAATATAAAATACTATAATGAAAATATCTATTGTTGCTCAGGCAGGAATTCAAAATTTTATAAATACCTTTTCAGACAAGTTTCATAAAAAATAAAATTATACTGTATAGTATGTTTTTACCTTGCAATTATTTTTTTCCAATTAGGCGATTCTCTGAATACAAACCAAAAAGTGTTCCCAATTCTATCCAAAAGAAGATCTGTGTTCCAAAGTTTAGGGAAAATATTTTTAACCAACCCATTTTTATCCGTTTTTGACTCTACTGTTTACAAAGGTATAAGAGATCAAGTCACTAAACCTTTACCTTATTATGGCAGTTTGAAAACTGAACATAGTTTTTCATGGAATCAGAAAAGTTTTATCTAATATACATGTTAAAAAAAAACTTTAACACATGGAGTTGGTTGACAACAATTTAAAGCATTTAATAATTTTAGGCATTAGATAAATTCTGATAAAAAAGAAAAATTTTACAAGAAACTCAGGTTATATATAAGTAATATTAAATAATTTTAAAAAAAAGCTAAGCAAGTAATCTTATAACTTTTACTACAACCCCATTATATTTCAATGATATATACAGTATCGGACAAAACGAGTGCAACCAAATAATGCTAATTTAGTTTCTTTATATAAAAGTGCTGCATTTTTTCAATTTAGAGAAATAACTATGTAACTGTTTGAGACAAAGTTCTTCAAGTTTTATTCATCACAAAGTTCATTATTTGTACACGACAATTAATAAATTAATGAAAAGTATTAAAAAAAGTTGATTTCCTTCTGGACAAAACAAGTGCAACTCGAAAAAATATTGACCAAGCTGTATTTCGCTATCAATATTTCGTGGCGAATCCTTTTTTGTTGATCACAGCCTTGCATCTTCGTGGCAAAGATTCGATCAGGTGATCAATGAAACTTTGTGGAATCACTGCCCAGGCCTTTTGGATTTGTTCAAACAGTTGATCCTTATTACGAACACCTTCACAATTAATTCAGCGGTTGACGATCTTCCACAGGTTCTCGATAGGGTTGAGATCCGGAGATTGAGGTGGTCGATCCATCACCGATAGGTGGTTGTCTTGAAACCACTGCTTGACTACTTTTGCAGTGTGTTTCGGATCATTGTCTTGCTGAAAAACCCATTTTATTGGCATATTCCATTCAGCATGAGGTAACATAACATCTTTCAGGATATTTTTATACATGAAACGGTCCATTATTCCATCGTTTCGATGTATTGGACCTAGACCGTTAGCAGAAAAACACCCCCAGACCATTACATTGCCTCCAACATGCTTCACGGTCTTATGGCAGTAACGTAAATCAAGGCGTTTTCCGGCCGGTCGACGTACACGGCAAATGCCATCGCTCCCAATGATGTTGAACTTTAATTCGTCACTGAACAGGACAGTTCGCCATTTCTGCACATTCCAGTCAATATGAGATGTAACAAACAGGAGTCTTTTCTTCTGGGTTTTTAGTGAAATCAGCGGTTTCTTTGCAGGGCGTCGAGAAAACAATCCGGCTTCAACAGCACGTCGTCTGATTGATTGGTCCGATATAGGCAGCTCTAATTGCTTTTGTATCTTGACTGATGATATCCAGGAATCCTTCTTGACGGATCTGACGATCATAGAATCCTTTCTAGAAGTGGTGGAACGCGGTCTTCCACCTTTGTTATCTGCTGCCAACTTCCCCGTAGAACAATATTTGGAACATAATCTTGATACGGTCCATTTTTTCACGCAATATTTATCACAAATACTTTTTTGTAACATTCCTTTTACGTAATCGCCAATAATTTTCTTTCTTAGTTCCAATCCAAGATTGTCGGGAGCCATTTTTGCACTTGAAGTCATAAAAATAATAAAAATAAATAATCACGCTTCTCAAGGCTTACCGTGTTACATTTACCTTGTGATGATACAATAATGCTCTGTCTGACACAACGTCTTGGTTGGATGCGGACTGTATTGATGTAATGAAACACTTGTTGTATTTCGCTTCTTGTATTGATGTTCTTCGATAAAACACTTTGATAAAACTCACATCGATAAACTGTCTTGATAATACTAACTGATTGACTTCCATATACTGACTGAATTACATGTCAATTTACATGTCTCTTATATAGTAAAATGAACCTGTGTGAACCTGTTCTGGAAGATTCTAGATGCTTCTTTTCGATGCTTCTGGAAGCTTCTGGATGCGTCTGGATGCTTCTGAATGTTTCTGGATATTTCTGGATGCTATTGGATGCTTCCAGATGCTTCTTCTGGAAACTTTTGGATGCTTCTGCATGCTTCTGGAAACTTCTGGAAACTTCTGGATACTTCTTTTAATTATTAAATATATCTTCCGTGACGTTGACACGGACCAGAATTAAGAAAATGAAACAAACCAAAAAAGTTGCACTTGTATTGTCCGCTGCAAAATGGCACTTGTCAACGAAATTCTGCCTGTGTGCTGTCACCTGTCAGCAGATTGCTCATGTCATGGCATGCTATGACTCCAGACTCCTGAACTGTTTGCTGTGGTAGTATAGTTCGTTTCGTTTTTAAGACATGTAAAATTAGGAGCACTTTTTAGAATTGTTCGATGTTGGTTGCAAATGTTTTGTCCAATACTGTATGGTTACACATTTAAAAACTCTGTTTTGTTTTGTATTTTGTTTTATTTCATTTTTTTAATTTCATTTAGTTTATTGTGTCATTTTATTTTGTTCATTTAAAGTTTTGTGTGATACTTCAACAAATGTAGCACATTTTGCAGAGCGTTTAATGGGTATCTGTTAGCTCATGTTTTAACTACTGCTGAAAGCATAATACATTTTTATATATTACTTTATATGTTAATTCCCAGTAGACACGCAACGTTTTATTCACATTTAAATCACGTGTATTTTAGGTGACTTCGTCCAGGTTACTATTTTACGTGAAAGCTACGTGAAAGTTACGTGCCAAAATATCGCGTCTAACAAAACTTTTTTTATTCTTAATAAAAACCTGTAAAAAAATTGATCAATATAATATCTTATAACGCAATACATTTAAAACAGAACTAAATAGTCCAATATATTTTAAGTTGTAATATCTAATATCCAAATTGCATCAAATTAAGTTAAATAAATTAGTATCAAGCGTCCCTATTTGCCACACAAATAAGATTAAACTCAAATACAAGGTATGCTTTTTTTTCTACTTTATGATATAATATTTTAGACTGGCAAATTTGTCCATTATGCTTACTTAATTCAGAACAAAATAAGTTATGTTATAGCGAGTTTAATATCAATTTAAGTAAGCTACAAGGACAAATTATAAGTTCTAGCAGAACTTATTCTTGATTCTTGAGCAATAATAATGTCTGTAGAACTTCTGCATACATTATTGCCCAAGAGTCGATTAGATAAAAACCAAAAATAGATTTTCTTCTATTATTTGGTTTTTATCAAGAAAGTTAAAGAATTTATCCAAGATAATATCAATAAACAATTGTGTTATGTTATTTATTATTGATATATGTATATATTATTATAATATACTTTATCTTTTTGTATTATATGACATCTTGATCTTGTGCTTTACTTGTTAAAAAAGGTTAATACTTATTTATTTCATTTTTTTATATTATTTAAATATTATATGATTAATAGATATATTTAAATTGTATTTATGAAATTATTATTATATATATTATATGACTTTTATTATTATTGTTATTATGTACAATATAAAACAGGTTGTTAACACGGACTTGTTCAATGTTTTTCCCACAAAAAGATGATTATGATGCTATTGTATTTGAAACTGCATTATACATATCTTTCAATGTTGACAACATTCGAATATGTATAGCAAGTTTCTCTCAAATTGCTTTTTTAAAAATTGTTTCATGATTTAGATCAAAGAAATAGCAACACCAGAAAATCTTGTTGCCAAAACAGTTGAGGACTCACCATGTAAGACTTGTGTTAAAAATATGTGATTTAAGATAATTATTTAATAATCATATTATTATTTAAGTTTTTATTTGTTTCTTAATAGCTAAATTTGGTGTCGCTAGCTATTATTGGAGAAAATATCGACTTATTCATTAGATAAAGTTTGATGCATGCTCTTACCCAGTTTCCTTCTTCATGTTTCAATCATGTATATTTTGAGTGACCTCGTACAGGTTACAATTTTACTTGATTGAAGCATGAAAGTAACGTTGCCAAAACATTGTGTATTTTTGAACTTTTTTTATTCTCAATAAAAACCTATGATTAGAAATTTGGAAAGATATTCTTTATTTTATTTACTATTTTTTATAATTTAATTTCACAGATTATGTTTTTGGGATATTCCCGGAATACCGGATATTTTTCTGAAATTTATCTTTTTCCAAATATCCGAAAAGTTTTCCATACATGCAAGTAAAAGTATATATTATTATCATCTATTTTTTTTTATGTTGTTTTAGTCATCATTCATACAAAAATTAAGAAAAGTTTTTAAAAAATTGAGAAACAACTTGGCTGAATGCAAAATTAAGGGAAAAATTAGGAGGAAAATATTCTGAATTTTTTCAGGATATTTTCCGCAAACAATTTTCCAAATTTTTTAAATATAATGATTATATGAAATATGTAGTTTATATATTCATTATGGTAATTACTTTTTATTATACTTTTATAATAATATAATTATTTTGCATTGTAGTTTTATAATAATAAAAAAAGTATCAGGGTATAAGATATCTTATAACATCGCAATGCATTTTTGACAAAAATAAAATGTCACATATATAAAATTTTATCTAAACATTATATTATTTTATATCTAAGTTTTATCAATTTAGGTTTAATAAATATATTACAAAGCTTAGTTCAAAATCGTGTAACGTTATGGTAGATAATTCTCATATTGCAACATGCAAAAGATCAAACCCTAATACAAGGTATAATTTTTTTTTTACCCTATTATATAATATTTTAGACTGTCAAATTTGTCGATGTAATTAATTTAATAATAAATAAGTTATTATAACTTATTTAATATTAAATTTATTAAGCTACGTGACAAATGATAAGTTCTGTATAAAATATTATTGACTAGGAAGATCCAATGGTATTGTTATGTTATTGCCTAGGAATATTATTTTGTAGTAAGACACAACAACCTTTTAACTTTTAAAGTTTGAGAGAATTCACTTTTCCCTCTCTTCGTCTTCTTTTGTGATCGCACCCTGTAGCAAGAATTTAATTTAGTTCATATCTTGTTGGAGAATGCAACTTGATTCTGAGTTGAATTTTCAGCACTCAGTATTTATTGGTGACCTAATTTGACAATACTTTATTATACATACTTATAGTTTTATACTTAATATATTATATATAATTAGGGGTAGATGAGGTTTCTTAGTCGTGGTGTTTCCACAGCAAAAGGAGCCTCAAGGTGAAAATCTCACCATGGGTAGGAAAATCATCATATAAAATCCCCACTATAATGTGATGTGGTTATGTGGTAACTATTACATTTTTAAAAATTGTTATAATTTATCTGCGTGCATTCTAAAATAACATTTAATGTTCAAAACTTTGTAGATTACTCATTTAAAGCAACTTCGTGGGCTGTCACCTTTGCATCTAGTGAGTTAATGTATGAACAAGTTAATGCAGAAACAAGTGCAAATATAATAAGATGGAAAACAAAGAAAACAAACTATTTAATCAGATGTTATCACATAAGGTGAGTACAGGTCTTTTTCTAATCACGCGCATCAGTTATTATCTTTATATATAGATATATATTTATCTATAGACAGATATTAGATATAGATATATATAGATAAACAGTATTTTTTTAGACTTGTATTTTGTATTTTGTACTTCTTTTTTTTATTTATCTGTCGACTTTTTTGTTATGTCTTTTTTTATTAAATCCTTATTTATTTTTTAGCAATAAGAGGATAAAATTAGAAGGCAAATGACCTTTTTTATTTTTCTACATTGTATGTAGTATTGTTTTCTTAAAATTATTAAATGATTTAGATAAAAGAAAACGACTAGAAAATCTTTTTGCCAAAATGGTTGGCAACTTACCAAGTAAGATTTGTTTTAAAAGTTTGTGATTTAAGATAATTATTAAATAATCGTATTATTATTTAAGATTTTATTCTTTTCTTTTCAGCTAAATCTGATTCATTAGATAAAGTTTGATGCCTACTCTTATAGGAGAAAGTATCGACTGATTCATTAGATTATGTTTGAAGCGTGTTTTTATGGGAGAATATATCGACTGATTCGTTAGATTAAGTTTGAAGTGCGCTCTTTGTGGATCGAAGCGTGCTCTTCGTAAGTTGCAGATCTATGACTTTGTACTTATTACTTATTTGATATAAGGAGGATATTTAAACAAAAGTGCAGCTTTTATTACAAATTCAAAATGTTTATTTTAAGAACTAATATACTGACTAATAAAACCATGTAATTTAATACGTATTAAATATTTCCTCGACGATAATTTTTTTTTCTTTACACGAATCCAAACACTTCGTTTTTATAAAGCATAATTATTACTTAAATATTACGTGCCAAAATTAACGTAAAAAGCACGTCTTTTAGACAGTTCATGGGGACCAAAATGTTACCTAAATATCACGTGCCAAAAGTAACGTGAAAAACACGTCCATAAATCACGTGAATTGGTCATTTCATAGGGATCAAAAAGTCAATTAAATGTCACGTGCCAAAATTACATGAAATTCACGTTTTTGTCACGTCGCTGTGCCTACTGAGTTATTGCATTGATCAGAGTCTGCGTTAATCATTTTTATTATTAGTTTATAACTGTATTATTAATTTTGTTACGTTATACTTTAATTTTTTTATAATAATTTTATTATATGCTTTACTTAGGTGTCTTTATATTGTTCTGAACATCTGTTTAAGATATCTTTTTGATTTTTTAACCTTATTCTCCTCCTAGCTTTTTCCTTGGGCTTGAAAGCTAGGTCCTTTGATAAATATTTTAGCATTTTTAAAATCTTGTTTGTTTTATTTTATTATTTTTTTAAACATTTTTATAATATATTTTTATTATATTCAAATATTTGGTAAAAATGTAAAGATTGAGACCCCTAGCTTTGAATTGTTTTTGTTACAAAATTGTTAACATACATCTACAATTATCTTACATTTATAAACTTTTTTTTAAGTAAATAATCAATTTGTAAACTTTTTTTAACTTTTTATGAACCATTTGTTATTTGGTCAGCCAGTGTGTAAATATCAAATTAGTGAGTGAATTTTCAAATTATAGAGGATCTTAAGTTTAGGGCACCTTTTAAACTCAAACTCTAGCCGCATTTCTAAATAATACTCCCAATCATAAAAAAACCACAACAATATTTATATTCTGGTAAACACACAATGTAGATGTAACATTCATGCTTTACAATAATCCTAAACATAATTTATAGCAAATCTAAAAATATTTGATTTATAAAATTAATCAAAAACATTTTAAAATGTTTTGCATTTTAAGGCCATTACGATAGATGAAGCTATTTTCAATAAGTATTTTAACTACTTAATATGCAATTAGTTAACCGGAAATGATTCATTGGGAAAATATCAAAAAAATCTGTCTGTTTATATAGGCGTAGCTAAAAATTATTATATAAGTTATCAAATTTGTTCAAAATAAGTTTTTCATATGAAAAAATCTCATTTAAAAAAGACAAAAATCTAACCTTCTACTTTATAAAACGAGCAAACTATTTTTCCAAAAAGATTTGTTTGTGGGTAAAAAGATATAGATATTGGATAGGACAAGTTTGCCACCTCTTTCCCATTTACAGTGGCTGAAAGAATCTGACTATCTAATGTTTTTGCATTTTAAAAAAACTATTGACACGGAAGACTTAGGAATAAACTTGAGATTCATTTTGTTGAGAAAATAGTTGAGAAGGGAGAAGGATGTAGTTTTTTTCATTTTGAACTTCATTTGATATAACAACACTGACATTTTGTCCGAACTCTTGAGAATAAATAAATATAGATTTATTGTTTGCTTTTGCAGTATACGATGTAAAACCTAAATTTTTCATAGATATAGTAAAATTTTTAGTCTGCTGCTTTCCTAATCCATTTAGCAAAGACAAAAACACTGTAGATGAATTAAATTCCTTATTTGCATTTTCAATTGAACTTGTATTTAAACTTAACAGCTTATCTACCACCGACAAAATATTGTTAGCCGCCTAAATGATAATTAAAATTAAAATGATAACTTGTAACTTTTTATTTATTAAAAATACAAAAAACAGAGTCAATGTTTTAATCAAATAATAATCTTTTGCGTATGTTTATGCATGTGTCTATGTTTATGCATGTGTGTTTGCGTGTGTGTATGTGCGTGTGTACATGTTAGTGTAATCTGATATTTACAGCTATGAGCATAAAAATAGCAATACCTGGAATTCTTAAGAAAACTTTTGAACAACCTTATTTGTGCTCAAAAAATGTTTCTTCTATTTTTCTAATTTACTAATTCTATATAGTAAAAAGAATCGAATTAGGTAAAAAAAAAAAAAAAATCTCATCAAAGGTATTGTTTTACATTTATTTCAGGAACAAAACGATAAAATCAAAAATGGTCAAAATTATGAAAAGTTTTAATGGGGTAAAGATTGGGTGACTGTGCAGGCCACTCTGCTATCTCAAACCTATTGACCTCAAACTTAAAGTTTTTAAGTTTGCACAAAACTATTTAATATCTTAGAAACATATATTTTTTGTAAAAATAAGGAACTTTGTGGCAAAGTCAAAATTGGTTTAACTATATTTCTTCATTTAATTTTTAAGTTTAATATAATAAATTATTTGAATTTTTTTAATTTTTTTATAAAGTTCCCAACTAATGACAAAAATGATATAAATATAACTTACTTCCCAAGTTAATGATGAAAATAATTTAATTCCCAAGTTACTGACGAAATGCAATGAGTTAAGTGATAATGACAAAAAGAAGTTAAATAAATCTTACATCAACACTTATCTTTGTAAACATCATGGTGTTGTGATAATGTAAAATAAGAAGTGGCTCGTGGATTTATATTTGAAAAGTAGTTCAAATTATTAAGTGTTCAAATTACAATCAAATACATCATTTTATATTATAGGAATACATACAGATATAAATTTAGATTTAGATATACATTTGTAACAGCAATTTTGTTAGAACCTAATATATTTGAATATTTTTATTTAGTTTGAATAGGTTATCTCATGCCATTTGTTATAAAAATCATTTATGATTTCAAAAGTTTATAATCCTATAAAAAGTTATTTTGCCAAGATTAATTGAATACAATACAAAATACATGAGAACTTATATGAGAAAATATCGTAACAGAAGAAAGAGTTATGATATTAGTAATGACAATGTTCAAATAGAGACAACTTAGATTTAAATGATCGTCAATCTTCAGTAAATTTTTCATGCCAAAGTAATAATAGTGTTCAACAGTTTGTCTGTTATTATAGCAACGACTTTGGCTTTGAAGAAACTATGCTGTCTTCTTCAGATTCCTCTAATGATGACATTCAGATATAATTATTTTCTAATCGAATCAAGTTCACTTATCAGTGGAAATATCTGCTCCTATAAATTTGTAAAAGGTTTGCTAGAACTATTGAAAAAGGAACTGGCAACCAACATTGCCAAAGACTCAAGAACTTTCCTAAATAATCTAAGAAAAATCCATAAAATAAAAAAATTTGGTTGTACCTTTAAACATACAAAAAGGTATACAAAAAGGTATTAAAAAGTATTTTCTTAAAAATCCAGATTTTTTTAACCATAACGTTAGGATTGATTTCTACATAAAATTGCATGGTTTACCACTCTTTAAGTCCACTGGACCAAAATATCCAAATATTGGCCAAGTTTTGGATAATCCAATATTTGGATATTTTGGTTGTCTTAATGTTTGTTCAATTTTTTTTTCCTGGTAAAAGGTAGTCAGGTAATAAAATTGCATACTTTTTAAGTAAATTTGTTTTAAAATTTTAAATTTTAAATAGAGCAATTATTCTAAATTAAAAAGTTTTATCTCTTTCATTAGAGTTCTTAAGAATTTTATTTGTGATGCACCAACTTGTTCATTCCTAAACTTCTGCAATTGTGTTATAAACAGTTGTTAAAAACAAAAAATAGAGTAAAAAAGTTTAATTTTACTGTTATATAATCTGAATCTACTTAGTTTCTGAATGAAAAGTATTTTTACTTATGATTGAGTTTAAACTTATAAAATAACTTTTAAAATATATATTTATATATATATATATATATATATATATATATATATATATATATATATATATATATATATATATATATATACACATATATATTCACAGATTTTTAATGCTCGGTTCGTTCTTTTTAATGAAAGGTTTTTTTCTGGATGCGCAACAGCACTAGCAGGAAGGAAAACAGTTTAATATGCATTCCAATTATTTGTTTGTTGATTAAAGATACGAACTTGATCAACAGAACTGATGAGTTTATGGAATTTAAAGAAACCTCTCGAATGACTCGTTTCTATATGTAAAGTAAGGGTATTAGTAACTACTTTTAATTATACACTCATAGGTGCAAATAAATATGATTTTAATAGGGACCTAAATGTGCATACAGCAAACTATTTAATTTTGTATTAAATTTAAGTGGGCTTATTTCAGGGAATAATAAAAGCACTATTGCGGTAGCGGCAAAAGAATGTTGCTGGAATTTATGGCATTAGCGTTAATTTTCAAATTTATTAAAATCCGACTAATTGGATTGTACTGTGTGTATATACAAATGTTCTTGCTAAATAAAAAAGCCTTTGGAAACATTACGTATTTTTCTCTTCTGTAACAGCAAGTTGTCCCTTTTTGAGATTGCTGACACGAAAATATCCCTTTTTTCGACTACCAAATACAATGTCTCGAAGCATCAGACAGATCTTTGCTTCATAGATCACATTATGACAATATTGTACTATTATGCAAATATTGTATTATTAGACATTCTAGCTTCAATATGTCTTAAAGACACCTCTCATCAGTAGTTTTAAGGCGGCTACTCATCTCATATATATGAGATGAGTAGCCGACTTATAACTACTGATAAGAGGTGTCTTTAAGACAGCTTAAAAACGGAATATCTCAAAGATAACTAATATAAAATGTCTTAATAAAATCAGTTTAGTTGACTAAAAGTTCATTCGTCTAAAAGGTGTGAACATAAAGATGTCTTAAAGATTTCTGAAATGAAATGTCTCGAAGACGTCAAAATTTAGGCGTCTAAAAGGTGTTAAAATTTTAGATGACGTTTAAATGTCTTTGATACGCCGGTTTAAGACGTTTAATAGACATATTTTCGCTAGCTGAATAGTCACCAAAAAAGTCAAAATGAACCACTGTGCAGAAAGTTAAATCGTTAATAAACCTTAAGCGGAAAAAATATTTAATATATTGTTATAACATATTTTCTTAAAACCTTTGATTTAATTTCAACATTTTTTAAATTTAAACTTTAATTTAAAAATTTGAAAAAGTTTATGAAGAACTCAGTGTAAATCTCAAAGAATTTTAAATTTTAAATTCTATATAAATAAAGTAGTAGATAGTAGTTAAAGCTAGTATATTCTTTATTTTATAGAGTATTATATTTATCTCCTTTTAAGAGGCTACGAAACTCTTTCTGTGACTTCTTGATGATGTTGCAAAGAAGTCGCAAGGGTGAAAACGGAATTATTGAACTCTCTGGGTGTATCTATCTGCAAGTATCTGGAACTCTCTGGGTGTATAATATCTGCTAGTATTATTTTATTAGTGACTTTACTGCTCACCACACTGTAACACTGCTATAACTCAAATCCTTAATCACTTTTAATTATTTACCAAAATAGTTTAATGTGAATGGGTTTCCTAAAAACTCTCATTTATGTCTGTCTCCAGCTTGTGTTCATTTTCTTTATACTTCTTTACGTGTATTTAACACGTGTTCCGTGTTATTACGTGTTATTCAGAATATGTTATTAGTTGAAACATTTTTTTCATGCTTTATTAAAATTAGATTTACTCTGTCACTTTACTGCTGCTTTAAAGTGGTGGTAAGGTGATAGGGTAAACCTTAAAAGTTTTAGGGTAAAAGTATTTCATCATTCTGTTGAAAATAGTTTCCTAGACTAGGCCGACATAAAAGCTATTATCCTTTCTTGTCAGTTTTAATTCAGCTCTTATGGATTTTTCCTTCTAGTGAATCTGCAATTTCTAATGGTAACCATTTCTTTTGTCCTTTGCACAACCTTTGCACAACCTTTCCACAAACTTTATACAAGAGCAGTTTCTGGAAACTTTTAATGATTGCAAGAAATGAATGTAAAAAAGTGTAGTAAGTCAATTAATCCTAGATTACATAATCCAACATTTTATATCATTAAACACAGCTTATGATCCAATTAACAAACTTGTCACAGTTATATAAAGTCATTTTTCAGAACTTTCTTCGCACTCTCAAGTCACTCTACACTCTTAACTACCTTTTATTCTGAGAATTCAGTTGTTTAACTTAAAAGAAAGTTACATTATTTTTGCGGTACCTGCTGTGGTTCCTGTTGCGGTGTTGTATCTTAACTATTTTAATGAATTTCCTAATAATCTTACTTTTAAAGTTAAAAGTAAAAATGTGAACAAAGGAAGAAAATAAAAATGCAGCTGAGGTAGAAAATAAAAATGTGAACAGAGAAAAAAAGAGTGGAACTGTCACTTGGTTTGAACATGTGCTAGGTAGAGTAATAAATAATAAACTTAAAAAAAATATCACTTTAAAAAATACAATAAAAATTTACACATAGTAAATATTAAAATTATTTTTTATACTTAAATAGCAAATCAAATGTTTGTATGCTTAGATTAGTTTCTCTAAAGTATTAAATTTATCAATTAAACTTTATATTTTGTGTTCAAAATACAAGTTTTAGTTTATAAAAAATATTTTATTTTAAAAAACACATTTACCCACCTTCTCTGAATAAAAGTTGACGGAAATTAGTTGCTTAGAGATATTTGATATAAGGTTTATTTTGCTGATACTATCTATATTTTCTAAGTTACCATTTTGAACAATGTCATTTAAAGTATCTGTTATAATTGCAACACTTTCTTTTGTAATTGCTGCCTAAAGAATTGAAAAAGAAACATACAAAAATTAAAAATTAAAGTCAGAAAAAAAATAAAAAATCAAAAAATAAAATTCAAAATTCAAAAACAAAATTAAAAATTCAAAAACAAAATTAAAAGTTCAAAAACAAATTAAAAATGCAAAAACAAAATTAAAAATTTAAAAATAAAATTAAAAATTTACACAAAAGTTTAAAAATAACTTACAAAACATTAAAAAAAATTTTAAAAAAGTATTTTTTTTTACAAAATATTAAAAATATATGTGAATGAAAGTCTAAAGAGTATGAAAAGAAAGATTTTAAGATACAATAAAAAAATGCAATTTTCTTTAATGATGAGTCAAGGAAGAATGAGTTTAGGTTGATGGAGTTGAAAGCTTTTGTTTTTTAAGACTTTGAATCTACTATGATAATGTAAAATATGGTGGATAGAATTCTTTGAATTGATTGAAATATTGTTTTCTTAAAAGTAAGGAGACAGGAAATTACAGGAAAATGTTGGATCAGCTCGTCAATCAAACAATATTATGCTACCCAGGTATTATTTCGAATTACCCAGTTTTTATACAATTTGCTGTACACTTTTTACAAATTATATGTTGAAGTGTATAGTGTATTTAAAAACCTTTACAATATATAAAAAGAATGCAAACAAAACAAAACAAAAAATTGTACATAAAAGGCATGTTTTAATTGTTGTATTTTTTCATAAAAAATTTGTGAGTTCAACTCATTGAAAATTTAAGTTTTGATTTTGGTCTTAAAAAATAAAAAAATGGACTGCCCAATAACTAAATTATGCATAAACATTCTTAAGTTTGTTTGAAATTATATAGAACGAATTTATATAGAACTTATATATATTATATATTATATAGAAATTACATGGAACTATTAAATTTACTGATGTTTATGTAACAATTAGATAAATGAAAAAATTTCAAAATGTTGATGTTACGTAATGATGATGTTACGTAACAATTAGATAAATGAAAAAATTTCAAAATCAAAATTATAAAATCATTTAAAACATTTCATTTTATTTAAAAAAACTTTGAAAATAGACTAAAAAGTTAGCAAACTTTATTTAAGCTAGAGAGCTGCTGAGTTATATTAGAACTTGACGGACAGTTTGTTAAATTAGCATGTTCCCACTCAGGTAAATTTAGGCTATTATTCAATATGCATCGTCTTTGAAGCATTTTAGTAGTGTTGTATACACAAGGAAGTGTGAAAACAAAGTTAATTAATGTTGAAGGAAAACTGTATATTCCTACAAAACCATCTCTAACTGTTTCAGCCATACAATAACCTAAATAAAAATAATAATAAATATAAATAATATTAAAGGTAATTTTAGCCACAACTTTCACAGATAACAAAACTATAAAAGACAAAACTTATACATGGAAATTCTAAAAAGAGTGCAGCCAAACCCATAGATGACAAGAAATTACTTTTCTCACGCATTTATATTTTGTATCCAAACATTAAAAATCTTTCATATATATTTTCTTTAAAAATATTAGTCAAGCAAGATACAACAACACCATTTTGCACTAGAACAATAAGGAGACCTTACTCTCCTTGAAATCATATTTTAAGAAGAGTAAGTTTCCTTTTTTGCAAACCGTTAAAGTTTTTTTCAAATCATTCAACCTTTCATTTACGTATATGCAAATCATTCAAATTTATTAATTTAAACTAGTACTTGTCAAGATTTAATCTTTAAAAATAAATTATGCAGTTGTAAGACTTTGAAGACTTATTAGACTTCTTCTTTTCAAATTACTTTAGTTCATTGTAAAAATGAGGCAATACATAAAACTCTTCGTTTAACTTTTAGAGATAATCTTTAGAATGTGATATTTTGTTAAACAAGAAAAGAAAAAACGTCCTACAGTTGTGTCATAATTTATAATTAGCTAAATTGAGTCAGGCTAAGTTCTGTTAACTTTTTTTTAATGATTATCTGCAGAAAAACTCATAAAATAAGTATTTACCAACCTATTATTCTTACAAAGATCAAACAAAAGAAAACAAACTTTTTTTGACAAAATATCAAGAATAATAATAATCAGTATCAATAAAAAACAAAAAAAAAGAATTGTTTCGCAAACAAATTTAGTGTCGAAAACAATAAAAGTGTCAAAAACGAAAAAGAGTAATAGCTTTGCAAATGAATTTAATAAATAGTCTCGAAAACAAAAAAAAGGAATAGTGTTGCAAATAGTAAAAACGGACTACTGTCGCAAATAGTTAAGTTCAGCAACTCCTTGCTCATTTTGCTTATCTTTATACCATACGGCTTTTACAGAAAAAGAAAAAAAAAGAAAGAATATTGAAACAAAAGATTTCTACCAAACCCCAAACCCTTAGTTGATGTAGCAGCACTCTATTGCGGCAGCAAACTATAAGATAGATGATGTATGTACTGAAGAACCCGGCATCCGGCTATTTCAGTATAACATGAGCCACGTTATCTAAACACAAATTTATAGTTTGTTTTTTTTTGCTACTATTTATTAAACTCCTTTATGACATTATTCCTTTTTTCTATTTTCGAGGCTATTCCTTAAGTTCATTCGCGGCACTTTTCCTTTTTTTTGTTTTCAACATTATTCATTAAACTCCTTCGTGGCATAGTTCCTTTTTTTTATTTTTGACACTCCTCATTAAGTTCATTTATGAAACTATTTCATTTTTTTTGATTTTCACATTATTCATTAAACTCTATTGCGACATTATTCTTTTTTTTTTTTGATACTGTTCATTAATTTCCTTTAGAATCCTATATGTATTATTCAGTAATTAAAACCTAAGTCCTTCCTCTAACTAGACTGGCCTAGATATATTTATAATGCAATGTTTCTAGTTTAGGATGTTTAGTAAAAGATCTTCTCGACTCATTGCATGAGTTTTGATTGTGGCTCTGTTTTTATTACTAGGCAACTCATTCTATTATCTCGTAATTAAGGTACAGCTCTAAAACTCACTTTATGGTTCTAAGAACTGGTAGTCAGGTTTCCTTTATTCTTTAAGAGCTCTCAGAGAGGTTGATTCCATTAACAGCTGTAAAAAACCAGAGTATTAAGAGTACCATGTTGCGCACATCCGTCACTGTTTGTACTCTTGTGCGCATTTAGAGCCTTTTGTTAGAGCGTAGCGTTTATTTATACTTATAAGGTAATTGCTTGGACTATTTTATAGTGTAATGAGTACAATCTGTGCATCAAGTCAAGTTGTTTAACAAATAAATATTCGTATATTAGTATATTCGTATATCATATATCGTATGTCATACATCGTAAATCATTAATATATTAGTATATCATATATTAATAATATTTGTGGTCTTCAAAGTAGCTTTTTATTTGTTGAGTCTTATTTCAAAGTTCATCAGATTTATTTTCTCTTTGTGACTAATTTAAGTTCAGCTGTCTTATCTTTTGATCTTTGTGTTGACAGTCATCTTCCTTTAATTTGTAAAAACTTCAATAGTCAAAGAACTGGCATGGGCATTAACATTTGTAAGAACTCATCTATTTTTTGGAAAACCAGCTTTGAATCAACAGACTAATCTTTTTGGTGCTTTTGTTTGGCACTAGTTTACTCTATCGCCTTTCTTTTTTTTTTCTATATCGCTCTCCATCATATCAAGACTGCACTCTATTTGATGTTATTTCTGACCAAATTGACCAAGTACTTTCTCTATATCCCACAACCAATAATGTTGTTTTTGTCAACTTTGATGGTAATCACACTAAATTAAACTAACCACACTAAGTAAAGGCCCAACACTTTTGCCTTTCTTAATCTCTAACACAAATAATCAACTTTTCAACCCGCATTTAAAACGTTCGGAACAATTAACCTTTTCTATTCAATTTATGTCTTATATTTCTGATCCTAGTCAGTAATCAGTTTCTCCACAATAACCTTTAGGTACTTCTGATTACGCCTTGATTTTTGAAAACTCATCTCATTTTTCTTTATCTCATGCTCCAGAGATTTCTGGATTATATTTAGCAATGTCTAAAATAAGATGTCTGTTATTCCTCCTCGTTTGCCTAGTTCTGATTTGATATCTCACCTAAAGATAAAGCTTAATTATTTGCTCAGAATTTTTCCTCAATTTTATCATTTGACTTTACTGATCACATACTACCTGAAATAGACAACAATCAAGTTCATCGATTGCTTGATATTCGTATCACTCCAGCTTCTGTATCTAAAGTGAGTTCTACTTAGACTCTTTTCTAGCCTACCGGAAGGTGGCATCTGTTATCCATATTTTTTAATAAATATGAGGAGTAATCTGAATCGCCTAACTACCATCCCAGTAGTATTCTTCCTATTAAAAGCAATATTTTTGAGTCTTTAATTACTAAATACATAATCTCTTCTCTTAAATCTCATTACTTACTGATTATCAGTATAGACTTTGTTCTTTTCGATCTATTGCTAATTCGTTAACATTAATAACTGATTTTATCAGTTATATAGTATAAAAGGTTTTACCGTGCATTAGATAGATGTGAAAAAGATTAAGGCTATTGCTCTCGACATTTCTAAGGTCTTCTACATGAGCTCTCTTCTTATGGTGTATCAGGTAACATCTTTAAGACTATTGAATCCTTCCTTATCAATCGTAGTATAAAGGTTGTAAACATTTTCTATTCATTTCCTGTAAATTTAGGGGTTCTTCAAGGTTTATTTTTATTTATTTTATTTTGTTTAGGTGCCCCAAGGAGTTCTTACAGTCTTATCGCAGAGCACCGGGGAAGATTATATACTTGACCCTGCACATTTTACATTAAAAATCACCTAAAAATTCTCACATCTAATGTTGCATTGTTTGCTGATAATAATACTTTCTATTTAGTCTTTATTAGAGTTTAACATCTCTGATAGCTTGGAGAAAAGAAAAATTAAAACATAAACTCAATGATATAGTTTCATGGAAATTTCCCCATGGGAGTTTAAAAATTGGTTGCAATAACCCCAGAGGTTGTAATTTTCTTAAAAAAACTTGTATTGTTTTGTCAATGAAGAAAATCTGAAACAGAAATAAAAGAGAAAAAGAGAGAAAAGAGAGAGAGAGAGAGAGAGAGAGAGAGAGAAAGAGAGAGAGAGTGAAAGAGAGAGAGAGAAATAGAGAGAGATAGATAGATAGTTAGAGAGATAGATAGATAGAGAGATAGATAGATAGAGAGAGAGAGTGAGAGAGAGAGAGAGAGAGAGAGAGTGAGAGAGAGAGAAAGAGAGAGAAAGAGAGAGAAAGAGAGAGAGAGTAAGAATATTATTATGTTATTCTAAGAATCTCACCATAACACTACTGCATTATTTTCTTTATACAGAAATAAGATCTGTGTTTGGAAGATCGTAGAAAAAAGCTATCAAAGAAAAGATCACGTATTACACCACAAAATTTAAGTACTATAGAAAACTACAAACGTGAAATAAAGTACTAGTGATTTCAAGTCCTAGTATTGATAAAGAACAATTTATAAGAGTTCCTTCTCTGACAGGTAGTTGTAGAATAACACAAGTCAAAGCTATTAAAGAAATACTGTAATCTTGGAATCTCTAGGATTTCAAACATCAAACATAGTATTTGTTTTGACACTAAATCGTCATGGACAGGCAAAAAAATTCGTGCATTTAATGGTATGATAGAAAAAGCTTTTGGTATATTGAAATTTTTATATTTTCAGAGTTTTAATTATACTTATTAATTTTTTTCTCTTCAAATAAATAATCAAATTTAGGCTAGATGCAGGGTGCATGTGTATTGCTGGAAAAATGGATGTACAGACCGTTACTATGGTTTGCTTTGGAGACATCACCCTATAAGAGCTTTCTATTACGGTTAGAACTATACTTTTTTTGTAAAAAACTTTTATTCTAGTTCTGTAAGTTTCGTAAACCTATAGCTAATCATCATGCAAGATTTTTATTGAAAGCTATCTACTACATAACAGTAGAACTGTTCACAGTTCATTTCAAGGCAGCCTTTTCTCCTTGCTTAGATTTTTGTGTAATAAGAGACATTATTAAGTAAGGGACATTTGACAAAACAATTTCAACTAAAGTAATTAAAAGTTTAAAAAATCATTTATGATTTCTTACAGAACGAAACGTTGTACTTGCTGTATGCTAGGGTTTCCAATCCGGATATCCGATTATAATATTTTATATCGATTATTTTATTTATGAAAATCTTATTTTGACTATTCGAAAATCCGGATAATTTTTTAAAATATTCGCCAATCAATCAAACATGGAGTTATAAAGATTTAAAGTTTAAATTAAAAAATCAATGTTGCAAATAAGTTCAGTATATTTACCCAAAATAATAACTTATTTTTGTTTTGTTTATGATAGTTAATTTATTTCTACTCTGTAACAATTATGCTTTATTAACTGAGCTACTTTGTAGCTTATTTGTTTGAGGACAATGATTTGTGTCTGCTCGGAAGCGAATGAGATGCTCGGAAGCGAATGAGAACATGCTCGGAAGCGAATGAGAACATGCTCGGAAGCGAATGAGAACAAGATTGCGTAATATTTTACAGTTAACAAAAATACAAAGACACCTATTACATGTTAAAAATAAATTGAATGTCTGCTATAAATAGTATGCAAAATTATTATGGTCTTGCAATAAGCAAAATTTTAGGCAATATCTATGAAGAAAGCAGGTTTTGCTATTCTTTTTCATTCAATAGATTTTTTGATTCAAAACTTTAGACGTTCATTTTGCCCACGATCTGAGAATAACTAGTGTAAATGGCAATATGATAAAGTTAAAGGAACTTCTCTCTACAAAAGCAACATATCACTACCAAAATGGATTCATGATGATTCAGGATAATTAAACTCATAATTTGTGATTTGTCTGCAGATGTCTTGCTATCAAAATGTCTTCATGGAGAAACTTAAAATGTAAATAAGTATAATAATTTAATAGTGTGGCAAAAGTGTCTAAAATCAGTTTTTGTTACCAGCAAAGTTTTTGAAATGGCAGTGTACTCTGTTGTCTTTAATGAAGAAGGTAATGGTGTCGCAGAGGTGTTATCATCATTTGAATGTAACGGTTTTGTAACAGCATCTAAAACTCAAAAACAAGATATACTTTGAATAACAAGCATGGAACACAAGTCTCTTCCACCTGCTAAAAAACGAATAAAAAATCTTCAAAATCTATAATATCTATTCTTATGGAAGCTATTCATGCTAGCTTTAAGTTGTATGTTTCAATGACAGCAAAATTATAGCCATCATCAAGTTAAATATCAACACACAGACTTTTCAGATAGATATTGGCACTGCAGTAGACTTTTCGGATGAATGGCAAATGCAATTAAACAAAAAAAAAAAAAAAGCAAAATAATGCATGTTGGACTTACAAAAGTCTGAGAGCGAGAACTCAATAGTAAATGTTGATAGCACTCGTAAGCAACTATAAATAACTAAAAAAAAACGAGATCTATGAATTCTTGTTTTAGGTAACCTAAGTGTTTGAGCTCAAATAAAAACTTATTTTTTATTTATTTAAATAACCTCCCCAAAAGCCACTAAGAAACAACTTGACCGCGGAATTGCCAGGCACGTGGTGAGGGTAACTGCTGCCTCACCCACAATAGCTATCCTATACCAGCATATAAAGACTGTCCGCAGTAGCAATTTTATACTATGGGACACTCTTTACTTAACATAAATCCTCCCTTTTCAAAAATTTGCTGCACAATCACGGTCACTGTTTTCAAAATAAGACATCGCATTTCTTAAAAATTATAGAAACGAGCAACCAAAACATTTGCGTAAATCAAACATTTATCATAAAAGGATAGGCTACTACGACCCGAAATTACCACTCTATAACAAGGGCAAATTGGCGGAGATTTATTTTTATAAGATATAATGTTTACCAAAGTAGAAAAAAACAAAATATATATATATATATATATATATATATATATATATATATATATATATATATATATGTATATATATATATATATATATATATATATATATATATAATATATATATATATATATATATATATATATATATATGTATGTAAATATATATGTATGTAAATATATATGTATGTAAATATATATGTATGTAAATATATATATATATATATATATATATATATATATATATATATATATATATATATATATATATATATATATATATATATATATATATATATGTATATATATATATATATATATACATATATTTAAACAACTTTAAAATGTATTCTACACAACAGAGTGCTCAATGTATATAAATAAACAGAGCAATATATTAGAAGAAAATCACTTAATAAAAATTTTTATTCGTTTTTGATAAAAATTTTTGTTAAGTGAAAATGAAAAAAAAAAAAATTTTTTTTAAGTGATTTTCTACATATATATATATATATATATATATATATATATATATATATATATATATATATATATATATATATATATATTACATAAATTCAATCAAAATATATATTACATAAATTCATTCAAAATCTCTTTAAAATCTAGACTTTTTGTCACTTCGCTTTCAATAGATATTAATGCTAATCCAGATAGTCTTTCACTAGACATTAAAGTAACCTGTTCTTAATCCTTTTTAGAGTTGAAAATGATCTTTTGCCAGAACAATTAGACACGGGAATGGATAAAGAAAGAGGCTTCTTTCCTTCTACACAAATAACTTTTTAAATTATCACATATACATTGAAAGTGTCACATACAAATGATTGTCTCCCATTTGTTGTCACAGCAGCATTTTCAGATTGACCTTTAACTAAAGTTTTTGACTTAGGTATCCGCCTCTTGCGAGATGCAGTATATAATATTTCTACTTTATACAATTCTTGCGCCTCTATTTCAAACTTCTCAAAATTTTCTATAGCATTCTGAACAAATTTTATAAGTGAATCATATAATAGGACAATGGTTGATAGGTCATAAGAGTATGACTGTAGTGACCTTATTGATCCTTTTAAGCAATGTGTACCAGATTATTGTTAATAATACATTTTCAAAAGGTTTGATTTTCTTCAGCAAACAATTTGGTTCAAATCTTGTATTGTCTTTTTCCGTTTCATCATAAACCATTTGCGTCAAAATTAAAGTGATGGCATCGTAGTCTATCCTTAACGCTCGAACCGCATCTGCATTACCTGACCACCTGGTTCCAGAAAGCGATTTTAAAGTTAGTCCTCCTTTTACATTTTTTATGTTGGAAGTGAATAATGTGTACAATGCTTGCACAAATCCAAAATAAGCAGTTGCAGCTCTACACGACTCCACTGCATTTACTTCCACCATATTAAAAGAGTGAGCGGAACAGGGAACAAATTCTGCTAGAGGATACGCAGCTTTTAATCTTGCTTTCAACCCAGAGTATCTTCCAGCCATGTTACTTGCATTGTCATAGGATTTTCCACAACAATATTGGAGATCTATTCCAAGATCTTGAAATATTTTGGTTACTATTTCATACAAATGTACTGCACCGTGATTGTGATTAGGAATAAAAGTCAGAAATTGTTCTACTGGAACAGACTTCAAATTCACATATCTCGTCACCAAACACAGCTGGTCAATGAGTGAAATGTCTGGTGCAGAATCTATAATGATTCCGAAGTACTTTGTCTCCTGATTTATTTTAACAATGTATTGTTGGACTTTAAAAGACATTACTTTTAAGGTTCCTGGCACAGTCTGAAAAGACAGATAGTTGACATGGCTCTTTTCTTTATAACCATGTTCACCGATGTGGTCTGCTAGGAAAGGATCAAACTTGCAGATTAACTCTAATAAACCTAAAAAATTGCCATTTTGTTCAAAACCGAAGGTTTCATTATCGCCAAAAATACCCAAACCTCTCTGTGCAATAAACTTTAATACTTCAACACAACTCGAACAATAACATCTCTCCAGTATGCACGCTCATTTTGATTTTGTTGTGCAAAAGTGACGTTTCATGGCTTGCTAGTCTTGATGTGATAATCTTCAAGTCCCTGAATCCAGTGGTGAAAAGACCCTGATCGCCGTTTCCAAAAAGCTTGCAGACATAGCAAAATACTGATTTTAAACTTGAAGAATATATGAGCCATTCCCGTTGAATCTTTTCACCATTTTTTTTTAGGCGGAAAAAATTGTTCTTTGAACACATTCTAACTTTTTTCTTCAATTTGTCGTCCCAAATCAGGAATAAATGCTACATTTTGGTGGATTAAGAACAAAATATTCTCGAATAGTTAAATTCATAGGAGGCTACAGAGCAGGATCATCCAAGTTATCCGGCTTATCTAGCAATGTTACAGGTGAATATTCAATATTCATTGAACAGGGATCTCCAAAGGCAATTACATCTTTTAAAGCAATTTCTTTTTCAACTGTAATTTCTTTAACAGGAGGATTTTCTTCATGAGGAGCTCTTTCTTCATGATGAGCATTTACTTCATGAAGGGCAAATTCTTCATCAAAAGCAATTTTTTCATGAGGAGCAATTTCTTCATCAGGAGCACTACAAACAATAAATTTATCGAATGACATGCATCTTGGTTTTTCTTGGACAAATATTTCTTCTTTTCTTTTACGTTTAGAAGATCGAGACGGATGTTTTCTCAGAAGAAACAATTTCCAATAGCTCAATATAGAATATAATATTTATATTCGCTCTCTGGTTGAACGAAAAAAAAATAAGGCGAGAGAAGGTTATCGGATTACCGGAAATACAGCTTACGCTTATTGGCTTTTAGGATTACCGTAATCCTAAAAGCCAATAAGAGAAATTATAATATGTTTACTGAATGTACAGATTTTACCGCTTAACCCTTTCTTGACGAGTGACCCGTGTGGCGGTTCATAAAATTTGTTTCTAATTGACGAGTGACCCGCATGGCGGTGCATAAACAATTTTGAATATTTCAAATCATCTATAGCAATTGGGGAAAACTTTAAACTTATTTTTGAAATGTGAATAATTTCTTAAGTTAGTGCTTCAAACCGTTTGTTAACTGCATTTATAGATCGCTCAAAAATTAATTTTAAAAAATGACAAAAACAGATAAAAAGTATACTGTCATGAATGAGATCCTTGATATTTTTTTCAGTGATAGTGGTGAAGATTTTTTTTGTTTGATCACCAAAATAAATGTATCATTTATTTAAATTCAAAAACGGTATGTTTATGTATTTCTTCTTTATTTGTTAAAGGTTACATATAGAAACTATATATTTTTGTTAATTTCAACAAGATATATTTTGATCACGTTACTAAGACAATAAATTTTTTTTTTTAGGTTTTTATTTTCATGAAAGCAAATTCTTTGACAAAAAAAACAAGGTCTTATTTGTAAAATTCTGACTAGTAATTTTTATTTTATACTCTTTTAATTGATCATGATCCTAGATCGTTATTTTACGCGCAGTCATATAGCTGTTTTTAAGTCAGTCGCGAAAGGGTTAAATCGAAACAAATTATCTTGAAATCGTTTCAGTTCTTTTTACACATACAAAATTATTTATAGAAAGAGGTTAAAGAAAAAATTAAATCACAACCTAAAATTTAAATCTTAAACTTAAAATATCATAAAAATTAACATTTTAAATATCCTTTGGCAAGTAAAATAAACTAAATGTTTTTACCATCAGTGTAAATCAACCAATCATCTTCATAATCTTCATTTTGACTGTTTTCTAACTCATCAATGGATTCTGAATTTCTAATTCAGCTAAATGGTGACCTTTATAATTCATAACTGTTATACTTTTTTAAGTAAACATTTGGCCAAAAGCTCTTGATAAAATGACTATAAATGATGTTTTTTTGGACTGTTGTGGACAATATGGTCATAATTTTAATTCCGAAATGCAACAGAACATAAGGTTTTTGAGATTTTGAGTAAACCATTGAGGTATATTTGAAACCATTTTAGTTCTTTTTTACCTAAAAAGTTTTGAATTCTACTGTTTTACCTAAATATTTTTGAATTCTACTGTTACGTCAGAAAAGTTCTGATGGGCTAAAAATATTAAAAGCTGAAAATTAGGGGGGCCCTAGGCCCGAGCCTATTGTGCCCTGTGGAAGATCAGGCTCTGATATATATGTATATATATATATATATATATATATATATATATATATATATATATTTATATATGTATATATATATATATATATATATATATATATATATATATATATATATATATATATATATATATATATATATATATATATATATATATATATATACATATAAGAGTTAGTAGACAATCACCTTAAAAACTTTTTTTCTAATAATAAATGAATGATTAAATTAATAAAGCTTCAATTTATACCAAAAGTTACATCTTTATCATTTCTAAGAATCTTTTCAAATATATATATATATATATATATATATATATATATATATATATATATATATATATATATATATATATATATATATATATATATATATATATATATATATATACAAATTATATCAGTGTATTCTACAAATAGAGTGCTCAATGTTCTTAAAAAGTTGAGCAATAATAAATTAGTAGAAACACTTATCTAACTTTTATCTTTAACATAATGTTTCTCCATCAGAAAGTTCATCAGGAAGCTTCCTAATGAACCTACTGATGGAGAAACATTATGTTAAAGATAAAAGTTAGATTAGTGATTTTAGTAAATTGAATATATAAATATATCAAGTTCTTTACTTTTTACATTTTATCATCGTTAACATAATTGAACTAAAGTTTTAAAGAGCGATTTAATAAATTACCGAAAAAGTAGTTTAATTGAATAATTTACTCAAAACAATGTAGAAATGTTATTATGTTTGTTTCACACGTTAAAAATTCACACATTAAAAATTTTATTGAGTTTACTAAGATTCCGGTTTTTCGAAAATACAAAAATATTTGTTTATTTTATACAACATACGACATTTTACACAATTATGTTTTGTCCTTAACTAAGTAGCTGAAAATTAGGCTTATTTTGTGAATAGGTATTAACAGGTTATAATAATAATTCTTTGTGCTTACAAATTTAAATACTATAAAAAAAATAACGAGAAAAATTTTTTTTTTTACAAAATCTTAGATATAGGCTTGTGTTATTAAAATGTGTTAATAACGCTTGTGCTATTAAAACAATTTTGTACCACAATGTACACACACTTTTTAATGTTGACAAAAGAATTTTATTTCTAGTGAAATAAAAGGTGGAACAAAAGTTAGGTATAAATAGATATAAAAAAAATCAGATATAAATACTCTAGGTTTAAACATTAGTTAGTTCCAGTGAAAAAGAAAAATTTGTTTATTCACGCTAAAATTGGAAATAAATCAGATTAAACTTAAATATTACTCATTTGAATGTGAAAAATTAAAAATTAATTCAAATATAAGAACTATTTAAAATTTGTATATAAGCAAACATATTTTAAGCTTACATGCTTTGAATAAAAGCTGTCTGTCTAGTGATCAATCGTCATATAAAAACTAAAGAATTAAATTTCAATCAAGTGTAGTTTTTTTTAATGTTTTGTTGATAGAAATCTATGTATATTTTTTAATTATACATAGATTTCTATCGCAATAAATTTAGTGCCACAATAATTTTTCATTTCACGAAAACTAATTAAGATTATTAAACTATATAAATTAAAAACAACTTACCAACACAGCTAGCATTTCTTGAATCTAAAGTCCACCCAGACTGACAAGAACAATTGTAGGTTCCATTTAAGTTAATACAAATACCATTTGTCCAATTGCATGGTGGATTAAAGCTAGTGCACTCATTAACGTCTAAATATTATTAGAAAAAGATTTTAAATATATTAAAAAATAGCTTTTAAAAACCTGTCTAACCCAGATATGTGGAAAATGGGAGATTGTTAAAGTAAATTAAATAAAGCATAGGGACAAAGATCGAACCTTGAGAAACCCTTAAAGTTACAGGATATGAAGAGAAATGCTATCAATTGAGGACACCTTTTATACTTCGATTGATAAGAAAATATAGATGATCATGGTAAAAAAATGATCAGAAGCATCTAAGGAAAAAATTGTGGGCCTTAACGACAGCAAAGTCAGTGACTCTGCTACATGGCTCAAACTACTTGGCTTAAGCCATGAGGTGTGATGCATGATAAAATGAAAAATAACAATATTGTCTAAAGTATAAAGAGAGGAAAGTTAATCAACTTTATAAGAGTGCCGTCTTGAGAATATGTAGAGCGATATAGATTCTGAATCTGATCGAATTTTTGATAAGTCGTTATTGATGAAACGCAGTGTTAATTAAAAAAAAATTTTGATTCCGAATCTCATAAGACTTCTGATGAGTCTTTATTGATAAAACACAGTGTTAAATAAAAAAAATTTTGTTACCGTAAAATGACGAGACTTAGGCCTTGCAGGTGACTTTGGCTAGTTTATAAAAAATAGTTTTAACTTTTAAAAACTACTTTGTACTTATGCAACTTCTTCCAAATTTAAGTTTATCACAAAAGTAAAGTTATTCTGTTTATTTACTACTTAGATTAATTGTAGTTTGCGGAACTATTGATATAATTTTTTCTTTGTTTATAAGAGTCTATAAAAACTGTTAAATTTATATGCTGCAAAATTGTAAGTTGTCTGAAACTGCTGTTAATATCTGAGTGGGTTGTGATGTTATGAATAATAGTAATTTTAAATTGGATGAGTTTTGTTCAATATTTGCCAAATTTATAGCTCTTCTAATTAAAATTAACTTTAAGTAAAGTTTATGGGGTGGCTTTGGCCACAACTTGGGGTGACTTTACCCTAAATGAAAAAATGTAATCATTTGATTTTCAATATTATGATTTTGATTTATTTTATAGAAAATGTTGTCAATAAATATATTTTTATTGGTTTAATTTTAAATTTTTGCTTTTAGGACAAAATATAAATTAATAATCATATTTATATCAAAGAAACCATGCCTAGAACATTTAAACGTGTTGCTAGGAGTCGCGATTATATTCCATACACCCAGGAAAAATTAACCAAATGTTTAAAAGAAGTAAGAAGTGGTAATTCCTCTAAATTCCTCTATCAACAATAAAGAATAAAAGGTATACATAATAAAAAACCAGGCGATTGCACAATAATTAGTGTAAATGAAGAAGAAATTTTTGCAAACTATGTTATAACTATATCTTCTTTTGGATTCCCAGTTAACTGTTATGATTTACGAAGTATTGTGAAGTCTTATGCAGACCATAAAGTAATGTTTATTAGGCAATTTTCAGGAAATATGCATGGTGTTGAATGGGTAAAATCATGCATTAAGACAAATAAACAGTTAAGTGTTAGATTTGCAAGTAGCATTAAAAGAAAGAGGGCAAAAGTAGGTACTGTTATTATTAATAACTTTTTTGATAACATCACTACTGAACCGGCAGGGGTTCCTCCATCAAACATTTGGAATTACGATGAAACTAATTTAACCGATGATCCTGGTAATTAACTAGTAATAACAAAGCGATGATCAAAATATCCGGAGAGGATGATTTATTTAACTAAGCCTGCTACATTTTTGATATATTGTGGTAATGCAGAAGGGCATATCCTATCTCCATATATTGTATATAAAGCAGATTCGATGTGGACAACTTGGACAGAAAATGGACCAAAAGGAGCACGTTATAACCGCTCAAAGAGTGGACGGGCTGACTCCAGTTGTTTTACAGATGGTTTGAATCTTTATTGTTACCAGAACTAAAAAAAACTTCTGGAAAACATGTTCTAATAGGAGACAATTTGTTGTCACATATAAATACATATGTCCTGTTTTTGTGTGAAGAAAGCAATATCAAGTTTATCGCACTTCCTTCTAACTCCACTCATTTAATGCAGCCAATGGATGTTGCATATTTCCGACCATATAAAAGCTCAGTGGAGAAAAATATTAACAACTTGGAAGGAAAGTGGCAAAGGACGCTCCTTCCCTTCCAAAAGACCAGTTTCCAGCATTGCTTAAATGTCTCATGAAAAAAATTGAAGAACCTGGTTGTGAAAGTATGAAGGCAGGCTTTAGAAAAACTGAATTATACCCGCTTGATCAAAAACAGATGCTAGATAGACTTCCTAAAAGAAAATTTACAAAAAAAGATGTAACAATAGAAATCGGTTCTCTTGTCAGTGATTCTTTCACACAACATTTAGTTGAAGCTAAAGGTGATGATCATATATCCCCTAATAAAAAGCGACATAAAGTCTCTGTTGTCCCAGGAAAAAGTGTATCATCAATTGATGTAGTTAATATGCAAGCAACTATAAATACAAATAAGACAAGAAAAAAAATGGCTGTTGTAAAAAAAACAAGGAATCCCCTCTTGAACAGCAAATAATTAGAGATAATCTATTGAATAACTCTAGCACTGATAGTGTGATGATTGAAGCATAGCTTTTTGAATTTTAAATATTAATAAGGTTTCTTTGTGATTTAAATCTTGAATTATTTGTAAGTTACTTTCAAGCTGTTGTTTTTAATATTTTTTTGCCAAACAACATATCACCTAATATCCATGTATCTGTGAATATGTAAAATATGAAATGATTTTAATCAATAGATATAATTTCCTTTTAGGTGGCCAAAGTCATCACCAGTATAAGGGTGACTTTGACTCACCCTTAAATTTAAAAAGAGGGTCAAAGATATAACTTTTATTTTTTTTATTTTAACTATTTCTTTCTTTGGCATCATGCACATCTAATGCAGTTTATATAAACATATTATTCATTTATAATAAGGTTTTAAAAATAAAAAAACTTTAAATTTGGCCTAAGTAACCTCAATTTACAGTATGTGATTGCTACTAATTTATAATTGCTCTGTTCTTTAAGGAACATTGAGCACTCTATTTTGTAAAACGCATTTTAAAGTTTAAATATATATATATATATATATATATATATATATATATATATATATATATATATATATACATATACATATATATATGTATACATATATATATGTATATATATATATATATAATATATATATATATATACATATACATATATATATGTATACATATATATGTATATATATATATATATATATATATATATATATATATATATATATATATATATATATATATATATATTTATATATTTATATACAGCGATGGCCAAAAATTAAAGACCACTCATTTTTTAGTTGGTTTCTTAATCTTAAAATTAAAATTAAGAAGATTCTAATTGACATATTAAATTTTTTTTTTAATATCTTGTTAATTAAAACATACGTATTAAAGTGGTATAATTTTTTTAATCTAATTCTAATTAAAAAGCGTTTAACTTATTAAAAAACTGATGAGTATTTATAAATATTCTTTAAATAAATTGGACAAAATTTAACAACCACTTTCAAATCTTTAAGTTGCACTTATTAAAAATAATAATCCATTATTTTTTTTAACTCACTTAATTGCTTATTACGTTAGCTATAAAATAAAATGTCGAAACCTGAGTTTCGATATCAAATAAACATTTATTTTTTGAATTGCAAGAAGGATACAAAAATATTGGAAAAATGCGTGCAAAGATCGAAGAAAAAGACAGATACGCTACTCTTGTATTAAGAGAAGAAGCCTATAGCATCAGACAAATAGCAGAAAAGCTCGGAAGGTTTCACTCTTGCATTATTAACATAATTCAACGATACAAAGAGACCCGGTCAATTAATGATCGTAATAGCACTGGACGCAATAAAATTTCAAATGACCGTGAAGTTCGCTCGTTAGTGAGATTAATGAAAGAAAACAGACAAGCATCATCTACAGATTTGTCTACGAAATGGACACTGTCAAATGGTCTGAAAGCAAGCCTTAGAACTGTGCAAAGGGTCCTCCACAATTTAAATTATTTATGGCGTGTTGCTGCAAAAAAACCACGCTTAAATAAAAAACAAAAATTTGCTTGGAAAGAGTGGTGCAAACTACATAAAAATTGGTCAACAGATCAGTTGAGCCGTGTGGTCTTTAGTGATGAAATGAACGTTGAGTTAGACAATAGAAAAGGTCACGTAATGTTGCGTAGACTTCCAAGCGAACGGTTCGATGAATCGTGCATTTTGAAACGAACAAAACAAGGCAGTGGTTCAATAGGCAATTGGGCCTGTATAAGTGCCTGTGGAGTTGACATTTTTCATTTATTCGATGGTAGACTCAACAAAGAAAGGTTCATTGAAATTTTGGAAAACTCGCTTATTCCTACCAATGATTTATGACAGTTGCAAGATGGATTTATTTTCCAGCAAGATAATGCGCCGTGTCATAAAGCGCATGCTGTTAGCGATTGGTTCAATTTTAATAAAATTCAAGTGCTTCCATGGCCTGTCAATAGTCCAGACTTAAATCCAATAGAGAATTTATGGTCCTGGCTTGATCACAAGCTTGGTAAGGAACAACTTTACAATTTGGAAGATTTGAAATCTTCCAAATTGTAAAATTGTAAAATCTCTCATCATTTAAAAAATGTGCCTGATGAAGTAATCAAAACTTAATGAATTCAATGCCAGAACGAGTACAAGAGTGCTTGAAAACAAATGGAGGAACAACATGTTTCTAAATTATTTTTTTATTGCTTTTTGAAATATTTTAGAAACTGGTCTTAAAATTTTGTCC